>NC_068911.1:94663503-94969336 GCF_023091745.1 Budorcas taxicolor | reverse complement strand
CCCTTGAGCCATGTGCAAATGAGCTTATTTTATACACATATATTTATATAAAATCTGCTTTCATAATACACATTGGTTAAATGCCTTTGTCTGTTCCAAAAAAAAAAGTCATATATGTGCTCTACCAAAAAGCTCTAACAGTTATTTTTCACTGTATGTTCAAACAAACAAAGGAGACAAGAAGAGAAACTAAAGATTATTTTTAATGATAACAGTCCAAAACCTCAAATCAGAAATACATATGTATAAGAATTGTGTACATGTCTGATGGGGGCTCTCTGTTGCTTGAAGTCAAATTATTTTTCAAAAGAATGCCATCAAGACTAGAGTTCGGAGAGCCTTACATCTGGCCTCTTTTATAATACAGTGAAGCAAGGGCTGGGAAGTTAGGATTTTTAACAACCTCTCTTTGATTTCCATTAAGTTTCTTGTATCACCCATTTAAATCTGGCCTAGTTTAGTATCCTTTAAACATCCCCAGTTATAAGGTATACATTTCTTGCAGAGCGTAGAGTTGGAGAAACATGGTAAAATCACATCTAACTCCTCACTGTGGGCAAATTCTTGAATCCCCCTTCAGTTCAGTAGCTCAGTCATGTCTGACGATTCATGACCCCATGAACCACAGCACGCCAGACTTCCCTGTCCATCACCTACTCCCGGAGTTCACCCAAACCCATGTCCATTGAGTCGGTGATGCCATCCAACCATCTCCTCCTCTGTCGTCCCCTTCTCCTTCTGCCCTCAATCTTTCACAGCATCATGGTCTTTTCCAATGAGTCAGCTCTTCACATGAGGTGGCCAAAGTATTGGAGTTTCAGCTTCAACATCAGTCCTTCCAATGAACACCCAGAACTGATCTCCTTTAGCATGGGCTGACTGGGTCTCCTTGCAGTCCAAGGGACTCTCAAGAGTCTTCTCCAACACCACAGTTCAAAAGCATCAATTCTTTGGCACTCAGCTTTCTTTATATTCCAACTCTCACAACTATACATGACTACTGGAAGAACCATATCCTTGACTTGATGGACCTTTGTTGACAAAGTAATGTCTCTGCTTTTTAATAGGCTGGCTAGGATATTAAAAGTTATGACCAAGGTCATAACTTTCCTTCTAAAGAGTGAGAGTCTTTTCATTTTATGGCTGCAATCACCATCCGCAGTGATTTTGGAGCCCCCCAAAATAAAGTCAGCCACTGTTTCCACTGTTTGCCATGAAGTGATGGGACCGGATGCCATGATCTTAGTTTTCTGAATGTTAAGCCAACTTTTTCACTCTCCTCTTTCACTTTCATCAAGAGGCTTTTTAGCACCTCTTCAATTTCTGCCATAAGGGTGGTATCATCTGCATATCTGAGCTTATTGATATTTCTCCTGGCAATCTTGATTTCCACTTGTGTTTCTTCCAGCCCAGCATTTCTCATGATGTACTCTGCATATAAGTTAAATAAGCAGGGTGACGATATACAGCCTTGACAATATACAATATACAGCCAGCAAATCTGGAAAACTCAGCAGTGGCCACAGGACTGCAAAAGGTCAGTTTTCATTCCAATCCCAAAGAAAGGCAATGCCAAAGAATGCTCAGACTACCGAACAATTGCACTCATCTCACATGCTAGTAAAGTAATGCTCAAAGTTCTCCAGGCCAGGCTTCAGCAATATGTGAGCCGTGAACTTCCAGATGTTCAAGCTGGTTTTAGAAAAGGCAGAGGAACCAGAGATCAAATTGCCAACATCTGCTGGATCATCAAAAAAGCAAGAGAGTTCCAGAGAAACATCTATTTCTGCTTTATTGACTATGCCAAAGCCTTTGACTGTGTGGATCGCAATAAACTGTGGAAAATTCTAAAAGAGATGGGAATACCAGACCACCTGACCTACCTCTTGAGAAACCTGTATGCAGGTCAGGAAGCAACAGTTAGAACTGGACATGGAACAACAGACTGGTTCCAAATTTGGAAAGGAGTATGTCAAGGCTGTATATTGTCACCCTGCTTATTTAACTTCTATGCAGAGTACATCATGAGAAATGCTGGGCTGGAAGAAGTACATGCTGGAATGCCCCTTCGGTTACTAATATTCAAAGTTAGCAATTAGTCAAAGTAGTTATCCAACACTTGGGGAAGAATTTAGACAGAAATAAACTTGGAGTGGTTCTGAGGATGAACGGTTTTATTTCTTCACCAGGTGATCCAGGCCAGCATCTTTATCATTCAGATGATTCAGTCCATATTCCTCATTAAGCAGGAGCAGCTTACCCTTCATGGCGTCTGTCACACTGCACAGGTCCCATGCTAGAGGCCAGCTTGGAGAAAACATTTTTTTAAGTCTGACATGGATGTTGCACCCCTTTTGTGACACATTTTTCATAGAGAAAACCATCTTCAACAAACTAGCCTCTTTGCCAGGAGTAGTATGTACATACCTACAATTCTGAGCTTTATTTCCATGCCCGATGACAATAATAATTTTAAGAACTGGGAATTATAAAGGCTTGCTTGGCAGCTTTTTAATGTTGTGAATGATAAATCAAACTCAGGGTGCTTGCCAGCAAACTTTCTTTCCTTTCTTAGTAAATATATGAGGTGGATCTGATATAGGCAAAGAAACTTAGATAGAGTATCATGATGGGTGCAGCGGTGGGCTTTGGTACTCTTTTATTACCTTCCTCATTTGGGGCTTTTGGCTCACACTGTTTTGTCCACAAACAGTGTCAGTGGCTTTCCCCTTGTGTAGTAGATTTTCTTACCTTTATTTTTCTTCTTCTTCTATATCAACCAATAGAAATTAGAGAAGTATTTTCTAAGTGTATCTCTCGTCAAGTATTCCTCCCCATACGTGCCTCTGTAGAGGACTGCAAACATGAAGCAATGTTTTTCAGTCGCCCAGATATCACAAGTGTGTAAATCCCCACAATTCTTCCCTTTTACACCAAGTTCTCATTTGGGTGCTTATAGTTTGCATTCTCAAATGCCACCTGTTGAAAATAAAAGTCTCATGACATTTGCAAATTTGGGTTCATCCTGGTTTAGCTGTACACAACAGCCTAAACTCACAGTGCTTAGCAATTACTTTTATTAGTTACTCCACCCAACAACCCTATGATGTCAGGAACTTCGTCTCTTCCTCTGTCTTCATCTCTCCATCTTATTTTTTTCTCTCATGCTCTCCTTTTTACATGTACAAACACACAAACATCCATTTATTATCACTTAAATTATTTTAGTGAATCCCTACGTGTGTCTCAAAATATTTCATAGGCCTGTAAATAGCAAAGGTCTGAAAAGATATTCTCTGTGTGCATGGGAGCAGCTGAGGCACAAGGAAGTGGAGATGTTTTTCTGATTGGAAATGTGTTATGTTAAAAACAAGAAGTTATACCGGAAGTCAGAAAACTTACAGTCCTAGCTGTGTGACGTTTAGCAGTTCATGATTGTTCAGTTTCCTCTTTGGTCAAAAGGAGGCAAGTGAATGAATCCTGCAGTGTCTCAGATGTGTGACTGTGTCGTTTTATTTCCAGGGATATATGTGAGGTCAGAGAGCGATGTGTTCGGGGGACTCAGAGCCCGCCTTCAGATACAGTGTTCTTCCTGCTGATCATAGGCTCTCAGATGATGAACAAGGGGAGGAGAGAGAAGCTGCATATTGCCCCCTAAACTGGCTCTGCATACTTAAAATGCACACCCTCTGAAAACTTAACTTTGTTTAAGAAAATCTTTTTAAAGTTCTTTGAGATTGATTTCCTCCTGTCATTGTTGAAGATTTGCTTTTTATGGTCATTTGGTAAATAAATAGCTTTAAGGGGGAAGCAAACAGCCATGTTTTGTTTTCCTTCTGCCGAGTTTATATGTAAAATTTCAGCCATGTCGTGTACAAAGAGCTTCAGATGGTGGTAGGGAACCAGGCATTCTTGAAAGGGGCAGGGCAGGATGTCTTCTGCCATCGCTCACTGAGTCACAGAAGACAAATGCCTTATCAGGAGTTCTGTAGTTGTGATTTCACTCAAGTTCCAGTGGTTCTCAACCACTTCTCTAAATCTGAATGAAGAAGCAGCCACAGGGGCTGTGTGAATTAGGATGAAATACATTCTGATTAAGAGCTGAAAGTGGCATTCGCTGTGCATTCACAAACTTTACAGTATCATCAGGATATTCTGTACCCAGGGAGCAGCATACCCTAAAAGAATAGGACAGAACTCCCAAAACACACCCCTCTCCTGTGCCCAGGTAGCAGCCTGCCATATTTGTATTTAATTCCATTCTGTTTCTTTTAGCATCTCTGTCTCCTGGTCAGCCACCTCTGTGTCTTTGGAAAAGCAGGCCTTCCTCAGAGTATGCTCCTTTTACAAGTGTTGTGACAAGATTGTATTTCGGTTCCAAAGGGTTAATCCCAAAGTGAATTCTTTGCATGTGTAATTTAATACTTCATAACTGCTGAAAATTGGAGTCCACATAATTTATTTTCTTTGGTCAGGCACATTTGCCTCATGCTTGGCCGGGGCTGACTTCAGAAAGACACACCTAAAGCTCTCAAGTGTCCCAAGTGGCCCATGTCAGTTGTACAGAAGGATTGTGGTACTTGGCCAGAGCCCAAGGATTAGGTGTTCCTGAGAAGGTTTTTTTGGCTCTACAAAGCCCTAGGATGTCATGGGAATAGGCTGCACTCCCTTTTCCCCTTGAAGGCCACATATCAACGGGGTATCTAACCACTCAGAGACAGGCTTTACACAAAGGTATACATTAAAATAAATAGAACATGCAACCAGAAAGAACCGAAAGAGAGGGAGGAATTGCTAAGTGGAGACAGGAAACAATTGCTTCATTGTTGGGGCTGCAATCTTAGAATCGCAGAGTGCAGCTCCATCTACAGGACTGTTTGCAAAGCTGAAGCTTTTTGCTTAAAAGGCAAGACAGAACTTTGCATGACATTTTTATCCAGCTCACCCTGCACGGGCTTCACCTACCTCACAAAAACCCTTACTTTTTACTGAAAAATAATTGTCTCTCTTTGATGAAAGGGACTGAGAGTGCAACACAGATAACAAGTGAGAGGGAAAAGCTGTTCAAGGGGTCTTTCATTTAGCTCCTTTTTCTTACTTTGGCAGTAAATATTCTTCTTGTCCTTGCAATACTCATTTAATCTCTTTCTTTCTTTTTCAACAACTTCCTCTCATTTGGTTTCCTCTCATTATTCCTCGGTTTGGGAGGGAGCATGTGTATTTTCCCCATTCAAGCAAACTAGAAGGCTGTGTTTATTTGAACACCCTTCTTGTATTTCCTGGCAAGCTTTTGACTTTAAAGAAGGTTCAGGTTTTTAGGTTTAAAGGAGCTAAAAAACTTTAAAGTAATAATTAAAGCCAACTCTGTAAGTGCACATTTTCCCCTTCTTTCTCCCCCCTTTATTTTAAAACCATTGCCTGCCAATGCAGTGGCTGCTGTCTAATGTTATTTCAACAGGAGACCTGGGTTTCAGGACAAGATCCAGGCCATAGGGGAGACTTGATGGCTCGGGGAATTAGTAATGGGATTTGGAGACCTTCATTTCTAGGTCACTGGTTTGAATAGAGCCCAGGTCAGTAATGACTGAAAGTTGTTACCACCCGATGTCTGTTCTTCCCGCACTGATCTGAGGTTGCCCGCCACTCAGTCCCTGAGTGCCTGTGGCACGTCTGTGCTAATGGCCTTCATTGACAAGTTGGCTGTTAGAACTTCAGCCTAAATGTGAGGCAGACCACCTCGGCCATGCACAGAAATAGTGTCCACGCTCTGTCTGGGCTGCCTCTTCATGGAATAATGAAGAAGAGAGAGAGGGAGAGATGGGGAGAGAGGTATTATGCTTTTCTGATTTTCTGATGATCCTGGGCCCTGGTACATCTATCCCCACACACCCTAAACCTCCTAGGCATTGGATCCTCAGCCCCTCACATGTGAAGTTTGCAGAGAAGGAATAACAGGGTACTGAGCACCAGGTTTTCAAGTACTCAGTAGATCTGAACAGGGAATAGTTTGTTTTGTTGTTTCAATTTCCAGAGCCAAATAAATATGACCCTTTTAAAATAATGCTTGCTGGATCCCAAATCTGTGCTTACTGAAATCTGGGGAAAAGGAGAATGTTTCCTGGGCTCATATTAATAGAGGGTATGAAAAAGTAATTACTGTTTTGTTTTTTTCCTTTGTTTTATAAGAGGAGAAATGCTTGCTGCCGGAGGGTAGAGAGAGGAATGGCAACTAGGGAAATTCAAAGACAATACAACCCACTGGCTTCTCGGTGGCTTCTTCCAGCCAGAGTTTCCGCATCTATCCCTGTTAGTGACACAACTGGCAGAGGAGCTCAGTGCGATTAAAGAGAGGGGAGGAACTGATGGGGACCAGGCTGCTGCAGAAAAGAGCTGAAGTGGCTTACAGACTCACATCAGTCCCTGAGCCCAGGGGTTCTGCTTCTCTTCCCCATGTGAAGCCCACCCCTAAGAAAGAATCATGTATTTATGACCAATTAAGAAATTACAATCACATATAAAGACCCATTTATATTAGGCTTATATTTAGATTTCCTTTTCAGAGAAGTGGGTTTTTAACGGCATTGATTTTTAGTAAGAAACCAATTACAGGTGCTTACCACATTGCTCAGATACTGGATGAGAAATTTTAACGCAAGAGTTCAGTTAAAGAAGGCAACGGAAACACAGACTGCTGTTCCCATTTGTTTTTTGTTTACTATTTCCTAGTCTACTTTTATTCTTCTTTGTAGTGTTGGCTTTTGTTTTATTTTATTTTATTTTTCTCTTCTTCATGCTTCCAAGACTATATGCCTACTTTTACTTTCATTTTCTCATTTGTTGTGGGCATGGGGGGGAAAACATCATTTTTCTTGGGAATATGGAAAAGCACTGTAGCTGACATAAACTTTATTTACTTTTCCACTCAGATCCTTTAGCCCACCAAGTTCCACTTCTGACATCGGAGGCAGTCCACCAGTTAACAGTGACGTCCCAGAGGATCCCAACCCTCAGCACAATACCTGATTCCCAGACCACCTGTGGGGCCTGAGCCAGTGGTTCTCTGTGTGCCATACATTTCCTGCCTTTTCTTAGAGGAATCCAACTAGTAACTGATTTTATTATTCTGAGAATCATAGACTCTTAAGTTGGATGGAGACTTCCAGGTTATCTTCTTCACTGTGCATGCGTACTCAGTTGCTGAGACATGTCCAGTTCTTTGCAATCCTATGGACTATAGCCCGCCAGACTCCTCTCTCCATGGAATATTTCGGGCAAGAATACTGAAGTGGGTTGCCATTTTCTTCTTCATGATGTCTTTCCAACCCAGGGATTGAACCCACCTCTCCTGTGTCTCCTGCATTGGCAGGCAGATTCTTTACCATTGTGCATTCTAGGAAGCCATCCTACTCTTCATCATTCTCCCAACATGAAGATCCGAGTTCTGCTTGACTACCTCAAGGAAAGTTTCCCTCCTCTCACAGGCAGCCTATTCCATATTTGTTTAATATTGGTTATTTTGAGCCATAGGCACGTGAAAACCAGCAAATGTAGGGAGGAATCTTCTCTGAATTTCCCTTATGGACTTAAAGACAAATCTTCTGAAAGGAATTCAATTGTTTTAAATCCCTGCCCCAAGAGTTTCATCAACTAGAGAGTATTAACACTTGTCATAGGAGGTGAGACTAAAATTTGATATCACACCCAGACAACTTTGTCACAAATCATCATCAGTTCAATTCAGTTCAGTCATTCCATCATGTCTGACTCTTTGAGACCCCACAGGATGCAGCACGCCAGGCTTCCTTGTCCATCACCAACTCCCGGAGCTTACTCAAACTCATGTCCATTTAGTCGGTGATGCCATCCAACCATCTTATCCTCTGTCATCCCCTTCTTCTCCTGCCTTCAATCTTTCCTAGCATCTGGGTCTTTTCCAAAGAGTCAGCTCTTCGCATCAGGTGGCCAAAGTATTGGAGTGTCAGCTTCAGTATCAGTCCTTCCAAAGAACACCCAGGACTGATCTCCTTTAGGGATAGAGTGGTTGGATCTCCTTGCAATCCAAGGGACTCTCAAGAGTCTTCTCTAATGCCACGGTTCAAAAGCATCTATTCTTTGGCGCTCAGCGTTCTTTATAGTCCAACTCTAACATCCATACATGACTACTGGAAAAGCCATAGCTTTGACTTGACAAACTTTGTGGCAAATTAATGTCTCTGCTTTTTAATATGCTGTCTAAGTTAGTTATAGCTTTTCTTCCAAGGAGAAAGTATCTTTTAATTTCATGGCTGCAGTCACCATCTGCAGTGATTTTAGAGCCCCCCAAAATAGTCTCTCACTGTTTCCATTATACCCCCATCTATTTGCCATGAAATGATAAGACCAGATGCCATGATCTTAGTTTTCTGAATGTTGAGTTTTAATCCAACTTTTTCATTCTCTTTTACTTTCATTAAGAGGCTCTCATCAAACCGTCATATCCCCTTTCTATTCTTCTAAGGACCCATTCATACTTTGTCAACTCATTTACTTTCCCCTAAGAGGCCTGCATCCCCTTTTATTTTTTTTCTATTAAACTTGTATCTTAACCTCAATCCTAAGTCTTAGGTGACACCACTTGTGTCCTCATGTGATATTATTTTTTCACATGATGGCCCTTGGGGTCAGTAAATGAATTATCGCACACTTCAAGGATCTTATTTCTTTTACTTCCACAGCTCCAAATACTTGACAGTAGTTGGCTGCTGGATTCATCAGGAATGTCAGCTATGTCCATGGTGGTGGGATTTTTTAACCTAAAGGGAAAAAAACATGCACCTGAAGTTGCACTGATTATTGGCACCCGAAATATCACTTCCACATTTTGAAAAGTAAATGTGACCAACTTTGCAAGATTTCAAGAGGAAAAATTGGTATGAAATACCTGCAGCTATGGCTTGGGTTTCCTTCACCCATTTTTTTTCTCTTCTGATGTGAAATCTTTGATTTTGCAAGATTTCCCTATGGAAAAATTTGGTAAGGAACATGGGAACCTGAATGTTGTAACTGTTATGATGGAATATTTTTACATTATGAATTTAGCAACCATGGAAAGCTATAAAAAAAACATAAAAGTGATTAAATGATGACCTATAGGGAACAGAGGGGACATTAATAGAAAAAAGGGCCTCCAAGTGTGGACAATCATTTTGGTTTTGAACTAGTGACAGTATTAACTATTCACAAATGACATACTGTTTAAAATGATTTCAAGATTGTTACCATTATTTTAGTAATGATAAAAGCTAGAACAGAAAACATAATAAGAATTTTTTTTCTCAGCCTTGAAATTTGAAAGAGGATAACAGTATTCTCCAAAGAGTAGCAGAACTTTTAAATTTTGCTTATTGTATCCAGCCCAAAGCACTCCCCAGGCAAACAAAGTTACTTTTACAGTGTGTTGTCAAACCCATGAAGAAAATAAACAAACAAATAACCAAAAAACATCTTCTGAGTCTGCCTGGTGATAATCCTTTTGCATCTTCAGATGGACATTCTTGGACTAAGGAAGTCATCTTAGGGAAAAGCAGGTTCAAGGAGAAAAAGTCCTGGTACCCATCACCCCATTTGTATTTTCCTTTGACTTGCACAGGATTTGAGATGTGGAATTACAATTCTGCAAGCCTTTATCTATATTTTATTCATAACATCAAGTGTTTGTGGCTAAACGTGTGAGAAATGAGAAATCTCCACATACATTGTAACGGTGTGTAGCAAGGCAGCAATGTTACGCCATCCTGAGGTCTACTCAGGCTTTACAGTAAAGCAAGTTGCTTAAATTCTTTGAGCCTTAGTTTTTCCTCATTTATAAAATGATAATGATGATAGTATCTATACATAAGGGTTGTTAAATAAACAACCTGAAATGATATATTTTATGACTTTAGCAAAACGGTTATCACGCACTAAATGCTCAATAAATATTAGCTCAGAATTATAATAATAATTATTGATATATTACTATATATTATCATAATAGTTCTTAACATCTCAAGTTATAATTCTCCTGAGAAGCCCTACATGGTTAGGCTGTGGTTTGTGTTTTTTCATTTCTGTGTTTTTTTGTTTTTTTCTTTTGCCTGCCTAGCACTAACCTCCGACTTTGCGTAACACTATAACCACTTAGCCACAGCCACTCTCCATCTATATGTTCTGTGGTGCTGACCCCAAAACCCAATTGCAGATGTACACTCAGAATCAGGACCAGCTAATCAAAATAGGCCAATTTTTTAGCGATAGTAATTGAATCAAGGATGAGCATGTAACCTAAATCTGGTCAATAGGATTCAATTTGGAGGTGTTTTAGGACTTTATTCATTTCCTTTATCTTCCCTTGGACTTAAGTAGTTGCAAGTCTGAAGTCTGCTGAATGCCATCAGGTAGCATAGATGTGGAAAACTGAAAACCCTGTACAGAGGCTAGTCTTGGTCTTTGGCTATGTCCTTCCTTGAGAGGCCAAGGGGATATGCCCTCCTAAAGCCCACTGCTTGTCTTTTATACCACGCTCGCAACCCACTCCAATATTCTTGCCTGGAACATCCCATGGACAGAGGAGCATAGTAGGCTACAGTCCATGGGGTCGCAAAGAGCTGGACATGACTGAGTGACTTTTTACTTTACTCAGTACTGAAACCTTGAACGTTCTGCCAAATAGCTGTCTGTCAACCTTCAGGGATCATGATAGCCTCTTCCCTAGGCTCCATCTTTGGGGAAAGAGCAAAGGATTTCAGGTCAGAAGCCCCCATTTTATATGAGCCACAAGTGTAATTTGCAGGTCCTGCAAGTGTTTGGAACATGCTTAAGGACACTATTTGTAGAAAATATTCTGAGAGTGAAGGCAGCTAACAGAAAAGCAGAGTCAAGAAACCAAGGCAGAGTCTCAGTGAGCGCCTTTAAGTCGCAGGTCCAGCTGTGTGTGAAGCAAGGCTGACCTTCGCACTTCTGAGTTCATGAATTAGTAAGTTTGGGTGTATTTTCTGTCATTTGTAACTAAGAGAGTTGTATCTCTCGATACTCTCCTTGCTAGTCTGTCCTACATTTTATATTTCTTTATCTGTAATAATATATCACTAACAATAATCTGAAATTTATTATTTATCAATTTAAGGGAGTTTTTCTTCCCAGATTTCTAAGGACATTTGCCAGCCACACAAGGGAATGGCATTCGGACTTACTCTGTGTGGTGGACAGTGTGACCATGAATAAGGTAGTTTACTTCTCTGATCATCAGCCTCTTCACCCTATAAAATGGAAATAAGGTTACTTAAAGTTCTATGTTTGTTAAAGGGATTGCATGAGATAATGCCTAGGTATTTAGCAAATTCCTTTATTATTTCTTTGAGGTCAGCGGGTTTAGGTGTTAAGCCCTAACTGTTGCTGCAAATAACAGATACCCATTTTATCTAACCTAAGCTTCAGGGTTTTTTTTTTTTTGTATTTTTCACAATATTGGAGTATCTCCTGGAGAGGCATACAGGTAGGCCTAGGTAGGCTGGTAGAAGGGAACCAGAAACCACCTCTTCATTCTTTGTGGATCTCCACTCCTTATGATCTTCCTTCTTGCTGCAGTCTGGCCTTTTCTCATCCTCAAGTCTACGCTGAGGGACAAGGACATCAACAGGTTTGATTTCTTCTCTATTCAAGAGAGCATCCAAACCTAAATGGGATTTCTTAACTTAAATTCCTAGAAACTACTCTGATTTCCTTAACTTGGATCAATCAAACATGGTTAGGCAACAGGTAAAAATTATATTAACTTGGTGCCTTCCATAGTAACAAATGGTTGAAAGCAGGAAAAATCTCAAAAGATATAGGGGGCGTGATTCCATAAAGAAGAGATATTATTAGGCTTGCAAAACCAGTGGCATTAGGTTATACAAATAGCTTTTTAAAAAAGATATTCAGAATCTCTTCCCTTTTGAACAAAATGTTGAATGCATGTTAGTAAACCATGAACATACGGACCTTTTTCCTCTGTTGAATCTCCATTGGACCCACAAGCAGAGGAGCTGAGTGATTTTCCATTTTTACACCTCAGGGGTAAAAATCAGCAATGAGATCTGACCTCTTAGTCCCTTAGTATGATCCTAAGAATCTTTAACTCAAATGTTTATCAAGGCTTCTTTTTTTTCTTTAAAGTGACCATGTCAATCTTTGGTATATGGATGTTATAGTGTTGATATGGACATATTATGTATGAAAAAATGGTTAGCTCAACATTTGCAGGGACTGATTTTCACACATTAATAATCTGACCATTTAATTAAAATATAATGCCAGAGAGTCCCAATCCACAAGGCAGAATGACCTAGAGAATGTCCTGTCATTGAGAGGTAGGAAGGGAATGACTCAGTGACAATTTGGTTTACTTTTATATTTGCACATACCTTAATATAAGTGAAATCTAAGTGTGTCCTAGCCCAGGGCTCCCACCCAGTAGGATTTCTAGCTTTGAGTATGGTGTTTATTTTTTGTGCATTCCTTTGAGTTCCTCGGGCTGTGAGGACACTGCAATGTAATGTGCAAACTTCAGGTATGAGAATTTGGAACTTCTTCAGCCTCTGAAAAGATGCCATCATCTCAGTGCACCAGACAGGTGCGCACTCTGAAGGCTAATTTCTAGGCCAGTGTAACCAGCAACTCTACTTCACAAGAGGGACACGTTTTCTCAGAAACTTCTAATGAAGAATTTTCATGTTCAGCTCACTTCATAGTTTACAAATACCCTTATCAAAAAAGCATTCTAAATTAGAATTAGTTAGTGATCCAGGTCTCTAAAGCCCAGGAGCTGGAAGAGAAGATTTCTTAATTACACCAGCAGGGGCTTGGTTTCTATTCTTAGTGCAGCTGGGTAACATGGTTATATTTGAGGTGTGTCCTGCTTATGAATTGGTAAGGACAGCTTTCAATTCATTGTGGAATGGAGGAGGCCAGTGGAGGGTCTTGCGAGTTTGATCTTCCTGAATGGATGCAATGGACCTTTGCAAAAACAACATAACTGCGTAAGTCTTATTGTACTATGTTTTAGGCCAATCAGACTGAATTAAATTTAAAATACTCAGAGATTTCCCTGGTGGCCCAGTGGCCAAGAATCTACCATCCAATGAAAGGGACAGACTCAGGTCCAGTCCCTCACTGGGGAACAAAGATCCCACATGCCACAGGGCAGCTAAGTGCACTCACCTGCAGCTACTGAGCCCTCAGAGCTCAACTACAGAGCCTGTGTGCCATGACAAGAGAGAGGCCTGCATGCTGCAACCAAGATCCCAAGCGCTGCAGCTAAGGCCCGACACAGCCAAGATAAATAAATCATCACTTTAAAATTTTCCCAAAGGTTTAAAGAATAAATAAGTAAAACATGCAGTTATTAAAAGAAAATATAACTTGATAGGAATTTGGAGTCCTCTTTATTTCCCATTCAGTGGATCTCACTACATACAATCATCGCTGAAAATGGTTCATACTCGAGATTTCAGGTCACCCTGACAGAGAAGCCGGGATACCCAGCTGCAGAGTAGGTTTCTGGCAGAAGTCCATATTTGAAAATGGAGAATCTCGGTGTGTCCTTCTTTGCCAGGAAGAGCACTGTGTCTGTGCTTATTTTCCAGAGAGGAAGGTCTATGTGTTACAAGTCAGTTTCCACCAATTTCTCTTTCTCTCCTGAAAGTTGACTCAATTATTCTGAACTACTGTAAATCTGTATGCAACTCCATGTCCTTGTAATATTGTTTGACTTATAACTTTGACTATCTCCAGTATTTCAAAAAGTACAACAAAACATAGTTGAGTATGAAAATACAGATTCCTTAGTTGATAAGTTAAATAAAAGTACCCAAACTCTTTAACTTAAACCATGCAGTTTAAAAATATGAAATGACCTACAATGACGCAAAAATAAGTTGCCAAGTGTCATGAAGTTAATGGACAGTCCTCAAAAATGTGGTTTCAATGCCAAACCATTTATTTTCACTCGTTACAATATCCGGTATACATGGTAATGTTCTTCTGTAGGAAAAAAAAAAGAATAAAAAAACCCATTTAGATTCTCACCCATTTTCTGATCATTCTACTAAGAAAGAAGACGCCATAAATCCTTTGAACCAAACAAAACAACACAACGTCTTGTCTTTCTGGTAATCCTGATGAATGTTGTCAAAGTGGGATTAGAGCAGGAGGTTGTTTCTTGGCAAGAGAATCCTGGAAGGAAAAAGTGGCTGACACTCTGCATTATTGCATTCATATCTGGTCAAGCTGCCTTATCAGAATTCAAACTTTCATGCTGGGAAACTGCTCCTTCTTTGGTACCTCTTTTGCCAGAATTCAACTCTAACAACAAAAGTTTATAAACAATGAAAATTCCAGCTGGTTGACATCAGCAGCACGAAGCTTTCTCTTCACACTGATACAAATATTTACCCTGAGCTCTGGCAAAGCTTTCCTTGCCCATGTCACCCTTAATCATACATTTTTCCTTGATTGAGTTATGCTTTCCAGTACGTGATTTGCTCTGGTTTACTTTTTAACACATCCCAGAGGCTTCGTCAAAATCAACTCTGGGCAGGCCATGTCATTTGGTAGCTGCCAAACATGTTATTGAGAAGGAACTTGGAAAATATCAAAACAGTCTTTTCTAACTGCTCTAATAAATGTGTTTGTTCTTTTTGACCACCATTTACTTTTTCGGTCCCTCATATCCATACAGCGATGAGCCAAGAAAGTAAGCAGAGATGCACTCCATTCCCTTGAGGTAATGTGTTGATTTCTCTTCCAGGCACCTTATTGCAAAGAAGTTGAAAACTTAAAAGGTTTCATCAATGACTCTTTATTTCCTTCAAGAAGACACCAGGGTTATTTTCAAAAGGTTAAAACAACAGATTGATGTACTCCGTAACTGTAGAAAAGTCTGCTAGAACAAATATTTGCCACACCAAAGTGACTTGTGAAGGGATTAACACAAAATATTGCAAATATTTCTATAAAGCTTCCCTTGCCAAGATAAAATGTTTGGGTTCTCCACACTGGGTGCCTTGCAAAATTGTTTTAAAGTGCATGAATAGGGCAGAATTCAGGGGAGTTCACCTCTCAATACTGAACTACTTGATTAAACAGGTGATGGTGTCTTACCTGAAGAAAATATAGATTATTTTCATTGCAGTAGCTTTTAGTTATATTACACTTATGTTTCAGAAAAATTTCATTATTATACAAAAGCCATACATGTACCAGGTGTCACTATACCACATCCTTTGGAAAGAACATGAAGCAGGTTGTGTGAGCTTAGCAATCCTTTTTTTTTTTTTTGGCCTGGACCAATGTAAAAATAAATTTAAAAATAAGGCGGAATTCCCACCTCTGGGGCATTCACAGTTGTTATTTTTGTTATCATAGTTGTTTTCCCTGTGGTCCCCAGGGGATATGCACTTGCACAGTCAAACATATACACACACACATTCATTTATACACACAGTACTCTGTACTTTACCTAGAGAGTTTTATATCATCCCTTTGTCACTCTTCAGATTTATCTGACTAGCTGAACTGTGTATTTGCCTGAGCACATTGAAAATGCAGTAATTTGTGATAAAATCTACCTCATATGATTGTTAATAGATAAATATATTTCAAGACCATGGCAACTAATTATTATATGCTAAATGTAAACAACTTACTTGAGAACTTGGAATTTAATAAGATATTCTCTTTATATCCATGGCAAAAGTAGTAGGAATTGATTGCTCATAGGATTGGACATGACTGAAGCGACTTAGCAGCAGCAGCAGCAACAATGTTAGAGAGATTTTCCAAATTCCTAAATGGACCTGTTTGCAGGAAAATGGGAAAAGCAACAACCAAGTCTGTTGCTAAAGATCAGTCTCCAACAGAGTGAAAGGTAGACATTATCCCCACTTTACAGGCAATGGGAAGAACACTGGGAAAGTTTTGTTAACTTGCTCAAGTTAATCTAACTGGTGAATAGAAATTAGAGGTCAATTTGGGTCTGATAGACCCCTGTTTATTTATGTCACTTGGTATGCCCACTGGAGGAAAAGGAAATGGCAACTCCCTCCAGTACTCTTGCCTGGAAAATTCTATGGATGGAGAAGCCTGGTAGGCTACAGTCCGTGTGGTCACAAAGAGTCAGACACGACTGAGTGACTTCACTTTCTTTCTTTCTACAGTTCCTTTTGGAGAAGGAAATGACAACCCACTCCAGTGTTCTTGCCTGGAGAATCCATAGACAGAGGGATCTGGTGGGCTACAGTCTATGGGGTTGCAGAGAGTCGGACATGACTAAGCAACTAACACACACACACACACACACACACACACACACACACACACACACACACACCCCCACTGGAATGACCCAGTGGGCCAGATTCAATTGAGTGTGAGCAGTTCCTTAGATTGCTTGAACCATTGCTTGCATGCTCAGTCGTGTCTGACTTTTTGCAACTCCATGGGTTATAGCCAACCATTTCCTCTGTCTAAGAAATTTTCCAGGCAAGAATACTGGAGTGGGTTGCCATTTCCTCCTCCATGGGATCTTTCCGACCCAGGGATCATACCTGCGTCTCTTGTGTCTCCTGCATTGTCAGGTGGATTCTTTACCACTACACCACCTGGGAAACCCTCTTGAACCATTGAGGAGCTTTATCTCAAATGGATTCCTAGTTAAGGAGTAACCTCACATATCTGTTGCAATCCATTATAATGCTCAATTTGTGGAGATTTACTCAGAAACAAAATTCAGAATGGGTTCTCTGTTTTCCATCTGTGCTCTGTGGCATTCCAGGATTTTGAAGAGGGAGTTGTAGATAACATGATGGCCAAAAAGAAAACTGGACACCTACACTTGCTCTGTCTTCAGCTATTCCAATCTTATCTTTCCTGATATGTTAGACATTTGCATAAGATTTAACTTAAGCAAAAATTGGTATTATTGAACAATAATGTTTCAAACCCAAGAATTTTTATCACTCAGATCTTTGAGCATGTTAAATATATTTTAAAATTCTTTTTGATCCAGACCATGGTTTTCATAAAATTGTAAGTTTTGCATGTCATCTATAAGCCCATAAAGACAAAACACCTAATTAGTGATGAGAATAGTTCTCCATGTAAACCTAGTTTATGCTCAACTTTCCTAGCAGTTAGGAAGTATAAATTCCTAATTGTATATATTTGTGCTTCAGTTAATGCAATAGATTCATCCCTGAAAATAATGTGTGTAAGTTTGCTTTTATATACACCAGTGGAATTGCTTGTTTCAGGGGCCATATTAATAATTTGAAGGATATTTTTTCTGTACACTTGGATTTTTATAAATTATATGTAGATGTTGCCAGCAACACAGTAGTTCTTCCTTTAATTTTAATCTAACAAAGTCTACTGTGAAGAGAAAAATATTATTTTTGTGATTTTAGTTATTTTCACAATTGTTCAGGGCAGCGTTTACATCACAAGAATACATCTGGTTAGACCTATTGAACCAGAATTTCCAGGAGCAGGGGTTCTGTTCTGTACTGTAAAATCATGCCCAGGAGGCACTGAGTAATCAATCAGATCTGAAACCACTTATTTGGCCTATTTTATTTTCAAATGTGAAAAGCTTGCCCTTTGCAAGGAGGCTAGTTCATCTTTGAACAGAACTTTCTAATTCTTTCAGGTACACCTTCAGCCAACCTGAGTCAAGATGCTTTTTTTCCAGACACAAAGCCAAGTGCGCCGGGGCGAGGAAATTGTTTTGTGTGCACTGTCGCCATTCCCATAAATCTGCATGAATGGTACGTCAGCTATTTAGTCTGAAACAAGTACAGTGGCTCACCTTCTCCCCTCCCCCTCACATGAAGATGTCTCACTCATCTTTGTGTCCCCAGCCTCAATCCTGACACATCTGAGGTTCTCAGCACTTGTTTGTTTCTTATAAAAATAAATTAATGAGGGCATCATCCAAGTTCAAAGGTTAAGAAACTCTGACCAGCCCATCCAGTTTTTGCTCCTTTTTGTTCAACCCAATTGCTTCTTAATTTTCAGACATTGATTTATCTCCTTTATCCTTAGATTACTTGGTAGCGTGTTGCTTTCCTCTCATAACTTCACTTTTGATATCGTCCTGTAGTTCCCATTTCTTGGCGATTCCCTTCTGGATTTTCTCTCACAGGCATGGCCAATCAATCATCGATCCTCTCGTCAGCTTCCCAGAAGACTGAGTCCTTCAAGCAGAGACACTCTCCTGATGCTGCTCCCAGACCGTGACCCATGCTGGCAGAGCTTCTGCTCCCATGTGGCTGCATGTTTCAGGAGGAGAGCTACTAAAATGCAGGCAAGCACAAAGTCTTAATTGCTTGCTAGTGGGCATTCAGCCAACACACTGTTAGCAAAATGAAACCTAATCTTAAAGAAAAAGTGCTGAACCTTGCTCGGGATCACCCAACCCCATATGGAGTGCATGTGTTTTCCGAGGCGATGTGGGCATGATCTTTTTCTCCACTCTTTTGCTTAGGGATGTCATCTATGGGTTGCTAGAACATTTTATTCGTAATGTTATAATCTTGGCTGCAGGCTGTTTCACGACGCTAATCTGCACCTCTTCACTCAATTTATGACTTGGACAATTAATATGTCTTCATTTGTTTTTTTTGGTTTTTTTTTTCCCCTCTCTGGAAACACTGCTGTCAATGTTCTTTGCAACACAATTCTTACTTTTAAGTATTTCTACATAGAACACTTTGAGATTGTCACTGCCTGATTCTGTTTGCTGGACATTTAGTCTTTGTGATTAATTTCCCTAAACCTCAGTTTACTTATCTTTATAATGGGAAAAATAATTATGCCTTCCTGTTATGGCAGCTGTGAGAGTCCCATGAGACTAAAACTCTTAGTGCTGGCACAAGGAAAATATCTAATTAATGTCAGTTCTTAATATTATTGGTAATAGTCCAATAGCTAATAGTCTAATTCTGTAAAAACATCTTTATATATAATATAAAATGTTTACCACAAGCATGCTTGTGTTTGGGGGCTTCAGTCTTCTCTTATCTATCATATTTAGGGTTGTATTTTCATGTATTTCTCCAACATTTTTTTCCTAAAGAAATTAAAAATCTCTCTTGATGTTATAGGTAACAAAATCAGGCAAGCAATATATACAGAAATATCAGTCTCTAGACTTCTCCTTTGATATCACAGTGCTGGGCTGCAAAACTTAAGTATGTACCCTCCCTCTGAATCCTAAGATACTAGAAACTTCCCATCTCTGTCAAATGACCAAGCTGAGGTGAGTGTGAACATTATTCCATCCTGACATACTTCAGAGAATGGGATGTTCATGTTAATCACTAAAATTTCAAGTGTTAGGGTAACTTTGCATTTCACTTTGAGTAACATTCCCTCCCAGAAGCTATAATAATCCTTTGTGCCACATCTCTTTCCAAGGGCCCAGAGCTGTACACATCAGTTTCAAAGTCCTCTTCCCATCTCTCAAAGGAATTTTTAATGCATTTATACAAACAGGCTACCTGGTGGCCCATTCTAAATCCCAGTATTCCCCAAGGGGCATAAAGATTATACTCTTTCCTAGGATATATTTTTCATTTGTTATAATAATAAATTAAAACTACACAAAAGCAATGTCAGTGATTTCTGTTGCCAGTTTCTATATAATATTAATCTATTTGTTGATGTAGCAGTTTCTAGCACAGAGTGAACCTCATCCCAGAACTCTCATTAATATCAGCAACTCATACACATAAGTACCACGTCCAACATTAAAAATTACCTCTGTCATTTCCTCGGTAAACAGTAAGAGCAGATTTGATGAGAAAGACATCATCCGTGCGGTAATTTGATATCTTCAAGAATAAGGGTAGGCCATTTAAATTGCTAAGTTCAATAAAATGCCATTAAAGATATTTTATTCCCTTTCTCCCCAACCAATTCTGAACCCAGGAAAGGGTTACCAAGAAAGCCTGAATAGTGTCTTGTTTAACTTTGAATCAGATATGGCTCCATTTATTTCTTCAAAAAATGGTAAGAATTAATTAATATTAATCTATAATCACATTGATGGAAAAATTAATGGAAATTTTAATAAAAATATAACCTTAACAGGATTTGAAGTTATCCTTTAGAATATAAAGCCAATGCTTTATCCACAAAGCAACTGGTCCTCTGCAACCAGCTGATGAAATTATAAAAATTAACTGCAGGGTGATTCTTCTTTTGTTCTCTATGCATAAGAAAATGTTTTGAGAATTAAAAAGAAAAAGGCATTGAAAATTAAAGTAAATTAAGAATTGATCAAGCCTATTCACTATTTCAATCTCTTTAAAATATATATTTATTTAGATAATTAAGCTGCTTGTTCATTCAAACAAATCTTTTTCTTTTTCCTAGACTACCAGAACTTTGGTTGATATTTTTTACACTTATAGTATCAGAGAAGACTTGATAGTCCTAAATAAATAGGTCAAATTATTTTGGATTACTGGTCTTGAGAACTATAAAATGATAGGTAGGTACTTGGCACATTAAACAATTTTGTTTAAGGAAACATTGCATACATGCTGAAAATTAGGGTAATATCAAAATGATAATTAGTGTTAAACATATACTTCCTGAAATACAAACAGTCACATTCCTTTTCTCTATTTACTATATACTAAATAATAGTTAGCAAATTAAATACACAGTAGTAACTTACTGGGAACTTATAGGTAAGTGAAAGTTGAACTTTTTCAATATTTATTGAATGTTTCTAAAATTAGACACTGTGCATTTTACAGAATACAATGATATGTATAATATAGACTATTATTTTAGCTATTGTATTCATTTAGTGCTGATCAATATTCCAATGTCAGTACTGAACGTTGAAAGATATTTTTCCTGGCATTATATCAGCTAGAAATCCTTATCAGAAGGTACTTTTTCATAGCTACAGTGATAACTTAGCTTTATAGTGATAACCCTAAAGCAAACAAAATGTCCTGAAATCCCTTTTAAATTATCATAGAAAGAAGTAATATGAGAAGAAAATGTCATAATAAATAGACTTTTATTATACTGTAGCAATTTGAAAATTGATAATTCATGTATATATGGTTACTCCCTGCAAAGCAGAATTTTTGATTAACTAAAACAATGAATCCCTGACTACACGTAATGACAGAACTGACAGTCCTAGCATAATAATTAGCCCCACTGGTGGACACGCACAATAATACAGATGCAGGGAGTCTGACTTTTTACTGTTTATTATTATTATTTGAATCATGTTTATAATTAGTGATGTGGTAAATAATCTTGCCCCTTTCTCTTTCACCTACCCTATTTCTTGGAAGCAGCCTCTTTATTCCAAAAGCATAAAGAAATGAAAAAAGTAACTGAAAACCCTACTGATTCTAGGAGGGAGCACCTTTTGTCATGAAGTTTCCCCAGTCAAATTTTTTTCTTTTTTTTTTTTAACAATGGGCAGAAATTAGCCCAGAGCTGCAGGCCTCCAGAAGTATGTGGCCCATTGGAGTCCCATGGGAGCCAATTTTCCCTCCCCAATAGACACTTGAGCCTTTCCTCTAAAAGAATACTCCTTGTATTATTTGACTCCATATTTCCCACTTTATTTTCTCTCTGTCAGTATGTGAGG
This sequence comes from Budorcas taxicolor, assembly GCF_023091745.1. Lineage (NCBI taxonomy): Eukaryota > Metazoa > Chordata > Mammalia > Artiodactyla > Bovidae > Budorcas > Budorcas taxicolor. The sequence goes on along the minus strand of NC_068911.1, from coordinate 94,947,654 downwards.
GAAAGTGAAAGTTACTCAGTCATGTCCAACTCTTTGCGACCCCATGGACTATGGAGTCCATGGAATTCTCCTGGCCAGAATACTGGACTGGGTAGCCTTTCCCTTCTCCAGGGGATCTTCCCAACCCAGGGATCAAACGCAGGTCTCCTGCATTGCAGGTGGATTCTTTACCAGCTGAGCCACAAGGGAAGCCCTTTACACTCTATCCGTATAAAATATGTGAAATTATATTGCACACACATATACTTGCCTACCATAGCCATGATTACAAGGTAAAACAAACAGATGACAAAACATAAATGAAGCATACTTTGAGAAAAAAATTACACTTTGTCTCTGAAAACTAATAAAAATCTGATATTGACAAAGCCAAGGAATATAATTTAGTTGGTTAAAGAGTTTGTGTATGTTCAAGAGCTCATTCCTTTAGGTCAGCATCTCTCAAGTGGGGAAACATTTTTGATTGTCACAAGTCTCTGGGGATTGGTACTGACTTCTGGTCAGTAGAGCCCAACAGTACTGCTAAACAGCCTACAGTGCATGAGGCAGTCCCTGTAACAAAGAATGCCCCAACACAAAAAGATATCAATACTGCTGAAGCTGAGAAAACTTGTTCCAACCCAGTGAAATCTGGCTAAATTCCACTTAATGTAATTCATCTTTAATTCTCTATGTCATCTCTTTCTCTACTGGATCCAGAGGAAGAAAAAATATATGTAATACAATATATTTCTTCAAAATTAAAGTGGTTATACACTACCCATTTTGAATGTGGTACTGCTGTGCCTAAGAGAACACAGAAATGCCAGAAGCAGTTGTTCAGTGTTCACCACTGTCAGCACTCTACCACAGATACCCCATCTGGTGCAGTCTGATATGGATAATAATGGTGGAGTGTTCTTGCTGTCTTGACTGTAGTCATTACTGTGATGTTATTTTAGGACTAAGTAGTGTTTGCCCATTGGACCATAAAAGTGTGTCATGTAAATACAGGTTTTAGAACACACAATAGTCTGTCCCTGTGTAGAAATATGCAGGAAAAAAGCCTCATAAAATGCTGTTTAATAGTATTTGTTAGGCATGTGAAGTAATTCCTTTTCAAAGTTAAATCACTTGGAAAAAAGGGGGCTCCTCTTTTCAAGGACCCTGTAAGTAATTATACTGCATTATACATCATTCATATGTCAATGCAAATGTTGTTTCTAAATGGAAGGAGCTTTGAATGACATGCTACCAAGCAAATGTCCAACACTAACCAAACCTTTTATTTATTTATTTACTCTCACCTGAATTGCTCTTTGAAATTGAATTGGGGGTAGAGAGTTAGCATTTATGTAGCTAGCAACCTCATATTTGACATTTTATCCTAGAATTAAATCCTGAACATCAAAATATCTCACAGCAAAGAAATTCCAAATGACAACAACCTTCAAAGAAATGGCTTAGCAACAGTCAAGATATTTTTCTCAGTGGATATAATATTTAAATTTATAGCAGAAACATAAAATGGAAAATGATATTTTGAATCATACATAAAAGTGTATACCTAGAAGTATTTAGCTATATTTTGGAAGCTTAAAATCTATGCTTTGTTTAGCTTTTTTTCATTCCTAAAATTGTGATGATTATCTTCTTACTGAGATAAATTCATAATAAAGACAGAGAGGAAAATTTATAGTTATATAAAATAAAATTGTCCAAACTGGACAAAGTGACTTGATATACAGAACAATCAGAGTTATTAAAATGGTAGGTGGCCTAGAGACCCTCGGATGCTTCTCCAAACAAATCATCTTGACAGTTAGGATGAAAATTTTACAAAATTAAGTTTATGTGCCTTCTAATATTCATAGGCATTTTAAAATTGAGAAATAATTCTATAAGATTATTGAAATTTTATTTTTCAAAATTAAAGTAGCCAAATATTCATAGATGTTCATTAAACTCAGTTTTTATTTAATTCCAATATTTGAAGAAATATATGTGGAAGAGATATAGATAGATAGATCACTTTTCTTTTTTACTTTTCTAGCTCTCCATGTTATCATTTAAAAGATAGTTAAATCCACATTTGACTTCATTAAAAACATTTAGGTCAAAGCAACAATTGCTTCAACATATTGACTCAATTTTCTTCTTTACATGCTTAATTGAAAAGTAAAAATGATAGTGTATCACTTTACCTGAGTAGTGGCATATTTCCAGTTATATGAAATACTGACCAGGTTCATGAATGTTTATAACATGCATAAGTTTTTAAATCTCTGATGTTGTCACAGAGAAAAGATTGCTGATAAACATTTGACCCAAGATCTACTGCATAATACGATAGCTTACATGTCTTTCAATGTATTCTCTTTCATTAAAGAAAAACACCAACCCATAAGAGAGGAGACTGCAGATTCTAAAGCAAGACTGATTCACTTAACTTCCAGTCAACAACTTTTTGCTGTACATCTTCAGACAAGTAACCACCTGTAATTCAGTTTTCTCAGCTCTGAAATAATGATAAGAGAATCTGCCTCATAGAATTGCTATAAGAATTAAAAGACTTAATATATGTGAAGAATTTATAACAGTGCCTTGGGATATAACAGTACTATATAGAAATTAGCTTCTTTGGAAAATCTCCTTTATGGATCACAGACTAGCAAGGCTATGCTCCAAACCCTTCAGCTATGCTGCTAAGTTGCTTCAGTCGTGTCCGAATCTGTGTGACCCCATAGACGGCAGCCCATCTGGCCCCGCCGTCCCTGGGATTCTCCAGGCAAGAACACTGGAGTGGGTTTCCATTTCCTCCGCCAATGCATGAAAGTGAAAAGTGAAAGTGAAGCTGTCCAGTCGTGTCTGACTCTTAGCGACCCCATGGACTGCAGCCTACCAGGTTCCTCTGCCCATGGGATTTTCCAGGCAAGAGTACTGGAGTGGGTTGCCATTGCCTTCTCGGAGTATATGAACCAAGAACTTCTAAATGTATAAGTTGGGTTTCAGAGAGGCAGGGGAACCAGAGATCAAGTTGCCAACATTTATTGGATCATGGAGATATAAGGGAGTTCCAGAAAAACATCTACTTCTGCTTTATTGGCTATGCCAAAGACTTTGACTGCATGGATCACAACAAGCTGTGGAAAATACTTAAAGAGATGAGCATACCAGGGCACCCTACCTGTCTCCTGAGAAGTATGTGGGTCAAGAAGCAACAGTTAGAATCTTACATGGGACAACAGCTGCTGCTGCTGCTGCTGCTGCTGCTGCTGCTAAGTCGCTTCAGTCGTGTCCGACTCTGTGCGACCCCATAGATGGCAGCCCACCAGGCTCCCCCGTCCCTGGGATTCTCCAGGCAAGAACACTGGAGTGGGTTGCCATTTCCTTCTCCAATGCATGAAAGTGAAAAGTGAAAGTGAAGTCGTTCAGTCGTGTCCGACTCTTCGCGACCCCATGGACTGCAGCCCAGTAGGCCCCTCCATCCATGGGATTCTCCAGGCAAGAGTACTGGAGTGGGGTGCCATCGCCTTCTCCAACATGGGACAACTGACTGGTTCAAAATTGGGAAAGGAGTATGACAAGGCTGTATATTGTCACTGTTTAGTTAACTTCTGTGCAGAGTACATCAAGCAAGATGCCAGGCTGGATGAATCACAAGCTGAAATCTGGATTGCTGGGAGAAATATCAGCAACCTCAGATATGCAGATGATACCACCCTAATGGCAAAAAGCAAAGAGGAACTAAAGAGCTTCTTGATGAAGGTGAAAGAGGAGAGTAAAAGAGTGAGTCTGAAACTCAGTATTAAAAAACTAAGATCATTACATCTTGTCCCATCATTTCATGGCAAGTAGAAGGGAAAAAGTGAAAGCAGTGACAGATTTTATTTTCTTGGGCTTTAAAATCACTGTGGGCAGTGACTACAGCCATGAAATTAAAAGACCTTGCTCTTTGCAAGGAAAGCTGTGACAAACCTAGACACCGTATTAAAAACCAGAGACATCACTTTGCCAACAGAATTCAAAGCTATGGTTTTTCCAGTAGTCGTGTATGGATCTGAGAGTTGAACCATAAAGAAGGCTGAGCACTGAAGAATTGATGCTTTCAAATTGTAGTGCTGGAGAAGACTCTTGAGAGTCCCTTGGACTGCAAGAGGATCAAATCAGGCAATTCTAATGTAAATTGACCCTGAATATTCATCGCAAGGACCCTTTGTGAAGCTGAAGCTCGAATGAATACTTTGGCCACTTGATGCACAGAGCTGACTCATTGGAAAATACCCTGATGCTGGGAAAGATTGAAAGCAAAGAAGAAGGAGGAAGGAAAGGATCAGATGGTTAGACAGCATCACTGATTCTATGGACATTAATTTGAGCGAACTCCAGGACATAGTGGAGGATAGGAGCCTGGTGTGCTACAGTCCATGGGGTCGCAAATAATTGGACATGACTTAGTGACTGAACAACAACTGTTGAGAATATTACTAAATTTGTTTTCGTTTTTATTGGAGTATAGTTGCTTTATAATGATGTGTTATTTTCTGCTGTACAGCAAACTGAATAAGCTATATGTATACATATATCCCCTCTTTTTTTGGATTTCCTTCCCATTTTGGCCACCACAGAGCACTGAGTTCCCTGTGCCATACAGTGGGTTCTCATTTGTTATCTATTTTATACTTAGTAGTGTACATAGGTCAATCACTATCTCTCAAGTCATCCATGCTCTCTTTCCCCTCTTGGTGTTCATATGCTTGTTCTTTATGTCTGTGTCTCTATTTCTGCTTTGTGAATAGGTTCATCTGTGCCATTTTTCTAGATTCTACATATATGCATTAATATATTTGTTTTTTTCTTTCTGAAATTTTTTTCTTCATTTTAAGAATAAATGTATGATCTTTGAATGGAGCTGTAGGCTTCAGATATGAACATTTCTCACTACACTAGTAAAAACACCTGACTCTCCAAATAAACTAGGATAATCAAATTTATTGTTAAAGTCTCAGTGAAAATTTCCAAAATAAGCCTTAAGTAATATTCAGGGTTTTATTTCCCAAGATTTCTATATAATAGGATACTTTAGAACATGTAATAATTAACAAAAGAGCAAAGGTACATAAAGGGAAAACACATGAATTCTAGTTTATGGAGTCCAATTCAAAGCATAAGGACATACATAAATATTGGACTTGTATGCATTTGTTTCTTGTGTGATTTATCAAATATACTCTTTTCCATCAATGTCCTTACCTAATAGGGCTTTACTAGAAAATAGATGAGTCAATTGGCCCAATTGTAAGATTACTTGAACAATATTGAATACCCCAGTTTTATCTGATATGTATGAAGTAAGACCTAACAGAGGCACTTTCATAAGAGCTCAGGTCATTTGAAGGTTTACATTAATGTTAAACTGCTTTATCTCTAGGTAGCAAATAGTAGAATAGTTCAGAACTTAACAGACCCATCGTTAACATGACCTGAAAATCTGGTCTCCTGCAACCTCAGCAACCTAATCTTATGCTGCTTCCTCCTTTACTCACTAATCTCCAGCCACACAGGGCACTTCAGTTTCTCAGATGAACTAATTTCCTTTTTTTCCACAGGGATTTAAAATAAATATTGCTTCAACTATCTAGAATATTCTTCCTGTTTTTTTTTTTTCACCTACTCAACTTGTCTCTATTGGAACATAATTTGAACTGTCATTTCTCTCCACCTCTAAAACAGATTTTCTTCTCATTATCTTCTCTTGTATCTTCTGGTACTTTTTGTGTGTAGTGTTGATTCAGTATTATAGTTTATTACTTCTTTTACATCTGCTTCCTTAGTGGACTTACAGCCTACCTAAGGACTTGGACCTTGCTGTGTGTTTCTGTACCCTAATAACACTGATGCCCTTACCTCAACAAACTGGGGATTGATGTTCTAGTCTTCTAACTTTCGATGAATTTCAAATGGTCTGCTTGACAGTTCCACTCAGTATGGCCCAGACAGAAGGCTTGACCTGCTCCCATCCCACCTAGATTCTCCATTAGTGTGCTCATCTCTTAAAAGTGTGCTTTCCTCCACCTACTGGCCAAGCTGGGAAACCTGGATGTCACCCTTAATATTTCTCTTTTTCTCATTCCCCAGTTCTAAACCATTACTAAGTCCTGTCATCTTTACACACCAAACGTACATAAATATGTTTACATCTCTTCTCCACAATTGCCACATGTATCATTCAGGGTCCTGCCAAGAAAGCATGATTCACACTAAGTGGGTAATAAATGAAAATATATTTAAAAGGTATGATAAGCCTTGAGGAAACCAACCAGAAATATTTTAAGACCCCCATGGCTGGAAGCAACCGGAAGCTGTTGACAATGTAGACTGGAGGGACAAGGGGAAGAAACAGTTACTGGAAACTAGAGAGGACAGCCCTGTGGTGGGTGCTATCTGAGATAAGCTGTGGTCTTTGCTAGAAGAACAGGAGGAGTCGAGACAAGAAGGAATAGGAGAAAAACATCGGCCTCATGCTTGCTGTCATTCTCTAGTCTCAGGGTAGTATCTTCCACTAGCTAAACCAAAGTAGAATTTAGAAGACAAAAGAACCCCTTGATGCCATTTATGATAGTCAGCATTTGGGGGGGGCCATAGGGCATGGCCAAAACAGACAAAATCGTCTGCACCCTGGTTTTTTGTTTGTTTGTTTGTTTTTAGTTTTTTATTTTTTTAATTTTAAAATCTTTAATTCTTACATGCATTCCCAAACATGAACCCCCCTCCCACCTCCCTCCCCATAACATCTCTGTGGGTCATCCCCATGCACCAGCCCCAAGCATGCTGTGTCTTGCGTCAGACATAGACTGGTGATTCAATTCTTACATGATAGTATACATGTTAGAATGCCATTCTCCCAAATCATCCCACCCTCTCCCTCTCCCTCTGAGTCCAAAAGTCCGTTATACACATCTGTGTCTTTTTTCCTGTCTTGCATACAGGGTCGTCATTGCCATCTTTCTAAATTCCATACATATGTGTTAGTATACTGTATTGGTGTTTTTCTTTCTGGCTTACTTCACTCTGTATAATCGGCTCCAGTTTCATCCATCTCATCAGAACTGATTCAAATGAATTCTTTTTAACGGCTGAGTAATACTCCATTGTGTATATGTACCACAGCTTTCTTATCCATTCATCTGCTGATGGACATCTAGGTTGTTTCCATGTCCTGGCTATTATAAACAGTGCTGCAATGAACATTGGGGTACATGTGTCTCTTTCAATTCTGGTTTCCTCGGTGTGTATGCCCAGCAGTGGGATTGCTGGGTCATACGGTAGTTCTATTTGCAATTTTTTAAGGAATCTCCACACTGTTCTCCAAAGTGGCTGTACTAGTTTGCATTCCCACCAACAGTGTAGGAGGGTTCCCTTTTCTCCACACCCTCTCCAGCATTTATTGCTTGCAGATTTTTGGATCCAGCCATTCTGACTGGTGTGAAATGGTACCTCATTTTGGTTTTGATTTGCATTTCTCTGATAATGAGTGATGTTGAGCATCTTTTCATGTGTTTGTTAGCCATCCGTATGTCTTCTTTGGAGAAATGTCTATTTAGTTCTTTGGCCCATTTTTTGATTGGGTCGTTTATTTTTCTGGAATTGAGCTGCATAAGTTGCTTGTATATTTTTGAGATTAGTCCTTTGTCAGTTGCTTCATTTGCTATTATTTTCTCCCATTCAGAAGGCTGTCTTTTCACCTTGCTTATATTTTCCTTTGTTGTGCAGAAGCTTTTAATTTTAATTAGATCCCATTTGTTTATTTTTGCTTTTATTTCCAGAATTCTGGGAGGTGGATCATAGAGGATCCTGCTGTGATTTATGTCTGAGAGTGTTTTGCCTATGTTCTCCTCTAGGAGTTTTATAGTTTCTGGTCTTACATTTAGATCTTTAATCCATTTTGAGTTTATTTTTGTGTGCGGTGTTAGAAAGTGATCTAGTTTCATTCTTTTAGAAGTGGTTGACCAGTTTTCCCAGCACCACTTGTTAAAGAGATTGTCTTTACTCCATTGTATATTCTTGCCTCCTTTGTCAAAGATAAGGTGTCCAATTGTGTGTGGATTTATCTCTGGGCTTTCTATTTTGTTCCATTGATCTATATGTCTGTCTTTGTGCCAGTACCATACTGTCTTGATGACTGTGGCTTTGTAGTAGAGCCTGAAGTCAGGCAAGTTGATTCCTCCAGTTCCATTCTTCTTTCTCAAGATTGCTTTGGCAATTCGAGGTTTTTTGTATTTTCATACAAATCTTGAAATTATTTGTTCTAGTTCTGTGAAAAATATGGCTGGTAGCTTGATAGGGATTGCATTGAATTTGTAAATTGCTTTGGGTAGTATACTCATTTTCACTATATTGATTCTTCTGATCCATGAACATGGTATATTTCTCCATCTATTAGTGTCCTCTTTGATTTCTTTCATCAGTGTTTTATAGTTTTCTATATATAGGTCTTTAGTTTCTTTAGGTAGATATATTCCTAAGTATTTTATTCTTTTCGTTGCAATGGTGAATGGAATTGTTTCCTTCATTTCTTTTTCTACTTTCTCATTATTAGTGTATAGGAATGCAAGGGATTTCTGTGTGTTGATTTTATATCCTGCAACTTTACTATATTCATTGATGAGCTCTAGTAATTTTCTGGTGGAGTCTTTAGGGTTTTCCATGTAGAGGATCATGTCATCTGCAAACAGTGAGAGTTTGACTTCTTCTTTTCCAATTTGGATTCCTTTTATTTCTTTTTCTGCTCTGATTGCTGTGGCCAAAACTTCCAGAACTATGTTGAATAGTAGCGGTGAAAGTGGACACCCTTGTCTTGTTCCTGACTTTAGGGAAAATGCTTTCAATTTTTCACCATTGAGGATAATGTTTGCTGTGGGTTTGTCATATATAGCTTTTATTATGTTGAGGTATGTTCCTTCTATTCCTGCTTTCTGGAGAGTTTTTATCATAAATGGATGTTGAATTTTGTCAAAGGCCTTCTCTGCATCTATTGAGATAATCACAGAGTTAGCAGAAGGAAAGAAATCTTAAAAATTAGGGCAGAAATAAATGCAAAAGAAACAAAAGAGACCATAGCAAAAATCAACAAAGCCAAAAGCTGGTTCTTTGAAAGGATAAATAAAATTGATAAACCATTAGCCAGACTCATCAAGAAGCAAAGAGAGAAAAATTAAATCAATAAAATTAGAAATGAAAACGGAGAGATCACAACAGACAACACAGAAATACAAAGGATCATGAGAGTACTATCAGCAGTTGTACGTGGAAGAAATGGACAAATTCTTAGAAAAGTACAATTTTCCAAAACTGAACCAGGAAGAAATAGAAAATCTTAACAGACCCATCACAAGCACGGAAATTGAAACTGTAATCAGAAATCTTCCAGCAAACAAAAGCCCAGGTCCAGACGGCTTCACAGCTGAATTCTACCAAAAATTTCGAGAAGAGCTAACACCTATCCTACTCAAACTCTTCCAGAAAATTGCACCCTGTTTTTCTACCAGCTTCTGTTGTTTCTTACCTGAACTGTTGGCAAGGTCTGCATACTGGTCTGCCTGCTTTCTCTCATCATATCTATCCTCAGTTCATTTCCTACACAGCTTGGACTTTGTACAAACCTGTGTCGTTTTCTTCTTAAAATATCTGTATTTTTTTATACTCCCAGATTCTTTGTTTTAAAATTACAAAATAGTTATTATAAAGGCTGATTCCCTTTTCCATTTTTCACTTCTAGACTGAGTTCTGAAAGGGCAGGCATCGTGTATTGCCGCCTTTCAATCTCTTATCAGTGTGACTAGAACATAATTTCAGAAGATAGATTTGTATTTTTAAAAGCCTTCGAGGTGATTCTAATGTTCTAGATTGTTTTCAAGGATTGTTGAAATAACCAATCTTCAAGTGATCTGTATTATAAAGAGAATAATTAGCAAAATTAATCCTTACCCATTTAGTTCACTTACTACCTGTTAACTGAGAACTCAAAATGTATTCAAAAAATATGTTCCTTTGCTCAAGGCTGCCTACGTCTTTTTTTCTGATTTTTTTTTTTTTTTTTTTTTTTTAGATATCAAGTTTAACCTTGATTAGACCAATCAAGTATTTCTCCCTTTTAAAGCTCAAACATGAATGACTTTATGGTGAACCAGTTCACATCTAATCTTGCATTCGAGAAGAGGAAATATTTCCCAAGGAAGTGCTTTAATGTGTTCTCATTTTATGGCACTATAGAACAAATTCTTTTCTACAATTTAAACATTCAACATTTTTGTATATTTAAGAAGTGCCACAGGAATGAGGTCATTTCAATGAGTATTTTAATGTTGAATTGTTTTTTCTTTGGATCAGAGTCCCTAGAGGTGCTACATACCTGGCCCTGATCTTTTTTTAAATTTCATTTCTGATAAATTTTCTTTTAATACCTTATTTTCATTTCATGTAAAATCCCAAATTTTTCTTGCCTGTATTTAGATATTTACATGCATTTGACATGCATCTGCCTATACTGAAGTAATTCCACTTCTGCAACACATTCTCCAATACCACTTTTTCCAAAGAATCCTCATATTTCAAAATCTATTTTGATGGATAAATAATAAAAGTTATTTAACTGCTATATCATTTGGGGATATGAGTAAGTCATGATTTCTAAGTATTTTTGATGAGATTGTTTCAATAAACTTATGTGATAATTATGGAATGTACATACATGTGCATATTTGTTATTTTTAGTCTCTTAAGTAATATCTGGCTCTTCTGCAACCCCATGGACTGTAGCCCACCAAGCTCCTCTGTCCATGAGATTTTACAGGCAAGAATACTGGAGTGAGTTGCCATTTCCTTCTCCAGGGGATCTTCCTGACCCAGGGATTGAATTCACATCTCCTATATCGGCAGGTGGGTTCTTTACCACTGAGCTATCAGGGAAACCCACATGTACATATATATGTCTGTACAGGTACATTTGTATAAGCATAGATAGAGATACATAATAGCTATACATTTTATTTTATTCTTCCACTTAAAAATGAGATATGAATAGAATCCCTGATTTAATTAAAATAATTGTGAAAAAAGCAATGCATTTCAGAAGCTTCTCTGCATAAAATTTTGAAAAGGACACTAACACTAATACTCTCCAGGATTTTCATTCACAGCTGCCCTCCCCTGTGTCTGTATAAATATAATATATATATATATATATATATATATATATTACACATATATATACTAACATCCATCCTAGATTATAATCAAATATTTGGTTAATTACTTTTAGCAAAGTTAAAATTTGCAAACCTCAAAGTACATAAAAAGCTGCCGTGACATTTCAAATAGTCAATTTATAAAACCCAGTGTTTCTCTTTTAGAGTCCCCAATATGTGACCTTTTAACTTAAACTGACATCACTAAAATTTCCAGAAATACTTTGATCGCAAATCCTGACTCTGAATGATTTAATTCCTAAATCCTTGTAAAGGCAGCCATCACTGATATCTTTTCTTGCTGTCCCCATTTATTCTACTTTATATTTAAGGGTTATATAGTTTGGCTTATTCCGTAGTCCCCTAGTTGAATTGACGCCTATCCCTCTAATTTTTTCAATGTAATTGTATTTTCCACAAAAGCAAGGTGATGTCTTATATCTTTTGCATGTCTCAGAATTTGTAACACAGTTCTGGACATAAATAAATATTCCATAATTACACAAATATTTATTCCATTTATTTAAGCAATCCCAACTTACTGATTATTAAGCAATATTATACAGTTTATTTAACAGTGCCAGAGGTATTAAACTAAAATTAATTTTAAGAAAATAATAAGAATTATTTATTTAGAAGATCTATTTTGCCAGGTCTTTAGTTGATATTAAATGTGATTATTATATACTGACTGATAATCGAAGTAGTGAGATTACTCCTTGGAAGAAAAGTTATGACCAACCTAGATAGCATATTCAAAAGCAGAGACATTACTTTGCAAACAAAGGTCTGTCTAGTCAAGGGTGTGGTTTTTCCAGTGGTCATGTATGGATGTGAGAGTTGGACTGTGAAGAAAGCTGAGCGCCAAAGAATTGATGCCTTTGAACTGGTGCTGAAGAAGACTCTTGAGAGTCCCTTGGACTGCAAGGAGATCCAACTAGTCCATTCTGAAGATCAACCCTGGGATTTCTTTGGAAGGAATGATGCTGAAGCTGAAGCTCCAGTACTTTGGCCACCTCATGTGAAGAGTTGACTCACTGGAAAAGACTCTGATGCTGGGAGGGACTGGGGACAGGAAGAGAAGGGAACAACAGAGGATGAGATGCCTGGATGGCATCACTGACTCGATGGATGTGAGTCTGAGTGAACTGCGGGAGTTGGTGATGGACAAGGAGGCCTGGTGTGCTGTGATTCATGGGGTCGCCAAGAGTTGGAAATGACTGAACTGAACTGAACTGACTGAGTAGTTTTTCCTTTAGTCAACATTCTGACTTCAGGAGTGAAAGGAAATAGAATCCTGAAGCCAGGTGCCGCCAGGTAGTTTGGAGTAGAAGACAATCGCTCCATCCTACCTGACCCACCTGGGCTGCACAGGTAACAATAAGGGCTGTAGCTTCCATGGAAAATGCTGAAACTCTATGAGGTCTGTGACTTTTATTTTTACTGATGTTACCATAGGCATGATTATATTTTTAAATTTATGAATAAATATTTATTGAGTATCGCTAATATAAAAAGAGAGTTGAGCTGTGAAGAAGGCTGAGTGCCAAAGAATTGATGCTGTTGAACTGTGGTGTTGGAGAAGACTCTTGAGAGTCCCTCCTTGGACTGCAAGGAGGTCCAACCAGTCCATTCTGAAGGAGATCAGTCCTGGGATTTCTTTGGAAAGAATAGTGCTAAAGCTGAAACTCCAGTACTATGGCCACCTCATGTGAAGAGTTGACTCATTGGAAAAGACTCTGATGCTGGGAGGGATTGGGGGCAGGAGGAGAAGGGGACGACTGAGGATGAGATGGCTGGATGGCATCACTGACTCGATGGACGTGAGTCTGAGTGAACTCCGGGAGTTGGTGACGGACAGGAAGGCCTGGCGTGCTGCGATTCATGGGGTCTCAAGGAGGCAGACATGACTGAGCGACTGAACTGAACTGAACTGAATATAAAAAGTGAAAGTGAAGTCACTCCGTCTTGTCCGACTCTTTGCGACCCCATGAACTATATAGTCCATGGAATTATCTAGGCCATATTCTCCATACATCTATCACATAGATATTCTCTATGTGATACTCTCCATAGATATTCTCCATATATCTATCACATTTTATTGCCTGTATTCTCCAGATAAGAACAGTGGAGTGGATAGCCTTTCCCTTCTCCAGGGGATCTTCCCAACCCAGGGATGGAACCGAGGTCTCCCGCACTGCAGGCAGATTCTGTACCAGCTGAGCCACAAGGGAAGCCCTTGCTAATATAAGTAACTTGGCTAAAATTATACAGGATATACTATTTTTCTCAATTTTAGATACTTTTGAACCCACAGATGTTTGAAGGAACAACTGTTTTTATCCCTAACTTCACCTTGATAATGATTGAGTAGTGACATATCTGTCTACATAGACTTTTATTTGCAAAATCTGCATCACAATTGTAAGTAATCTTCTGTGTCTTAAAATGAATCTAAATATTAGGTCCTGGGGAAGAACAACATTTGGAGAAAAATGCTACAATACTGCAGCTAATGTTATTACTTATTAATACTCACTTATCCACAAGTTTTAAAAGGAAAAGGTTTTCCAACCATTATAAGACGTTACAGTGTTAATCTACATTTCAATAAGATATTTAAAGGCAATACTAGAACTGTCAAGGACCTGCTCTGAAGCTTGAGAGTAACCTACAAAGGAAAATGCTGACAGTTTCATTTTATGTGACATGAAAGCATTTTTTTGTCAAGAAAATATTATTAGATCCTCATACATTTGAGCACTTTCCGTTGCAAATTCTCAGAAAGTTTCACAGATATTCTATAGTATGTGGTACTGAAATATTACCTATGTAAGATAACCTGAGATATAAAATTAAGGAAGTGATCTGAATAAGCAAGCTTTCACTTGCTTCTATCTAAAACTGATAGCTAAGTCTGAAGTTTTGAGAAATATTGATACTTGAAAAATCCAAAATGTAATGCAGGAAGGAGTGGTTTAAAAATATATGTTTAGATGTTTATTAAGATTTGCAGACTACTGGAGTCACATCTTAAGCAACCTCTGGATTTTACTATATAGGCTTGGTGAAGCACCACATGCCTGATCCTGATACATTCTTAAAAGTGAGAAAAGTTTTCCCAAGTCAGAAAATAATTTGTTACCCAGATAGCCTGGAATTCTACAAATTTAAACATAAATAAATCAAGATAATTTTTTAACTTCACCTTATTATTTTGGACTCCTTCTTTTCTTCTATTTCTTATTACAATGTTTCCTAAGGATAGCAAGCTTATGATTAATCATTGAGAAGATGACTTTGGGGAATGCATGAACAGATTTTATTATTTAAAAATTAAAATAGTTAACATGTGTTAAAAATCTTAGATATTGTTGCTTAGGAATAAAGGCAATATATAGGTAATATAAATATTTAACATTTTTCAAAACAGTTGATTTAAAGGAAGATATTAAGTAAACACTAGTGTAAGCAGTGTGTAACTATGGCAAAAAAAAAAAAAAAAAAAAGAAGAAGGAGGGACAGAATGCCTAAAACTGGGGGAGACACTGTCCATGGTACTCATCATTGCCATCCTTCTCAAAGATATGTGACATCATTGTGAAATCAAACAGACGGAACATCCTTTGAAATATTCTAATGCTTTTATTAGGATATTTTCAACCATCTACACTTATTTTGTATTTGAAATTAAGATTTTTACTACATTATTAATTGTGATGTCCACTGCTATAAGAAATGATGCTAGTGAAATATTTTGTCTTTCACCCTCTTCATCAGTGAAAACAATTGCTTCTCCTTTCTATGCTGTGTAGTTCTTCCTTTCCATCAGGGTCTTTCAGTTTTATTTTAACCATTAATTTTAAAAAAAAACAAGGACAAGGAATTTTATTTTCACAAATTCTTTAGAAAAATTTTCAGTTTAACAAATCCATTTAAATTTTTAAATTTTTCACATTATAGAATTAACTGAAATTTATTACTATTTACTCCTAAATTTCTTATCTACACACAAAAAGTTCATAAACCCAAAAGCTCAAAACAAGACTAAAAACAGCAAAAAGCTTATGAAACAAATTATGGATTCCAGCATTAACACCTGAATAGGGATTATGATTTTTAAATTCTTAATGGATGATAGAATTATATAAAAGCTGAAAACTTACAAATTATTAAAAACCTGGAATCACTGACCAGAAATTACACATTTAAATCCTGGGCAATCCAACAGCAGAAAAGTGTCATGAGTGAACCTAATAATGCGTGTTAAAGTCAATGTTTTAATTGTACCCCATGCCACTCTTTAAAGAACACCTGCTATTAATTAGATATTGAGTCAGATTAATATTGGCAGCAGAACCAGTGATAGTATTTTTGACTACCAAAAGAACCTTCCACTGGACTGACAATTTTAATCTTGGCCCTGAAGATCTAGTGGAGCTCATTGATTGTCGATGCCTTGGTGTTTGATTATGCAGTCAGTGAAGTTATTTGTGGTGGTGAGTTCATGGATGGTTTGAGTAGACACCAAAAGTTAACTTGTAGTGTGTGTTGTCTTCGACTCCAGTAGTCATCTAGAGGTGTATTTCATTTCCATACTTTTCCATAACTTTCCATGTACAGTATCTAATGGCTCTCATACAGATTCATCTTCAGAAAATACCCTTCAGCTAAAGCTCATTACATATTTTAACAGACTTGTTGACAGCACTTGCTACATTCCAGGCTCTATGCTAAATATACAGATTATCTCATTTACATTATCCCTTTATACCAAGCCTACTAAATGAGTACAAATGGGGAAACTGAGACAATAGAAGGTCCAAGGTCAAGTGGTCACCCTGAGAATCACCCTGTATTCAATAGCTTTTGCCACTGCATGAAATTAGTTTTATATACAAATCTGATAGTGAGACTTATGGTGGCTCATCTTTTATGTATCTTTTCAGCACATGACAACATCACTCAATTTTAAATGCTGGTTTCACTTGATTTTGTGATGCTCCCCACATTGGTTTCCTTTCCAATTCTCTCAAAATTACATTTTTCCTTGCTAATTCATCTGCTTCTTACTGCTTTATGAATAAACTTTGCACAAGATAGAATAATTAACCTATCTCTAGCTCTATTTTTGTTGTTTAATCACTAAGCTGTGTCCAGCTCTTTTGCGATCCCATGTACTGTAGCTCACCAGGTTCTTCTACCCATGGGATTTCCCAGGCAAGAATACCGAAGTGGGTTGCCATTTCCTTCTCCAGGGGATCTTCATGACTCAGGAATCGAACCTGCATCTCCTACTTTGGCAGGTCAATTCTTTACCACTGAGCCACCAGGGAAGCTCCTGTGCTCTATTTATGCACTCGTTATTTGGTATGTATTGAATATCACCTCAACATTGTGGACAGTAGAATGAAAAGCAACGTACAGGTATTCCCCTTGACAGAGAATTCTCCACTAGCTTGGGGTACGAAATCACATTCTGTTTTGTTTTTATATTAGTCACTTAGATTAATGTATGTGTAGTAGGAACTACAAGTTACTTCTCAAGCTGGAGGAAGGAAATGGAAACCCACTGCAGTATTCTTGCCTGGAAAATCCCACTGACAGAGGAGCCTGGTGGGCTACAGGACATGGGGTCTGGAAAGAGTGGGACACGACTGAGCAACTAAACAACAGTCACTGCTTATCTTGTTTAACTGTGCTTCCAAATGCCTGGAGAGTGAGAGAGAGAGGAGATAAAAGGAAAACTAAGATCAGTCCTTCTATTGTTGCTTTAAAATTCCTGTTAGATTTGAAACCACAATGGCAGTGGTACTATCTTTAGCCCAGTTCCCAACTCAAACAATTCCAACGAATGCTACACAGGCAAAATTAAAATCAATATATGTTTATGATCCAAAGTTTAGTGACTCTTCTATAAGCATAAACCGTAAGGTGTCAGGGCCTTCTGCATCATCCCCAATATGAGCCATCAAACTCTGGGTTTTGAGCCCAGATAAGCACTCTAGATGTCAGCTTCCTTGTGATTATTTCTTCTCTAAAGTCTTAGTAATCTTTCCAGGGCAGCAAAATATACTTAGTAATGTTTGAGTCAATCAGAGAAGTTCAATAAGCATTGATTCTCAAAAAGAAGTGGGTTAAGGTCTTTCTCATTGCCTCTCAAGAGGCTCGGGGAACACTATGCAAATGTAACAAATTTGTTTTCAAGTAAGAACAGTGGATTGGTAGAGCCAAGCCATGCCAGACACTGAAGATTCTATTACATACTCCTTGGGGGAAATAGGAGTCATTTAAACACTGAAGAAAGAATCGCAAAATATCTGTTCCAATATGATGAACCCTCGTTGCTTGGTATCTCTTGGCATTGTCTCTTGTAAAGAAAATTTAGTCCCTTTCACTAGACATGTTAATAGAATTTCTCTATTAAGTAAGAAAGTCTTATATCGCAGAGGGAAGCATTGTTATTTCAGCTTCTTGCCCCAGAGATTTTTCTGTATTGTTATAACAGAGATTACTTTGATTAGGAAACACTTTGGTTAGGAAATATTTCATAGACAAACACTATTATGAACCAGGAAAAAGGTAATAGGTAAAACTGCTCAGTTTGTGAAGTTAAAATGAATTAGGGAATTGAAGGTGAGTAGTAAAAGAAGAGTTTTGGAATGAAGAGAGCAAGCCAAAAAACTTGCTGGAAGACCCGAGCCTGTGGTGAAATAGTGCCTGTTGTTGAAAGTTTCTAGGCATGGAAGGAGATGAGTACATTTGAGAAATAGAATGTCTATTCAAATTTAACTGGTCTGCAGCTCTCTCAAATAAATTCCTACTGCAGTCCTCATCTTGAAGAAAAAGCCTCCTAACTCAGCATCCATACCAGGGAAATTCTGGGGAATGATTCATGTAAGGTTGTTTTGTGTGAAAGCAAAATCATACAAGGACAAGCACTATTTCCAGGTAGTTTGTTAATTTAAGATGTGATTCTGGTAAGTGCAAGTGAAGGAGCAGGAAAACACAGAGGAAGAGTCCGTCATCAAAATCCTTATAAAACCTAATAAAATTTTTTAAAGAAAAAAAAATCTTTATAAAAGACCGTCATTCCTTCATGGTCTGGGAGAAATGTGCATGATATCTCTGAAAGGCAGGAGTCTGAACACTTTTTATCCCCCATGATCTGTTCCTATTTCACATTGTAGAGAGTCATTTCTAGATATGTTGATTCTTCTTTATTTATGAACTACATTTGTATCTGGGTTAGTGAGATCCCGATATCCTCAAATATCTTATGATAAAGAACAGAAAGTGAGTGCCTAGGGTGGAACAATGACAGCTTCATGACTCCAAATAGTTCACCTGTTGCTGCTGCTGCTGCTGCTAAGTCGCTTCAGTCATGCCCGACTCTGTGCGACCCTATAGACTGCAGCCCACCAGGCTCTGCTGTCCCTGGGATTCTCCAGGCAAGAACACTGGAGTGGGTTGCCATTTCCTTCTCCAATGCATGAAAGTGAAAAGTGAAAGTCTCTCAGTCATGCCTGACTCTTCGCGACCCCATGGACTGCAGCCCACCAGGCTCTTCTGTCCATGGGATTTTCCAGGCAAGAGTACTCGAGTGGGGTGCCATGGTGCTATTATTATCCCCATTGTTCAGATATAAGGCACAATGGAGTTAAATAACTTACCTAGATTTCCTAGTTAACAAATTCAGAGGTGGAATTTAGGCCCAAAAATCAGAGTACAGTGCAGCCTCTAACGCACAGCACGTTATGCCTCTTGGGACAAGACAAAAAGTTCTTAGAAATCAAGATCAAAGGTCCTGTCAATAGTGTTAATTTATTACATTGCAACCAAATTTTTAAAAAAACACAATTTTTGTTTCATGATAATAATATTAACATTCAAGATGATCTATTATGCCTCATCAGATAAACATGCAAAACACATTTCACTTTAGATTTTGTTCATTTTTTAAAAAAATTTAGCAATACAAAAAATAGGTCAAGCACCTTTATTAATTAAATCTATTTCATTAAAATCATGGCTTCTGGTTTAAAATGCCTTCACTCTAGTGTGTTAAATTTATGTGGATGGTCCATAAACAGACCCTAATTAGTCACATGTGTATTCAGATGTGGGCTCGTGTGTTATAAACTAACACTGAAGTGTATAAGGAACTGTCAGTCAGATCAAAAGTCAACTGAAAATCTTCCCGTTTGCAAAACTGAGAGCCTGTCACAGTTAGTTAGTCATAAATGTTTAAAACAGCAACCAAACTTTTATTCTAATTGAGCATGAGTTGAAAGGCTACCCACTTTGATGTCTTTGCTTTTATCATTTGTATATGGCTAAAAAAACTACTATTATGCTTTTTTAAAATCCCCGCTTTGGAGTGGTAGACATTACTTGGTTCTGAAAATATACAGGTAGATCAATATATAATTGCAGGGCTTTATACAGTTTCCAGTTATGCCTATAATTTTCCACGTGCAAGTGTTCAAAAGTAAAATTCTTCCCTCTTTTTTCTCTATTTGATCTTTCTGTACATATTTGAGATTCAAGACATAAGGAACACATCTTTGCAATAATATTTAGGGGGAGATCTTTTAAAGTGTAATAGTCTTCTTATCCAATTTTTCAGCCTTAAGTAAAGATAAATCAACAAAAAAATTTAATGAAAAAAACGTATTTACTAGTAAAATTCAGTGGCATTAATGGCTCCATTTTAGAGATTTAGATATTAAGACTAGGATGTGAAATGACAATCAAGGACCTCAAGTAACCTAATTTGGCAATACGGGAAAAATCTTCACCCTGAACCATCCTAGTACTTATTACAGTACTAAAGTGAAAAAACAGAGATAGGTTAAACAAAATAGTAAGAAAATGTACACCTACTACACTTGAGGGCATTTTTCTGTTTTGTTTTGTTTTGTTCTCCTTCCAGGAAATATCCATGAAGAGGAAATCTAGTCTAAATGAAGAGTATCTTTAAGAGAAAAAATACCATGAACCAGTAAAAGGATTACTAGCCATGACAATTAGACATATGGACAAAGATTCAACAAAAACCATAAGTTGAAAATTCTAAATAATAATCTAGAAACATTTCTCACCAAGGTTTTTCTGTGATGTAAGTCCTCACATGAAATAGCTGTTAAAAGCTTTCACATTAAAACCATATGTGTTGTACATGAATAAAACACACAAAGATTTGTTAACTATAGGTAAAATGGTGCCCAAAAGAAACTATATTTAGACATTAAATGGTAGGTGGATATGGTACTGCAGTCCTGTTGTCTTTGGAATTTAACTGAGAAGAATATAAAATAGTAAGGTAATATTGAGGCAAAGATGGGAAAAAAGAAAAAGTTCTTTATGTATTCTTTGTGATAAGACTATGATATTTATAAACATCAACCTCTAGTCCCTCCCATTTATAAAATGATACACTATAACCTAAGCTTGGGTGGGAATGGGGATGGTTATATTATCCTATTTCCCTGCTGCTCCTAAAGGTATTTGTATTACCCAAGCCAGATTAATCAATTCCCTTACTAGAATGTTTAATTTTAGTGAGAGTGGAGGAAAAAGACTCTCTTGCATCTTTCATTATGAAGGTACAGGGATATATTTATGTAGGACCACAGCTACTTCTTTTCTACACAATTTGGTGAAAGTAGATGAAGCAATAAAGTGACAAGCAAGAATGAAAAAGGAGAAAGTCATTGAGGAAGAGAAAAGTACTGACAAAACAGTTTTAGCATCATTGAGTCTTTGGTATCTGTGTCTGAGATTCTTAGGGTTTTCTCTGACTCACTTAGTTTTTTCTTCGATTCAGTGAGCTCCCCCAGTGTTATACAAAGAAAAAAATAACATCACTATTTGGCTTAAACTGGTCCAGTGGGAGCTGAGTTTCTGTCACTTAAACTGAAAGAATTTTGGACCAAGACAAAGCATGATCTGAGTTGATCATTTTGTGACTCAACAGAATGAAACTTTGTTTCACATTGAGGAGTTAAAAGTTTAATAGTAAAATGGTCATGGAATTACACCATGAACCAAGTCTATTCCAGATGTCTACATTCTAGCCTAGTTAGTTTAGTTTAGTGAAAACACTTAGTGAAATGTGAACAATTTGAAAAATTTGGAGTTAGAAATATGACCTAGAAACATTATTTTGATATGCCCCTTTTATTGTTAGCTTTATTAAAGAATTTGTACTCATATACCACATAAATAGAAGTATCATCATTTAAAATGAAATTATTAGTAGTTTTATACTAAAGAAGTATTGAAAATGGTTATCATGGCCTATAAGTAGTTAACTCTGCAGATTAAACATAATGATTAAGACAAGACTAAGGCATGTGTTCAGTTTTATTTTATCTCTGTTTCACTTTTATTACATGTAAGATAAGTTCTATACAAAATTTAGATAGATATGGTAATATATGTGACTCAATACATCATAATGTCACATTAAATGTTATTTTCTCTTCTTTATTCTAGTAATTCTAATATCTTATTCTACAGTACTCCCTATTGGAATATGTTAGTCGGTAGAGAGCAAGAAGAGATTGCTGAACTAGAAACATTATCATACTCTGCTTCTAAATGGTGTATATTCTGAAGTTATTCATGGTAAGTTGCTAATAAAAAATGGTTCCACTAGTAAAACTATAGGCTTCCCAGGTAGCTCAGTGGGGAAGAATCCACCTGCCAGTGCAGTAGACACGGCTTTGATCTGTGGTCTGGGAAGATCCCCTGTAAAAGGAAACAGCAACGCACTCCAGGATTCTTGCCTAGAAAGACCCCATGGACAGAGGAGCTTGTCGGGCTTCATTTGTTAAGTTGGACATGACTTAGGAAATGAACATACACACACACTAAAACTATGTTTGTGAACCTCCAATTCTGATCTGATCTTTCTTTATCTGTGAGACCTCAACTTTCACCCGAACTGTCTGTCATGAGAGAGAGATTCTCCTACCCTCCCACTTAAGTCACATTCTTTTCATCAACTAAAGTGCGACTTAGAACACAATCTTAAGTGCCCTCCCTTGGCCTTTCAACTGGCGTATTTAATACAAAGGAAAAATAACTCCCAAGAGGCACCCAAATGTATTCTAAGGACAATGAGTCAGTGTTAGATGAGAGAGGAAATTTTGAATCCAGTATGGTTTTGGATATAGGTCACTGAGATTGTCCTCTGGCTTTCTTGGCCTCATGCCTGGCTCCCAAGGAAGTGCAAAAAGATTGCAAAGACTGACCAGAAACTGAAAGGACTCTTTCATTGGAATCACTGAAGCCCAAGGCAATAGTACTTTGCAACCTCTGTCCTAGTGTGATCAAAGCAGGTGGGGGTAAGTAGAAGAGTGTGAGGAACTTCCTTATTCAGGGTTTCTATTGAGCATGAAAATGTCACAACGTCTGAGCAGTAGATCAGCTGACAGTTGGAATGTTGAAAAATTGGAGATGGTATTTCAATGTGATGAGTCTTGGAGATCTTATTGCAGGATAGATGATTTGGGATAAGATCTTGTGAATAGGGGACATTTCGGTGGCTCTAATAGCACTGAAAGATCTGTATCAGGAGAGAAACAAAGTGGTAGATGCATGCAGTAGATGGGAGGACTACTTCCTTAGTACAATAAGATAATCTGAGACCTATTTTGGAGTGATTATGTTGTAAAGGGTCTGAGATCCCCTAAAACCCACAACAATTTGAATTGTGTGTGATAAGAAAAATAATGAGATATCATGAATATTCTAAAAAAAGCCTTCAGCAGGATTTTACCAAGATCAGTGTTGGGGGAATTCTGGATCTTCATAAACTGTAAAGACCTCAACTAAGGCATCTTCACTCAGTTTGAATTAGTGTTCAGATTCTAGAGTCCTTATTTCCACCCTATCACCAAATAGTTTTCTCTGATACTGGGTTAACAGCTCAGTCTTCTCATCAGACAAATTGGAGTTTGAATCCTAGGATTCTCACATATATACTTTTGACCTTGGCTGGTCAGTTCACCTCTGTGAGCTTCTATTTCGTCATTTATGTGGCGTTTGGATAATAACTTCACTGACCTCACAGGACTTTTGTGAGACTCAAATGACACAGAGTATCATATATGCTCTGCTGCTGCTGCTAAGTCACTTCAGTCGTGTCAGACTCTGTGCGGCCCCATAGACGGCAGTCCACCAGGCTCCCCCGTCCCTGGGATTCTCCAGGCAACAACACCAGAGTGGGTTGCCATTTCCTTCTCCAGTGCATGAAAGTGAAAAGTGAAAGTGAAGTCACTCAGTCATGTCCGACTCTTAGCAAGCCCATGGACAGCAGCCCACCAGGCTCCTCCATCCATGGGATTTTCCAGGCAAGAGTACTGGAGTGGGGTGCCATTGCCTTCTCCAATATATGTTCAATAAATATCAATTAAAAATTTTTATCATTACTATGTAACTATAACCATGCTGAATGTGCTTCACTGGACTTTTTCTTAACCCCTATATCATGATCTTTCTATTTCTTTCTCACTAATGAATGTCATAATGAGTTTCTGTTTTTAATTTTACGCTCTTAAGCAAGACTGTGGTTGACCTGAGTCATCAGATTAATAGCTGAGATTTTTTTCTGAATCAGTTGAGTCAGTCTCTTAGATTCATGTAATTAGATATAGCAACAAATAGGCAAATATATATATATATATATATATATATATATATATATATATCTTGATGATCAGCAAGCGAGATAACATATTTATTAATTACTTACTTTGTATCAAGCAATATGTTAACAACAGGTTAGCTCTGAGCATAAAACACAGAGTTGATTTTACTGAACTACCAGAACAATTTGCAGCAATTTTTATGTGGACTAAATATCTCAAAGAAAAAGGAAGAGAATTCCAGAAAAACATCTACTTCTGCTTCATTGACTACACTAAAGCTTTTGACTGTGTGGATCAAAACAAGCTGTGAAAAATTCTTCAAGAGATGGAAATACTAGACCACCTTACCTGCCTCCTGAAAAATCTATATGCAGGTCAAGAAGAAACTGTTAGAATCAGATATGGACAATGGACTGGTCCCAAAGTGGGAAAGAAGTACATACGTCAAGGCTGTATATTGTCACCCTGCTTATTTAACTTATGTGCAGAGTGCATTATGTGAAATGCTAGGCTGGATGAAACACAAGCTGGAATCAAGATTGCCAGAAGGTGTATCAGTAAACTCAGATATGCAGATGACTCCACTCTTATGACAGAAAGTGAAGAGGAACTAAAGAGCCTCTTGATGAAGGTGAAAGAGGACAGTGAAAGAGATGGCTTAAGTCTCAACACTCAGAAAATGAAGGTCATGGCATCTGGTCCCATCACTTCATGGCAAATAGACAGGGAAACAATGACAGATTTGATTTTCTTGGGCTCCAAAAATCACTGCAGATGGTGGCTGCAGCCATGAAATTAAAAGACACTTGCTCCTTGAAAAAAAGCTATGACAAACCTAGACAGCATATTAAAAAGCAGAGAGATTACTTTTCTGACAAAGGTCCATATAATCAAAGCTATGGTTTTTCCAGTAGTTATGTACAGATGTAAGAGTTGTACAGTAAAAAAGGCTGAGCACTGAAGAATTGATGCTTTTGAACTGTGGTGTTGGAGAAGTTCTTGAGAGTCCCTTGGCCTGCAAGTAGATCAAACCAGTCAATCCTAAAGGAAATAAATCCTGAAAATTCACTGGAGGGACTGATGCTAAGGCTGAAGCTCTAATACTTTGGCCATCTGATGTGAAGAGCTGACTCATTAGAAAAGACCCTGATGCTGGGAAAAATTGAGAGCAGAAGAAGAAGGAGGTGACAGAGGATGAGATGGTTGGATGGCATCACCAACTCGATGAACGTAAGTTTGAGCAAGCTCCAGGAAATGTTAAAGGACACGGAAGCCTGGCATGCTGCAGTCCGTGGTGTCTCAAAGAATCAGACACAACTGAGCTAGTGAACAACAACAAAAGCTCTCAAAGGTCAGATGGGGAGACAAATATGGAAGTGCTGTTTATAATGTCATTATTATTTTGATCTTAAAACCCCCCGGGCACTCTTGACCGGGGAAAACAAGGATTTTACTTTGCAAGGCTGAAGAATAGAATATTCTGAAGAAAGCAAGCCTTGTGATTGGAAGGTCAAGGTAGACGCACAGAAGAACCTGGTTAAAACTTTTACACTCAATGGGAACTTTGACTAAATGAGTCACAAGCTTCATTGCTCTAGAGAAAAAGTTATGAAACTGGAACTGGTGATGAGTAATATTATAGAATTTTGCTAATACGTCAGTGTAAGTCTTTGAAATAGCCTTAGTGTCCAAGGAATAAGAAAATGCATTTATTTTGCTATAGTTTAACATATTACAGAAAAATTATTAAAATAAAAATATCAGCACTGTTGTTTTTATGGGCAATACTCAAGTGAAAAAACAACTCTGGATCCTAATAGATTAGGTACATAAATTTTGCAAAAACTTCTAAACTGTGTTCTGTTAAGTTAGCAGTTTTCAATAAAAGATTACAAAGCATATTTGTGCAAAGGATAACTAGAATTTCTTGTGGTAAAATTAGGGAAAAAAGAAATGTATCAAGAAATCAAAGGGCTTGGGGAGAAAAAGCTCTAAATATAAAATACTTCAAAGGTCTGGTTTGTTTTATTTTATAGAATGTATATCTGTCACATATAAGAAAATTTAATTTACAAAATGAAAAGTGAACAGAGATATAAAACCAGCAAAGTATCAGAATAATTTAAATGCCAAATTTTTGATATTGTCTAGAGCACTGTTTCTCCAATCTTTATATGCACATCAATTGCCAGAGGATTTTCAATATCTGGTTCAGTAGGTTTAGGATGTGGCTTCTGATACTTTGTTTCAGGCATGCTGCTAAGTGATGGTGTTGCTGTTCCATTGATCATAATTTTGTCTTATTAAACTTTTGTTTGTAGACTTACATGCTATTGTAAGAAATAATGTGAAAAAGATACTTATACTCTTCATCTAGGTTACCCCAATGGTAACATCTTGTGCCTTTGTAAAAAATCAGTTGGAAATATTTATGTGGCCCTATTTGAGTGCTCTATTTTCTTTTACTAATCCGTGCATTCATACCACACAGTCTTGTTTGATGTAGCAATGTAATAAATCTTGAAATTGAGGAGACTGATTTCTTCCACTTTTGTTTTTCAAAGTTATGTTAAGCTATTCCAGTTCCTTCTCCTTTCCATGTTAATTTTAGAATAATCTTTTCTATATTTATAAAAATTTCTACTGACATTTATTTTGCTAGCAATTATATTAATTCTATTTGAGGAGAATTAATATATTTAGTATGTTATGTCTTCCAAGCCATGAACACAAAGTGTCTATCCTTTATTTAGAACTTCATTGATTTCTTTTATCAGAATTTTGTAGTTTTCAGCATAAAAGTCTTGTATGTAATTTTGTTGGATTAGTTTTTCTAAATATTTCTTCATTTTTGAGCTATCATAAGTGTTATTATGTTTTTAATTTTAGCATTCACCTTTTTTGCTAGTTAAAAATAAATTACTGATTTTGGTATGCTTATCTTGTACCCTGTGGCTTGCTAACTCACTTGTTGGTCTTGGATTCAGTAGGGAGTGATGGGTGTGAATGCTAGATTCCTTGGAATTTTGCAACCATGTAACCTGCAAATGGGAATATTATATTTCTTTCTCTCTCATCTCTATGACTTTTATTTCCTTTTCTTATCTAATAATACTGGATAGAATTGCTGTTCTATACTGAAAAGAATGATAAGAGCAGACATCCTTGCCTCTTTCCTAACCATAGAGAGAGCACATTCATTCTCTCACCATCAAGCACATTATTAGCTCTAGCTGCTTCATAGACACTTTCTATAACTTTAAGGGAATTCTCTTCCTATTTTCCTAAGGCTCGGGGAGTTCCTATAACTTGCCCATGGCCACTCTTTTAAACATCAGAGTCTGATAGAGAATACAAAGCTTTCTTTTCAAATCCTATTGTCTCAGGGATTCTAATGCATATGTAAAACTAAGAAGGTTTGAAAAGCACGGTCAGAAAACAGTGAGAATACAATGCTAAACAGAATACTTTAGAATACTAAAGTGTGTCTGTGGAGAGTAGTAGAGATCACACCCCATTAAATTGTTACGTGGAAGACCTCTTTAGAGTTTGGGGAATGGGTTGAAATAAGGTGTGTCCGGAATCAGGGACCAGAGTTAGAAGATGTAAATTCCTCTGGCAAGAATCGGTGGCATCCTAAAGTAAGATAGTGCATCCCAGGTGGCACCATGATAAAGAATCTGCCTGCCAATGCAGGAGACACATGCAAGATATGAGGCTTTGATCCCTAGATTGAGAAGATCTCTTAGAGGAGGAAATGAACCCTCTCCAGTATTTTTAGCTGGGAAATCTCATGGACAGAGGAGCCTGGTGGGCTACAGTCCACAGGGTCACAAAAAGTTGGACATCACTAGGCAAGCACATGGGACAAAATATAAAACTAGCAGTCGAGATCTCATTGCATATGGTTTTTGTTAGTTCCTGTGATTCCAGGTAAAAATAACTTTAATATCTATCAAGAATTACTTAGGGTAACAGTAATTACTGCAACAAATATATCCACATATTTCAGTGGTTGTTATTTAGTCTCTAAGTTATGTCTGACTCTCTGCAACCTTATGACCTGCAGCACCCCAAGCTCCTCTCTCCTCCACTATCTCTCGGAGTTTGCTCAAATTCATGTCCATTCAGTCAGTGATGCTATCTAACCATCTCATCCTCTGCCACTCCTTTCTACTTTTGCCGTCAATCTTTCCCAGCATCAAGGTCTTTCCCAATAAGTCATGTCTTCACATCAGGTGGCCAAAGTATTGGAGCTTCATCTTCAGGATCAGTCCTTCCAATGAGTATACAGGGTTGATTTCCTTTAGCATTGACTGGTTTGATCTCCTTGCAGGCCAAGGGACTCTCAAGAGTCTTCTCCAGCACCACAGTTGTAAAGCATCAGTTCTTTCACACTCAGCCTTTTTTATGGTCCAACTCTCACATCTATACATGACTACTGGAAAAACCATAACTTTGATTATGTGGACCTTTGTCAGCAAAATAATGTTTCTGCTTTTTAATATGCTGTCTAGGTTTGTCATAGCTTTCCTTCCAAGGAGCAAGTGTCTTTTAATGTCATAGCTACCTCTTGCATATTGAATGATCCATGTGATTACATTAGGATAATCCAGGATAATATTCTTATTTTAAGGTAAGATGATTAAGCATCTCAACTCTATGTAAAACTTAAGCACCTCCCCCAACTTGCCATGGTAACATGTAAAATATTCACAAGTTCTAGGGATTAAGATATGGATGGGTTCAATTAAAAAGAAAAAAAAATGCCATCATGATATGGAAGGGGATCATTATTCTAACTACTACAGCACATTTAAATATAGACAAATACAAGTGGGTTTTATCAATTTTTATTTAGTTTCTATTAAACTAGGAAATGAAGCCCTAGCAGAAAAATAAAGTGCTATGCATTCAGATTTCAGCCCTGTCATTCAGTAACTCTGTAACTTTATTAGTCCAGGTAAGCTATATAACCTCTATTTGTTCATTTTCTACCACATAAAAATGAGAATAAATAATACTTTTCAATAGATATGTTATTAGACTTCAAAGAGACACTGTATATTTAAGATACTCCCTGAAACATTGTTCATAAAAAATAAACTAGTTTATTTCAGTGTAGTACTCCTTTTATCCAGGCTTGGAGAAGATTGGTACAACCTTAGATAATGGCACTTTTTTTTTTCAATTTTAACTTTCAAAGTTGGCTGTTTTTCAATCTTCAGTGAAATGGTGATTGTAAAGTATCTGTCAGGAGAAAGGATGCCATCTAAATTCCAAAAGCGCTTTTTATGTATCAAAAGCATGTGACCCAAGACATAGAAATTGAGAAACTCAAAAAGGAAAATTTCTGCCTCTTGGGAAGGAGATTAAAGAGCCTCCAGAGTTCAGGGAAGGAGTAGGAGAACCATGTTCTGTGTGAGGAAAGATTTGGAAAATAAAAGTTGATGAAAATGCTACTAGAGTCCTTCAGAGAAGTTGGCCCCAAGAGGAAAAATTGTTAAAGGAAAATGGACAATTTTAGAAGAAATTTGAGTCTCCTCTCTGAAAGTCCATTGGAACTTATACATGAAATCATCTTAGAGGACTTCCCTGGTGGTCCAATAGTTAAGACTCCCCATTCCCAATGCAGGAGATGTGGGTTCACCCCTGGTCCAGGAATTAAGATCCCACATGCAGCAGTTGGTGGTCCAAAAAAAAAATTTTTTTTTTAAATATTGACCTAAAATCTTCTTAGTGACTACATAGGTTAACAGAGTAAAAATGGCAGTAAAATAAACAATGCACTAAAATATCAGAAGTTGTAGCCTGGATTTTCTTTCTCTGTAGGATGTAGATATCAAACAAATCATGTTTGCCTCCAGTAGGGAGTAGAAGGTAATATTCAAATTTACCAGTAGTTCAGGATATCCTCGCGGCAAGGGGTAAATTAACAGATAAAAGCCAGGCACAAGCTAGAGGGTTCATTACCAGGAAGAGTGGATGTGAAAGTCAGCAAAGTTCGGATCCTTGCCCTCCAATCATGTTAAGAAAACAGACCTAGTAACACTACCACTGAGCATTTGAGCAGGAAATGCATTAACAACAAGGTCAACACCAAAGGCCGGGGAAGTGCACTTACACCTAGAGTAGAGGTTGGTGAAGGTCATCAGAGATTGACTTGTTGGAGTAAAAATCATGACTCTCCTACACACATAAAATGTACATGGGCCAAATATCTTAGTTAACTAATAAATGGAGTGAGAAATATTTCTCAAATGTGTGAAAGAAGACTTCAAAGATCACACATTTATTTAAGTAATCTTAAATGCTGAAATCAATTTATAATAAATGCCAAACTCTGGAATATCAGGGTAATCATCAGTCACAACCAACCATACAAAATTAATTTGCAATACTATGAATAAGAAACATTGCCACTGCTACTGCATGCTCAGTTGCTTCAGTCATGTCCAACTCATTGTGATCCCATGAACTGTAGCCCTCCAGGCTCCTCTGTCTATGGGATTTTCCTGTCAAGTATGGCAAAAATACTGGAGTGAGTTGCCATTACCTACTCCAGGGAATCTTCCCAACCCAAGGATTGAACCTGTGTCTCCTGCATCTCCTGCATTAGCAGGCAAATTCTTTACCACTGAGCCCTTGCTACAAAAATATTATAAAATAATTCAAAGGCAGAGTGGGAGAGTGTCATAGAATCATATAACCCAGAACAGTGTGCTAGGCAGAATAATATCCAGTCATAATTTTTGCCCATTTCAAAAGTTTCTTTTTTTCTTCCCCCATGATCCTGCCTGACCAGCCATAGGCCAACCACTGTTATATTTTGTCCAGTTCCAATACACCACCTTGAAAATGAGATTCAAGCAAGCAGCCCTGACCTTGAAAAGACTGAGTCTCCATGATGGCACCCTTTAAAATTCAAAATAAATCACATCCCTTGAATGAGCAAATAGAAAGATTTTGTTTATCAGTGAAATTGGGGACTTTTATGAAGTTTAGTTCTGTGATAATAACAAAATTTAGATTTTTCCACATTTGGATGGGGACATGTAAATTTTAAACCTGATAAATATGCCAATGAACTAATATATTTTCTGTTACAAAATAAGATACTCCATCAAAAGTATCATATTACTGTGCATTCAGGAAGGACTAGCTTTGCTCCTTTGTGAGTGACTATGCAGAATGAGTGGCACCATGCATAAGAAAGTAATAGAAAATATGATATTTTTCTACTGAATCAAAATAATGGTATTTTGCATTATATTGCCACATAAATAACTTTTATATATAGCTTATCAGGAAGTGGGGAGTGAGTTTGAGCAATCTGGGAGGGCTTATGACAGGTAAAATTTTGAAGTAGTTGAGAGACTTTTCTTCTCCCTCTCTGAGTTCCTTTCCTTTACTGGCTCCTTCCCTGTCCCTGGGGTACTAAGTTCCTTGTACAGCTTTTGGTCTGTCAGAATAAACCAGTGCTATACCATCCAGACCTGTAGTGCCTCATGCTCTTACCTTCCCCAACTATCTCTCCCCTCTAAAAATACCACCCACAGCATAGGCCATTAGTCAACATTCAGTTTGGAAATGATGCACAGGCATATTCCATTAAAATGAGAATGAACAAGCAAGAGTTTGGAAGATTGTTCTAAACTGCTGCTGGATTTATGGTAAACGAAAAAAATATTCAGAAGGAATGAAGCTTAAAGGTACTGTATTCTGGAAGGCAGGTGGGAGGGGCAGGTTTGAGAACTATGTATAGTCTTACATGGAGTCTATAGGTGGCATTTAAATTACAAGCAGGCCTTGATCATTCTCCGTGTGTGAGAATGATCTTTCATCAATGAATGTATTCAAGCATCATGCATTGTGCTGGAATATTTCCAATTTATTAGACCACATATATACATGGTAAAGACAGAAGCAATGTTTGCATGTATTCAAAAAGTATTTGCCAGATAATTAGAAAATGTTCCACTGCTTCAAAGGCCTCCTATATAATAACCAGTTAAATGATTATTTTGGACTCTCGTTTGGAGTATTATTACCTTTGTGAAAGCATTGTTATTGGGTACTTTTTTCTTGGAGACATTAATGCATATAATTAAAAACATACAATTCAACTTCTCTGCAGGACCTCTATGAAACCATTTATGGGTTGCTTTTTCTTGTCCTTCTAGGTGTTGCTGACTGTGGGCTCAAAGTAATGAGAAGAAAGTTATTTTTAGGTTCACAAAAGTGTTTTGGTTGCTCTGAACTAAAAAGCCTTATTTAAGTTTGCATACACTACTATGGTACATTGTGTTTTACACAAAGCTAATTGCTTTCCTTAGTTTTGCCATTATCGATTTTTTTCCTAATAAGCCTTTCCCCACTAAAGAAATGAAAATGGAGTAGATTTGTATGGCTGGTTGGGAAAAAATAAGATGTTCAAAGTAAAACAGTATATTAAAAACATCACGCCACCACTAGTACTCCAGTTTATAAGGACTTTACCTTTTTTTATGTATTTTGAAAATAAAATATAAGGGAAAATATATGAATTCTATATATGCTTATGCAAGTAGATGAGTCCGAATGATCATTATCTGTCTGCATATGTTCAAAGACTATGGATAAGAGAAATTTTTGTGTAACCCTTCTGCTCACAGGTACCCCAATATTTATGATCATTGTTATATCCTTCTATTAAGCACTCACCTTTGCCCTCATCTCTCATGGTTGTGAAAAAAGCATTGTTACCCCTCATGGATCTTGAACTTAAGAGCTAACTACCTAAAACAGTAAAATGAGAGACCGTTGGTTGCATAGTTGCTTGAAGTCTCTCCATCAAGTTGCAAGCCCAATTTATTCTGACAAATGAATACTAAGTTGGATATAAAATCCAAACCACTGTCCCCAGGCCATTGCACATATAATAGTATATGGAGATGTGATTCTAAATAGAAAACTCAGGATATTATCACACCAGTCACTCAAATATGGAAACAGTTGTGATTCATTTGAATGTGAAGTTTTCCTAAGCCCAGCCACATGCAGAAGAGACCTGCACCAGCCACGAGGCAGACATGCAGATTATGGTCAGACTGAGTGAACGCAGTATAGGGTGAGTCAAGTAGCATAAGGCAGACAAAGAAGACTGTGTGCCTGAGGGGAGAAAAAAGCAAAAGCTTAAAAGTTGGATTATAGAATATGCTCTTGCTGCCCATCATCCTTTCATCAACTTACTGCATGAAAGATCATTCAGAATGTGTTTTTGGATGTACTGATGCTTCTGAAGTTTCCACTAAGGTTTGCAACCTCAAAATGATGAACCATGTGTTAGGGTAAGTGAGGCTGAACCTAGACAAAAATGGAGTAGCCAGAGGGGATGTCTGTAAGGGTCTGCCCTCTTTCACCTCATCCCCTCGATGGCTGCCACACTGCCCTGGCCGGGTGGCCCACACTATCTTTCTCTTCTCCTGCAGGCTCCCAGTAGTAATTTACTGTAGCCTCCTTTTTCATGTGAACCTTTTGTAGCCCTAGGAACTCCCAGAGCTAATCAGTGGGCCTGATCCATTCACCATCCATTTTCTAAGCTCCACCTTGCATTCTCTTCCAAAAGATCTTCATTTTTCCAAGGAAAGAAAACAAGACTTTATCTCCAACTCTCTCAGCCTAGCCTTACCTGAAAAGTAGCCAGGCTCCAGGACTTAATTGGGTTAAAGAAAGAAAATGGGGGAAGTTGAAGGAAGCCAGGAGGTAGTGTCTCAGGAGGCCATTAGGAAAACAGGCTCTACATGTTTTACTGTCTTTGAAAATCTACTTGAAAGAATATAAGGGTATTCCATAAGCATAGTGATGAGAACATGAGAGAAATAGACCTGTAAGAAATCTTACTTATCTCTTTTTTTATTTTTCATCTGACTTTGGCTTCTTGAGTTAATATATATTATACTATTTGTTCAAGTAGAAAAAATAAAAAATACATTTATTAAAACACTTAATATGTGCCAGACATCAGAAAATCCCATTGTACTTAGTCTTTACATATTTAGAGTGTGAATGTGATTTCTGAAAGTTATCAGTAGAAGAGAATCTTAATATAAAAACTTTTTCTTCCATGTCATGGTAGACAGAAGTTTGGTCCCCATGATCTTTGCTCTCTGGGTCACAACCTTGGTTATGTTACACTATATTGCAAAAGGGATTTTGCATATGTAGTTAAGGTTGCTGATCTGCTGATCTTAAGATAGGAAGATTATGCTATGTGGGTCCACTCATCACATGAGTCCTTCAAAGCAGAGAATTTTTTTGGCTAGAGACAGAGAGAAGCAGAAGAACAGAAAGTCCCAGCTTCAAAGCATGAGCATGAGTTACTCTTACTGTCTTGAGGTGAAGAGGACAACATGACAAGAAATGCTGTTGGTTTAGGAGCTGAGAGATGATCCCTGCTGACAGCCAGAAGGAAATGAAGACCTCAGCCCCTAAACACCAGGACCTGAGCTCTGTTTATAAGCAGAAATCCCTGTCTCTACTTGAAGGGCCTCCAGATAAGAGGCTAAGTTGGCCAACACCTTGTCTTTGGCCTCATGAGTCCCAAAGCAGAGGAATCAGTCATGACTACCCAGACTTCTGACTTACAGAACTAGAAGAAAATAAATCTGTGTTGTTTTAAGCTCCTAAATGTATGTAAGTTTTTATGTCATTGATAGGAACTTAATAAAACAGATAACCTTCTTCTCCAAAAAATTACACACATCCAAACACAGTGATGACTGTGGATGCCATGCCAACCTGTTGTCTAAGTTTTTTGGCTAAGTTGCCATGCCAAGAAAAAAATAGGGGAAAGTCCTTACCAACTCATCTCACTCTAATTTAGGTAGAAAAAAACAATAGCAGAAAAATTTCCATATCATTAAACTGGAGTAATCAAGTCTAAGCATTTTAAGAGAATTATATAAAGAAGGCTAAACACTAAACAATTGATGCTTTTGAAATGTGGTGTTGGAGAACACTCTTGAGAGTCCCTTGGACAGCAAGGAGATCAAACCAGGCAATCCTAAATGAAATCAGTCCTGAATATTCATTGGAAGGACTGATGCTGAAGCTAAAGGTCCAATACTTTGACCTCTTGATGCAAAGAGCCAATTCATTGGAAAAGGCCCTGATACTGGGAAAGGTTGAAGGCAGAAGGAGAAGGAAATGACAGAGAATGAGATGACTGGATGGCATCATCAACTCAATGGACATGAGTTTGAGCAAACTTCAGGAGATAGTTAAGAACAGAAAAGGCTGTCATGCTGGAGTCCATGGGGTCGCAAAGAATTGGGCAGGACTGAGTGACTGAACAATAACAAATGTGATATCAAGAATGAAGCACTTAGCATACCCATTGGCACAGTTTTAGGGCTCAGTACACAATATTTTTCTTCCTTCCCCTCTTGCTGTGCATCTGAGTCTATTACTTGGTATTATCATTACCATACCTGTGTATCTCCAGAGTTACATAGCCTGAAAAAAATGTCATAATATGAACCAGATATCACCATGCCAGATGGAATCAGTATCATTTGTGATGCTTGTTAGCTATAGACTCTCACAACCCAGACCAAATTTACTGACCATGAGTCTCCATGTTTGGGTTTCTGGGGAGGTGAATTTCTAACATGTTCCTAAGGTAAGTCTTGAGTAGTTGCCCAGCACACACTCAAGAATCCTGCACCTTGGGTATGGCCAGATTCGATAAGAATGGAGTTATTGACAGCTGAGTTATGGGAATCTGCCAGATGGATAATGTGGCCCAAAATCATGGCCCAGGGCAGAATCATTGTCTCTTCTGGCAGCCCAGCAGCCTGCTCCATTTGCTTCTGAGAGATTTCGCCAGTGAGCTAAGAACAGACAGCCTATGTTCTTCCTGTCTCTTAGCTGAGAAGGTTAAGTAGGAGGTGTGTATGTGTGTGTGTTGCTCAGTCATGTCAGA
Source organism: Budorcas taxicolor (assembly GCF_023091745.1). Classification (NCBI taxonomy): domain Eukaryota; kingdom Metazoa; phylum Chordata; class Mammalia; order Artiodactyla; family Bovidae; genus Budorcas; species Budorcas taxicolor. Next base: position 94,911,802 of record NC_068911.1, on the reverse strand, counting down.
CTCTTTGCAAACCCATGGACTGTAGCTCTCCAGGATCCTCTGCCCATGCAATTTTCCTGGCAAGAATACTGAAGTGGGTTGCCAGGCCTGTTTCTGCTACAAAAGAAGACACAGAAGAGGGAAAAAAAAAAAAGAACACCATAGTGTGACTACATACAGTCACACCTAGAGCTGCTGAGTTGATAGCCACTCTTGTAATTCAGCTATGGTTGAGGTTGGAAAACCTGCCGGGTTTGTGGGAACCAGCTTCTAGTAGCAACTGTGACGTTGTTTTTCTCTTTTATGGTGTTTCTTTTTAAACTATGTTTGAGATCTTTGTTGTAGGCGTATACCCTGGGGCAGCAGCCTGGTGTGTAGAGGCTTCAGTGAGATACAGCACATAAAAGGATAGAGTGTAAGTGTGACGAATTGCAATGACAAGGCTAAGTTGGAGGTAACTTGTGAATGATAAAGTGAACTGAAAACTCCCTTCCTATGACAATGCAAAGTGGAGATGAGGGGAAACCTGAGGATATGGACCCTGATCTTTTCCCTGGAAAGTGCCCACACATGCTATGCACTGCTCTGCCCTGATCAAACATCCAAGGTCTGTATTCACCCTGTCCAAAATAAATATCATCTGCCATCAAGTGCACACATTATTAGCAACAGGCCACATGAGTTAATCATTCATGAAGGTGGGGAATTTGGCATTGATCCAAGGTTGAGCAAAGTGTGAGTCAGATGAAAGAGCCTTGCCTAGGTATTCAGAAGCAAGACCAATGCAAACACGGTCATGCAATCAACAAAGCAGTGCAGTTATTAAAGCCCTCCCAGGGTGAATAAACAAAAACTCACCAATGACAGCTAGAAAAAACCTCCCTGTAGTGACCTTTTTGTACCCCTTCCTCTGCTGTTTTGCCTTAAGAAGCAAAATTAAAGTTTCTAAAATTTAAAGCATCAAATCAAATCATATTCCAAACTTTAAACAAATCTAATTCAAGTAACACATTGAATCTCATTTTTGGCTTGTGCTTGACTTTAAGAAATGGTCATGGCAGTTCTTTGGCATCTTTCCAACTGGACTTCCTTACAAGGCTGCCAGGACAGTGTTAATTAGGAAAAGAGTTGCAAAATAAGGAGGCTTGGGAGAGAAGAAACTACAATGCGGTGCAAATATATTGAATCTTTCCAAGATGTGCTGTATGGCCTTTCTCAGCTGTATTAATTGTCCAGAGCATCACTTATGAGCTAGGTACCAAGAACATGCAGTAACTATACACATGAAGTGGTGAATTCTTTTGTTTTACAGTTGAAAACATACTTCTTTGTTCCTCTTCTTAGCTTGTATAAATCTAGTTTGATTGGCAACTTTCTGCCACACAAATGAAAAGGGAAAATTCTTTCAGACTTGTCAGAATTTCTGAGAAAATGTTTTTGAATTATAAGAAAATAGTATAATAGTATATTAAACTCTATTAGATGTACCATGTTCACCACACCATAAGGAGCATTGCAATGTCCCATGATGCTTGGAGAACACTGGAGAGTGAAGCCTTGAATCTTGCATAGTCATGAGAGCTGATGTATTAATAAGAATCCTCTGTACTCTAGAAATCTGAAACCATGTTTCACTGTTACCCCTGCTGCCTAATCCTCTCCGGTTCAGAACACTTTTTCAGCTGGGATCCTCTGATGTCTTCTCAATAGCTAGTGTTTCCTTTATTTTTAGTCCAGCAAGGATTTGGAGCTATTTCTGAATACCTATTCAGGAGATGCCTCTCAGTTCTACACTAGGCAACCCTCCTTCTTTAATTTTCTTTAAGACTAACACTGCTATAATTCTGAAAGAAATTTCTCATTTGATATAATGATCCTTTCTCTATTATTTTCATTTCTAATGTTGGCCCTTATATCAGATTTATCAGACTAGTCAAAATTTTTCAGAGAAACAAGGATTAAAATATATGTATATATATAAGTATCTTGAGAGAGAGATATATAGATCAATAGGTGCAATTTATTTTAAGAAATTGATTCATGATTCTGGGGGCTGGAAAGTCCTAAATCTGTAAGGCAGGCTGTGAGGCTTGAAACTCTGGCAGGAGTTGATGGCGCAGTCTTGAGACAGATTGTTTTCTTCTTTGGTAAACCTCATTTGTCTGCTATTAAGGCCTTCAACCCATTGGATGAGACCTACCCAGTTTATAGAGGATAATCTTTATTTAAGTCAACTTATGGTAGATAGTAACCATAACTACAAAATGCTTTCATAGCCACACCTAGATTAGTGTTTGATTGAGGCATTGAGTGCCATAGGCTTGTCAAGCTGACACATAAAACTAACCATCACAATACCCATCTAAGGAGAAAACAGCTATTTTTCACAACATTCTTAAGAAATCTGTTTACATTCTTAAGAAACCTTCTTTTCAGTCTCTGTCAGAAATATGGGTAGAACTTTGAACTACATTCTCTTCTCTAGAGAAGATTATTGATTGAGAGAAATGACTTTTTGACTTTTTTTCCATGAATCCCTCTTTGAGTACTATTGAAAGCTTTGGGCCCCTTTATGGAAAAAAAAGTCTGCATGTGCAATTGTAATATTTCACAAAACCTTCAGATGTTTAATCTAATGATCCTCATACCTCATTGTGTAAACCATTGCTCTAGATTAAATTTGAGAAGTGAGGCATTCTCCACTTTATCTGAGGGGTGGTTTTCTTTTCTCACCATGAGTTGAATAATAATTAATTTAAAAATAGACAAGGTCAATTGAAGCAAAAAGCAAAATTTAGGCTGAATTACTGTAGGTAATATAAGACATGAAGTCAATTAATTTAAAAGAAAACACATACTCAAAAAGTCATTTCTTCCCCAAAGGCCCATATGAAACTTTTCATAATCATTGTCACCTCTACAAAGGAGAATCTTATTTAATATACCATAGAGAGCACATAATTTTAAGAAGGACCCCTTTTAAAATCTAGAATCTCAGCTATAGCAGAACTATGAAACCACTATGAATTTCAATTGACTGCTGTACCCTAGCTTGTATAGGCATACTGCCGTTAGTTGGTTTATTGTTAATTGTTTGCATCAATGTTATTATTATTATGAAGATAAAAAGAATCTCTGCATGACAGCATGTCAAACAATTTATAATGAACTAAAGATTTAATTTTAAAAATTAATGAATCTTCCACCTGAATTCAAGTGTGATTTCATGTCAATTATTGATAATTTTAATAACTTTCATATGTTTTATGAACAAAATATTGTTTTAAAAAGTCAGGGCACTTCCCTGGTGGTTCAGTGATTAACACTTTGCTTTCCAGTGCAGAGGGTGCAGGGGTGATCTCTGGTCAGGAAGCTAAGATCCCACATGACATGTAGCCAGAAAACCAAAATATAAAACAGAAGAATATTGTAACAACTTTAATAAAGACTTTAAAAATAGTCCCCATCAAAAAAAATCTTTTAAAAAAGTCAGATATGTGTAGACAGCATCCAAATAAAGTATTACACTTAATAGCTATACTATTATATCAAAAATATAGGGAAATTAGATGGGAAACCTACAAAAGTCTATTTTTTAATATGGCATTCAGTTTGGGAAAGTAAAATTAAGACCATCACTATAGAGAAGTATATGTTTAAAAACAATGATCAAAGCAGCAAGAAACATGAATAGATAGATGATACATATAATATATAAATAGATACACAGGCACATACATAGATATGCAGAGGGCTATATATGCATACATATATATGTAGATATATATGAAAGAAACTGAGGGTATTTATTGCTTAGAAAAATACAGACAGCAATAATACAAGAACCTTGATACTTAAATAGGTTTCATGTTGAAGTCAAGGTGTAGGATGGTATGCACAGTATCCTACAACTTGTGTCAAAAAGAAATGTGTGCATGGATTTACATTTGTGTGTACATAGGCTCCTTCTAATTGGTTACACACACACACACTAAACTAATGACTGTAGTTGTTCATGGACAAGTTTAGTTTTCTCCAACTATGTTGAACTTTTAACCAGGGCATATATTACTTAATCAAAAATTTTAATTGAAATTGCTATAATGTGGATAAAGAATTCTAGTTACAGATACTTACTGTAGTGTTTACTTCAATGGGAATAATGAGAGAGAAAATATTTATTAATTATGTGTTATGTGTTAGAAAATTCAATATATTATTTCATAAGTTCCTATGAGAGGAACATATGAGATAGGTGGAATCTCCTATACCCATTCAAGAGAGTTATGTTGAGACACTCAATAAATTTAAGAACCAGTTCAAAACCCACAGCAAACATTATCCTCAGTGGTGAAAGATTGAAAGCATTTCCCCTAATGTCAGGAACAAGATAAGGGTGCCCACTTTCACCACTACTTTTCAACACAGTTCTGGAAGCTTTGGCCACAGCAATCAGAGCAGAAAAAGAAATAAAATGAATCCAAATTGGAAAAGAAGAAATAAAACTCTCACTGTTTGCAGATGACATGATCCTCTACATAGAAAACCCTAAAGACTCCACCAGAAAATTACTAGAGCTAATCATTGAACATAGTAAAGTTGCAGGATATAAAATCAACACACAGAAATCCCTTGCATTCCTATACACTAATAATGAGAAAATAGAGAAATTTAGGAAACAATTCCATTCACCATTGCAACAAAAATAAAATACTTAGGAATAAATCTACCTAAAGAAACTAAAGATCTATATATAGAAAACTATAAAACACTGGTGAAAGAAATCAAAGAGGACACTAATAGATGGAGAAATATACCATGTTCATGGATTGGAAGAATCAATATAGTGAAAATGAGTACACTACCCAAAGCAATCTATACATTCAATGCAATCCCTATCAAGCTACCAATGGTATTTTTCACAGAGCTAGAACAAATAATTTCACAATTTGTAATGGAAATACAAAAAACCTCGAATAGCCAAAGCAATCTTGAGAAAGAAGAATGGAACTGGAGGAATCAACCTGCCTGACTTCAGGCTCTACTACAAAGCCACTGTCATTAAGACAGTACGGTACTGCCACAAAGACAGAAATATAGATCAATGGAACAAAATAGAAAGCCCAGAGATAAATCCACACACCTATGGACACCTTATCTTTGACAAAGGAGGCAAGAATATACAGTGGAGAAAAGACAATCTCTTTAACAAGTGGTGCTGGGAAAACTGCTCAACCACTTGTAAAAGAATGAAACTAGATCACTTTCCAACACCATACACAAAAATAAACTCAAAATGGATTAAAGGTCTAAATGTAAGACCAGAAACTATAAAACTCTTAGAGGAGAACATAGGCAAAACACTCTCCAACATAAATCACAGCAGGATCCTCTATGACCCACCTCCCAGAATATTGGAAATAAAAGCAAAAATAAATAAATGGGATCTAATTAAAATTAAAAACTTCTGCACAACAAAAGAAACTATAAGCAAGGTGAAAAGACAGCCTTCAGAATGGGAGAAAATAATAGCAAATGACTCAACTGACAAAGGACTAATCTCAAAAATATACAAGCAACTCCTGCTCCTCAATTCCAGAAAAGTAAATGGCCCAATCAAAATATGGGCCAAAGAACTAAATAGACATGTCTCCAAAGAAGACATACAGATGGCTAACAAACACATGAAAAGATGCTCAACATCACTCATTATCAGAGAAATGCAAATCAAAACCACAGCGAGGTACCATTTCACATGGGTAAGAATGGCTGCTATCAAAAAGTCTACAAACAATAAATGCTGGAGATGGTGTGGAGAAAAGGGAACCCTCTTACATTTGGTGGGAATGCAAACTAGTACAGCCACTATGGAGAACAGTGTGGAGATTCCTTAAAAAACTGGAAATAGAACTGCCTTATGACCCAGCAATCCCACTGCTGGGCATACACACCAAGGAAACCAGAATTGAAAGAGACACATGTACTCCAATGTTCATCACAGCACTGTTTATAATATCCAGGACATGGAAGCAACCTAGATGTCCATCAGCAGATGAATGGATAAGAAAGCTGTGGTACATATACACAATGGAGTATAACTCAGCCATTAAAAAGAATACATTTGAATCAGTTCTAATGAGGTGGATGAAACTGGAGCCGATTATACAGAGTGAAGTAAGCTAGAAAGAAAAACACCAATACAGTATACTAATGCATAAGCATGGAATTTAGAAAGATGGTAACAATAACCCTGTATGCAAGACAGCAAAAGAGACACAGATGTCTAGAACAGTCTTTTGCACTCTTTGGGACAGGGAGAGGGTGGGATGATTTGGGAGAATGGCATTGAAACACGTACAATAACATATAAGAAACGAATCGCCAATCCAGGTTCGATGCAGGATACAGGATGCTTGGGGCTGGTGCACTGGGATGACCCAGAGGGATGGTCTGGGGAGGGAAGTGGGGGCTGGGGTGTTCAGGACTGGGAACACATGTACACCCATGGTGGATTCATGTTGATGTATGGCAAAACCAATGCAATATTGTAAAGTAATTAGCCTCCAATTAAAATAAATAAATTTAAGTTTAAAAAAAAGTCACCCCAATGATGTAAAATGGAAGTGGAATTTTATTTTCTGTCTTTATGATTTTGAGCCTTTTGCTTAAAGCTCCCATCTGTGGAAAGTTGATGATCCCTAGGGTCTATTCCAGTTCTATTACACCATGATTTATCAAAGACTGGAGCTGAGAAATGAGTAGTTTCTAGTCTTTTTAGTTATCATTATAAAGCTAAAAAGATCAACTGGTAAATAAGCAATTAGCTCTTGGCTTTTGAAATTTGAATGTCAAAAATGTTAGGGCTACTAAGAGGGGAAGTTTGAAAAAAGGCTCAGTAAACTGGATATAAAAAAAATAGTACAATTAGATAAGTATCTTTTGGCAAATAGCCTATGTTGGCATTGAGAGCAAAGACAAGAGTGTACAATTACTTGAAGAAAAGAGGGGCCAGTGAAGATATCCAGAAGATAGGATGAAGTAATTACAGCTGGGAAATGGAGAGATGAGCTCAGGCCCTTGTTTTGGACATCAGAAAGGAAGGGAAGCTGAGAAAAGCAACAATTTCTGTGGTTCACATAGCCATTCCCAACACTCTTCTCAATTCCTTTCTCAGTTTCATTCACATTCTCACGATTTCTTCCAACCACTTGGCTGATTTCAGTAGAAATGACACATATTTCATTGAACTCCCAGAACACTCTTACTAAAGATATTCCCTCAACAATAACTGTTTTAGTTTCTGTTGGAAAAAGTACAGCTACACAAGCTAGCCAATTACTATATCTGATAATGGACAAGACTGACCAGTGGGTAAACATGCTGAACCACAACAAAATTAACATTTTGCCTCATATTCCTTTGTTGCACAAATTATAACATAGTTTACAAAGCTTTGTTTAGACTAAGAGATACTCGGAAGAGCTGTTTGATAGAGGCTGAAAAATATTATAAACTAATCTAAATCTCTGGTTAATGCAATGTTGATTAGGTTTATATAACAAAATGAATTAATTTAGACAATATCAATTTGGAATTTGAGATAATTCACTCAGAGTCTGGGCTAAGTGGGCTTCATGTGTGTTAGAAAGAAGTGTGTTGCTGATTCCATTAATAGAGTAAATCCTACATAGAAGCCCATTAAAATATTTAATGTGGAATGAAAGCTATTTCCAAGCTCTTCTAAACCAGTGGTTCTCAACCAATGGTTCTCAATCAGGATGCTTTTGTCCCTCAGGGAACATTTGGCAATGCCACAAGCATTTTTGTTTCTAACAATAAGTCAAGAAATACTACTTGTATATAGTGAGCAGAGGTCAGGGATGCTGTGAAACATCTTACAATGTGCCGGACAATTGCCCACAACAAAGAATTATCCATCCCAAAATGTCAATAATGCTGAGGCTGAGAAATTTCTAAAAGTACCCATTTATCTTATGTCAGTATGCCTATTGCAATCTACACTTATCCAATCATTAAAGTAGGTTCCCTAGAACCTCCACTAGATAATCTTTTGTTGTTCCAGGTTAACATCATAAAATCACTTAGTGTGTCTATTTGTCATTCTTTGTGGTATATATTTATGATTGTGTGGTGTAGTAGCTGTTGCCATAACATCACCACTAATGTGACAACAAAAGATATTTGTAAGTGAGCAAATTAGAATTTAAAAAAAAAAAATTGTACTGACACAACTCATACATTTAGACTTGTCTTTCCTTTCTTAGACTAAATATAACTTATGGGAAATTTTAATTAAATTTGAATTTTGTTTGAATTTGAGGCAGTGGACTTATTTTAAAAAACAATGCTTAATAAACATGAATATTCCAATAGTTGGGCTTAAACTATGTATTGTATAATGTGTACTACTAGAAAAAAGTGGCTTAATGATAGAATCACAGCTATTGTGATTATCTTTTACTATATTATTACTTATTATTTAGTAACTTGACTTACATTCTAAACTAACTGCACATTTCCAAAATGTACTTTGTGTTAAGTTACAAAGTTAAAATTGAAGAAAGAAATCAACATGTTTAGACAAAGGAGTCTCGAGGTAGTTTTGCTGGGGCCTCCAAAAGCTACTAGACCCTAGGGCAGCTTTGTATTAATTAATATAGCTTTGCTTTAGTGATATACATTTGTAATTATGCACTCTTCAATATCTAAAGAACTTAATGTGTTTCAGATGAAAAAAGCCAGACTTAACAACACCCAATAAAAAATAAAATTTAATCCTGTTGTAAGAAAATGAGGAAAAATAAGCAAAGGTAACCAGCTGAAACCCAGAAAGTAGCAGAACACTTTTCCTCTTTTTCCAAACTTACTTATAAAAATTTTCCTTGGAAGAAATTTTTTTTCACTGAAAAAATATTTTTCACTGTTCATTAAAGTTAAAGAAAAAAAAAAAAAAATCCCTACCGAGTAGACCAGAGTACATCAGAGGGAATAACGGAACCATACCTAGATTAGTTAATCACTTTCACCACAGAATCAATTGGCATTAAGCAGGGGACTTAAAAAAGCCCCTCTTCTCTCAATCCTTGAGTATACAAAAAGGATTTCCTTATTGAGGGGTAAACTGAATTTAAGTAAAAGAATGGAGATTATGAACCAGTTCTGAAAACCAGAAAAGTACCTAGGCATTAATAAATCTACTTGTGATCTACGAAGGAGCTTGAGAAAGGGTAGAATGACATAAAATTAAACAAAAGGATAAAAATGATCAATTTAAGACCTTCTACTTAACCCTTCAAACTCTTTTTTTCTAGGTGCTCCTGCTTCAGTAATGATAATAAAACATGGGACTTTTGACCCAATCCTGCTACTGGCTTTCTGAGTAAACTTAGAAAATCACTTAACGACTTTTTGCAAGCTTCCAGTGCACAGTGATAGCATCTGTCCCATATGTCTTGTTTCCTTGACGTAGAACATCATTCATCAGCCAGAGAAAGACCAAGCATGCAGAACATCCAACGGAGCCCAATGTGTGGTACTGCAGGTGGTTTTCCTCCAACACCTTTCTGCACTGTCTCAGTTCTAATGAACAGTAAATTTCTCCTTTGTTAAAACGGCCCTCCCGTGAGTTTGACTCATCTGGGAAGTGCCAGACAGGGTTTGTAGGGGATAAAATTTGTTAAGCTTTATCAAGTATGCTTTTAGGGATATATACAGGTACAAAACAGAGATCTTACTCAACAATTTTTCATATTGTAGCTTTTAAAATGAATTTACTATAAGACTCCTGCAATTCTTTGAACTTTACATCTTATTTATAAAAACATTTATGAAAATAAGACCTGCAGTTCTCCTAGCTTGTGACTCTCCTACATGGGTGTCTATCTTCTCATAGTGCAGAGCTTTACATGCTTGTAACACATAAGTGATACAGACTTGAGAAAGGTAAGAATCTCTCACTAGAAATCAGAGCCAGCTCAGGAAGAATATTAGAAGGATATGTACTTAGAAAGTCCTCTAGTTGCTTACCACATTTGTATGAGTAGCACAGTTGGCTTAGTACTCATATTTGGAGACTATACTTGACTTGAGAAGCCTCCTCTTATAATACCAGTGCTCAAAACACAAAGGAAGAATCTTTAAATACAATTTCCATTTCCTATTACCCAGTTTGTTTAAGTCAACCAGTATAGTGACTACAAACACTCTCAGATATATCGCCAAATTGAATGGCTCTGACTTCTACTCCCTTCAAATGCCAGTACAGAGTCCCAAGGAGCACTCCATCCACTTTTAAAATAGTCATGCTGCATTATAAAGTACTTGATTTTTCTCCTGCCTTCCTGTCATGGGACTTCTACAACCCTTGCAGTGATGACCTGAGTGATAGAAATGCCTTTTTTAATGCATGAGCTTTGTTATTCATGATCATATCTGGATTTTTGATAACGAGGTTACTCACAGTGGATCCTTAGATAGCTTCAGGTTGAGATCTGGTCCCCCAAAATACCAACCTCTGGTTACAGGGTTGGAATTTGGGTCAACCCAAACTCTGGAGAGGGAAGGGAGACTGGATTTTGAGTTCAGTTACCGGGACATGAATTTAACGAATCATGCCTATATAACAAAACCTTAATAAAGACTTTGGACACATGCTCAGTGGTGTTCCCTGACTGATATACACACTGATATGCTCAGAAGATGATGACAGGCCCAGATTCCACACGAAGAAGACGTGGAAGTTCTAAGATCAGAACCCTCCCAGACCTCACTCTGTCTCTCTACGTTTGATTTTTCCTGAATTGTATTCTTTACAACAAAACCTGTCATTCTAATTAAGTACTTTACTGAGTTCTGTGAGTCATTCTGGTGGAATATCCAACTGGAAGATGTTGAGGAAAAATCTGAATTTGTAGTCAATCAATCAGATGTATGGGTGGCCTGAGGAAACCCTGATCTTGCCCTGGAATTTGTAGCCAGGGAGGTCTTGAGGAGGATTGAGCCCTTAACCAGTAGGTCTATGCTAACTCCAAAAGACTAGTGCCCTAACTGAACTGCAGTATACCAGGTGGGAGTGAAGCAGAATGAGCACTCCTGGGGCAGCAAGTGACCATCAGGAATGAATGGAAGGCATGGTGCATCTCACGCTTTTTCACCTTCTCCCTACTGCTTCCAGATATAACTCTCTTCTGGGAGATGCTGAGCTATGATGCCTGTCTGGGTTTAAAGCAGGACCTGCTGCTATCCCCTTTGGTACTAAGCTCCAAGTCTAGAAGATGTTATCTTTAACAAGGTGGACTTTTCTGAATGCTTACAACTAATGGGAGGAAGTGCAACACAGGGAGACGTGTGTGTGTGTGTGTGTGTGTGTGTGCACATGCGCACATGCTCAGTCACTCAATCATGTCCCACTCTTTATGATTCTGTGGACTGTAGCCTTACTATGGTCATATTTTCTAGATCATCACCAAACAGTAAGACCAATGGAAATATCCTCCAGCAAGCTTGCTCTTCCCATTGATCAAGCCCTAACTCTATGAGGGTCCAGAAAGAGAAAAACAGTTTCTCCTAACTCCAGCTTGAGGTCTGTCTCTCAAGTCTTCATTTCTTATCCTCAGGTAGACCCTTCCCAAAAATGTTTGTTAGTAGTAGCCAGTTGATGCAGAGTGATACAATTATGTAGTCCCAGGAATGTTTCAAAACTCAAAATAGACATCTAGTTTCATTAATCTTGAGTTCCATACTCAGAATATCCACACCCCAGCCAGTGTTGAACTGGGCCAATCTTATTCAAGACCTTTCTTTTCTATAACTCAGTTTGTTGTAAAGTTCAGACTTCCAGGTTTTGAGCAAAGAAATGGCAACCCACTCCAGTATTCTTGCCTGGAGAATCCCATGGACAGAGGACCCTGGTTGGCTACAGTCCATAGGGTCTAAGAGTCAGGCATGAGTGACTAACACTTAAAACAAAGTAAGTAAAGCCATATAGGCTCAGTTCAGTTCAGTCCAGTCGCTCAGTCGGACCCCATGGACTGCAGCACTCCAGGGTCCCTGTCCATCACCAACTCCCAGAATTTACTCAAACTCACGTCCATTGAGCCAGTGATGGACACTCTAAATGTGTTCAGGATACTCTAAATTCATACAAATTACAGACACATTTCCCCTAGTGATACAAAGCATGAGGAAACTCTACTAAACCTGTACTCAATCCTCAGTATCAGATAGAACAGGTAGCTTCTCCAGTGAACATTTGCATTCAGCTCAGTGGTCACTTCACAGGTTTTCTCAAGAGTGATTTGCCCATGCTCTCTTTAAAGAGCCCATACATGTGCTTCTCTCAGAAAAAAATAATTCTGCCTCAAGCTGTACTGAAACCTTACCTCCTAGGAAGGTGAAAGAGCTTCCAATATTTTTAAATGATTTTTGTCTATCATATATGAGAGATATATACAGTATATAAGTTAATAAACTGTGATCTGAGAAATATATGGAGCACCAACCTAACTATCATATATGTCATCAAAAGACATTGTGGTCATATTTTATAAACATGATATTTTTTAACCAAAACAGCTGGGCTGGGCCTAATTTTAAGGACTAGTCACTCCTTAGAAAATCTGCATTCTATGCAAAATTGTTCACATGCTCTGGGTGAAAAAGAATACCACCATCTGGATTTAAGGCCATTAATGCAGAAAGAAGAATTGGTTTTCAAATTAATCTTGCTTCACAATTATAAAGGGGAAAAATATCAAAATATGCTCAATTACCCTTTATTTGTAGGTAATGATGGACAACATCTTTACCTTTTAAACTCTCATATATTTTCATTAGTTGTTTATTTAACCAAGTACGGCAGCATTTCAATAACTTGCATCTAAAATTTTACTGTTCATTTGCTTGCAACTACAAACCCTGGAGGTTCTACATACCTGGCCCTGATCTTTTTCCACTCCATTTCTGATAAATAATTCTTGCCTATCTTTGCTTCCATCTCATTTGAAGCAAGGCCAATATTTTCTTATCTGCTCTCAGATGTTTATGTACATTTGATACGCATCTGCCTGTCCCTAGCATTAAAGCAATCATATCTCTCCAGCATACTCTCTGCTTAATAATAATCTCAACCGAATAACTTTAATGCACACATTCTGATGTACAGATACCAAAAAAAAAAAAAAAAAAGTAGAATTCCTTGGTTCTTATTTGGTTAGGAACCGTGACATTTCCTGTGCTTTAAGTCACGTGTACCTTTAGTGGCTGTTATTGCAAAAGATGGTTTTATTCATCAATTTAAAAAAAAAATCAGAAACTGTGACCTTCCCTCTCTGAGACGGATTCAGCAGCATAGGGGTTTAGGATCCCATGGGAGAAATCTACTTCCTTTCCATCTGCTTCCAAGACTTCTTGTTCTCATGGGCAGAGGGGTAGCCTGGCTTTTCATCTAAGAGTGGTAACATGGCTGAAAGTAGAGGGATATTTCTGTGATTCAGCAAACGCTTACACAATGCTACTTTTGCAGCAGCACTGAGGTCCTTGAGTGGGTAGAAAGACTGCTCAGAAGGAGCTGCCACTTCTGCCCTAGGGCACCTCACTTGTCACTTTCTTCAGGGTTAGGTTTCTCTTGAATGAGCTTCAGGTGTGCTACCATCAGACAGAGCAGGGGAGAGTGGGTCCCTGCTGCTCCAAGCCAGGAGGGAAGCCACATGGCAAAAGCCAGGTGCTCCTTCAGCCACACTGCCTGCTCTTCTTCCCCCAGCACAGGGCACCCATGGGGCTACCTGCTGGAAATACTGATGTAGCAATGGAACACACACAGGCCCCTTCACTCATCTCTCTATTTGTTTATTAAACAAGCTACTGTATTATCTACTGTCTTTTTCACTTCTTAGCAGAGACCAAGGAAGTGAAAAAAGACTTTACAAAAGAATACAGCATGTTTATATCACATCTTTTATTTGAACAAAATCATACAATCCTAAAAGTCCCTCAAGAAATACATTTCTCTCCTCTAAGAGATGCAACTATGTCTAGAAAAGACTCTCTTCTCATCTTTATATCTGAACAAAATATTTTGCTCCTTTGAATCCCATCAATTTATATATTTGTATCCATGAAGGGGTGTGTGTGTGTGTGTGTGTGTGTGTGTGTATAATCTTAAAAGCTACATATATATATATATATACACCATATTTTTATAATATTCTATCTCAAATGATTGTATGTCTATATACTCATTTAATCCTTGATGGTAAATAAATAAATGAATATAGGTTACATGTTAAATTACGATCACCCTTTCATCTGTAACCTATGAGATAATCACTCGCTATTTTTCTCTGGCTTACTGTAATTGTGCTTCTCCTTTAAAGGAAGCTGCCCATAATTTCATAAATAAATGTGGTTGTTGTGCTTTGGAATCTTGATTCCACTGTGAGACAGGAAAGAAGAACCAGCCCTCCCTTTTTCTCTTCACCAAAATGATGAAAAGAACTGCTCTGAGTTTTGCCGTGTGTTTGTGAATTTTTGCAACTTCTCTAATCATTTTTCATAAGGGTTTTCACAACTTCAGTGAGTTTGGGGGAAAAATAACAATTCTGAAAACAGTGCACATTATTAGCCACCCTTTGAAACCCTTGCAGCAAATGTCTCGGTTCAGCCAGGAGACCATGGGAAGCCTGAGGATGCCAGGCAGCTTCTTATCAGAGAAATGAGTGGGAGAGCATTTCCTTGTAGTGACTGTAACAGCAATGGTCATTCTAGGCAAAACAGCCATAATGATAACATCTACAAAATGGTACACTGGTCTCTGAAATGCAACATGAATATTCGCAAGAAGGGAAGATAACCAGCTGCAAACATGGCAAACAAAACATACTAATGCACAAAACCAAGGAATTGTTCTGTTGTTTTCCCCTCCTGGCTTAAAAGAACAATGTCAGAAAAAGCAGAAAAGCAGTTCGAATGACATTTTGTTTCTTTTCTTCTCTAATGATTCTGTGAGAAAACAAGAGAAAGGGCAACTACTGCAAAAAATGCAGGTTTTAGAAGAGAAGATGAGGATGGGATGGATTTGCAGATAAGATTCTAAACAGTGAAGATTAAATGGGAAAATAATTGAATATGGAGGGGTAAAGGGGTTTAGTTAGCTCAGGACTACAAAATGAAGTACACAGGGGCACATATACAGTGATTTCCAGAGAGTAAGGGGAAGAAGAGAGCAAGAATAGTTGAACTTAACAAGAGGACCTATAGGAAAGACCTGAAGGATGCATGTCTTACCTAGGGAAGGAACCAGGAAGACACAGAGAGCTCCTCACAGTTGACTGATTCCAAATAAGCCACTCACACATGAGGCATGGTACTCAGGTCTGCTTTCTACCTCCGGGTCAGCCATGACCAGCAGAAAACCATCAGTCACTCCCACTCACAAAATGCAGTGAGAATGATTGATTGTTCGAGACTGAATTTGCCTGGCCTGATTCACAGGAAATCTTAATGGAATCCGGGGGCCCTGAACTGGAAACTTGGGTTTTGGCCTGGAAATGGACCCCAAACCTTGGGGCGAAGTCCAGGTGGGCCCTAGTCAATCCAAATCTACAGCTTCAAGAGGAAGCATTTGGAGACTAAGTTCCACACATTGCTTTCTTAGACACTTTTTTAAGGTTTTCTTTCTAAAAAAAAAATAATAAAAATAATATAGCATTTCTTGATATTTCAGGAGCAGATTCTGTTAGTACTTTCATTAAGAAAATGTTTACTTCTTCTCCCTCCATCTTAATATGATAATCCTTCATTTTAAATATTAAAATGTTAAACTATTAAAATATCTTTTAAGACAATAGTGTCATGCACAGATATATGATACAGAGAAAATTATTTTTCAATAAATACACATTCAGCTGCAATGAAGTATCCAATATTTTGCTAGACACTTTTGCAGTCAATTCTAGTCCGAGAATGCTGAGGACTTCTGATTCATTGCAAAATCACATTTTTTCCCTACATTGCAAATGAAAATGTTTCTTCCCAGGGTAAGAACATTAACATGGCACAAGATAATAGCCGCTTCAAGTGACTCCTTTTCCCCATTTTAAATTATTCCCCACCTTCCTTTATTACTGTTTTTAACTCAGAGACAAATGAATTACTTGTTGAAATTCTAGATTGTGGGAACACAAGTTTGGTTCTTTAGGCTCTTTCTTGGCTGGGAAGAGGAAATGCCTGACATTTCTTCAAGAGAACAATGATGACAAGCTATATGCGGCCTGGACATGGCAATCACTTCTTTCCCCTTGAACCCTCGACCTTTGAGGTTTACAGGCTGGCTTGAGCTTGAATCTGAACTCTCACAAGACCTAGTAAGGACATTTATTTTCCATGGAGAGCCCTCTCATTTTTTAAATTCCTGCTTTCTCCAAGTCTGACAAAATCTAAGTTTAAGCCTCTGGGTAAACTCTAAGGACATGTTTCAGAGCAGCCTCTCAATTGCTTGTGGGTTGTACTATTTTTATTAACAATGCAGGTCACTTCTTTTTCACTCATTTTATAGCGGTTTCCCCTGCTATGCACTATCAGCAAGGAGGTTGCATTATTCTTAAACATTTCTTAACCCAAAATGGAGTAAAGAAGCAATTACCTTGGGGCAAACCTTGCTAATGGATGTACAAAATAAATCAAGACAAAATACAGATGCTCACACACACAGTTTAAAACTACGAAGACTCAATGCTAAGACATGAATGTAGTTCTAGTGGAAGGCACTCAGCAATGCGGTGCTCGCTGCACAGGGTGCCTGTCATTTCTGTAAGAGCTCAATGTGAAAAAACTGAGCACCATTTTCCCCTTCTGCCTTTCTTTAAGTAAAAGTAAAACTTGTCTTCAGGCTTCTTTCAGTTAGCAAAAACAGGTACTAATGTAGTTCCTTTGCAAAAGTGAGGTAGCATAAAGCAAACTCTCAAAAAGGAGGATACCTGGATAACTTTACACTCATTTCAGTATACACTTTAAACAGGGAAATGAATAAATAGATTCTGAGCAATTTATCTAATTCAGATTAGAATATCTAGAGACAGCGAAAAGAAATCAAATTCCAGACTGTTTGGGATTAGCCCAGTTTTAAAGTCTCTCTAATGAGGCCGGCTGTGATTGCTCCCTGAGGAGTCAAGTCTAGGGCTGGAGTGGTGTGAAATCTTACCCTATGAAGCACACATGCTTTGACATAGCCAAAACACATTAAGACATCTCCTTTACTCCTAAATGTATTCAGCATTCTTTTTGATATTTCACAGGAGACTTATATTTAATAAAAATGAATTTGGGGACCAAACTATTGAGCACACATTTATGGGACAGGTAGCTTGTTGAACAGGCCGCATATGGCACACGTAGTGTCCAGCATTTCTCTGGGTCGACTTGGGCTGGAAGGAAAACCCTGCATCCAGACGCAGTAACCAGCTGCATGGAACAGATGGAACATTCTCTGAGCATCACATCACTCCCACTACTGCCTAGCTTTTCTACCTGCAGTTCTTGCTACTTGTTTAAGTTAAAGCTCCTTTAAATGTGTTATAATTTGGAACTTTGAATGAAGAAAACTCACATGTTTTATTAATCCATTATCTCGATAATTTGAATACTAACTACCTAACAGGACTGAGAGCAAGGTACTGTAGTAAAGCCAGCAATGTCAAATTCATGTTGAAGGTAGAGAGGGTAAGAGAGTTTAATAGAACTGCTTATATTAAAGGTCTCAGCCAGTAGATCATCCCAGGAGTCTCTGCCCCAGAAAGAGGTACTTGAATGTGAAAAGAGAGTGAAGAAAGTGAAAATGTTATTTGCTCACTCCTATTAGACTCTTTGCGACCTCATGGACAGTAGCCCACCAGACTCCTCTATCCTTGAAATTCTCCAGGGGAGAATACTGGAGGGGGTTGCCATTCCCTTCTCCAGGGGATCTTCCCCACCCAGGGATGGAACTCAGGTCTCCTGCACGTACCGTCTGAGCCACCAGGGAAGCCAGAAAAGAGTGCTTGACATAAATTTTTCTAGAATCATAAAATACTACATTTTATTTATTTTTTTTATCAGATTATAGCTGCTTTACAATGTAGATACATCTATCCCCTCCTTCTTAGGCATATCTCCCAGCAACCCCATCCCACCCTTCTAGGTCACCATGGAGCTGAGCTGAACTGAGCAGAGCTCTCTGTGCTCTACAGCAGGTTCCCACTAGCTATCCATTTTATACATGGTAGTGTACATATGTTAGACATGCAAAAACTATATATAAAAATTGGATCAAGTTTTTTGGGGGGGGGCTGGAATCCAATTACCCCCCTTTTATTCCTTACTGGACCCCATTTGTATGCCTAAGGTAACTGATAAATGTCCAATCTATGTATTTACCACATCTCACCTCAATAAATCTACTCTGATTTTGCTACAAATCCAATCCTACGGATGATGTTTACCACAAATATTTAAGCTATAGCTTCTGTTTCACCAGGTCGTCAGTTAGTTACACAGTCTAAGATGTGGTTGGTGATAATTGTATAAAGACTAGTGATAAGGCTGAGAGGTTGCAGAAGGGTGGTGCAAACTAGAAGATTCTGGGGTTGGGAAATGGTGATGTTGAAGGTATCATCTTCTACTTCTTATTCCCAGTTTCCAAGATTTCACGCACCAAGTCATTATATTGAAATAAAGGACTATGGACTGACAACAGAGACAGAACTAGAAGATGAGTATCTTTGAATCACTTTCATCTTAAAGACAAGTAAAACCACACCAAGAGCATTTAATAGGTCCAGTGAACCTCAGATATGCACATGACACCACCCTTATGGCAGAAAGTGAAGAGGAACTAAAAAGCCTCTTGATGAAAGTGAAAGAGGAGAGTGAAAAATTTGGCTTAAAGCTCAACATTCAGAAAACGAAGATCATGGCATCCGGTCCCATCACTCCATGGGAAATAGATGAGGAAACAGTGGAAACTGTCAGACTTTATCTTTTTGGGCTCTAAACTCACTGCTGATGGTGACTGCAGGCATGAAATTAAAAGACACTTACTGCTTGGAAGAAAAGTTATGACCAGCCTAGATAGCACATTCAAAAACAGAGACATGACTTTGCCGACTAAGGTCCGTCTAGTCAAGGCTATGGTTTTTCCAGTAGTCATGTATGGATGCGAGAGTTGGACTGTGAAGAAGGCTGAGCGCCGAAGAATTGATGCTTTTGAACTGTGGTGTTGGAGAAGACTCTTGAGAGTCCCTTGGACTGCAAGGAGATCCAACCAGTCCATTCTGAAGGAGATCAGCCCTGGGTGTTCTTTGGAAGGAATGATGCTAAAGCTGAAACTCCAGTACTTTGGCCACCTCATGCGAAGAGTTGCCTCATTGGAAAAGACTTTGATGCTGGGAGGGATTGGGGGCAGGAGGAGAAGGGGACGAGAGAGGATGAGAAGGCTGGATGGCATCACTGACTCGACGGACGTGAGTCTTGGTGAACTCCAGGAGATGGTGATGGACAGGGAGGCCTGGCGTGCTGCGATTCATGGGGTCGCAAACAGTCAGACACGACTGAGTGACTGAACTGAACTGAACTGAGGTAGCAATAGTGCATTGGTAATGAAAGACTCTTCATTTCAAGGCAAAAAAAAAATTTTAAAGCACCGCTTTTTTCATATTTGTGGGAGTACATGTCCATATTTGAGCGTGGCTTCAGCTCAGCAATGAGTACATCTGGGGATCATTAGCCATCAAGGGCTCGTTAGTTGAAAAATGGAATTGGAAGTCATGATTCCTCCAAAGTTATGAATTGCATCCTCAGTAAGGAAAATGTTCTCTCTAAACTGTTTTTAAAAGCATAGAATGAGAAACAGTTATGTTTGGATTATGAATACATGCCAGAGAAGGAGAATCAGACAGTGAACGACTTCAGCCATCTTTTGCAATATCAAATGCCAAAGGAGAGGAGAGGGGGAAAGAGAAATAGAAAGAAGAGTACGAAAGAGAGAAGAGGAGACGACGCTAGTGGGAGAGAGGGAAGGAAAGGGGAGGGAAGAGAGCAGCAGTCAGTCTTTTTTAATTAGGAGACCAGATTTCCTGTGTCCATGAGTCATCAGTTGAAGGCATTTGATGACCATTTAAAAGAATTCTTGACCTTACCAAGGCAGATGCTGCATGCACAGCACAGCATTGTATCCTGAATAGGACAAACTAGTAACTGGTTTTGTGAATCACTCACATTACGAAGAATGAATCCCTTGGTGTATTTGCACCCGAGAGGCTTTTTCACTTTTTTTAATAAAAATTAAACAAGGCCTTTCTTTGTAGCTAGGCAGTGGCACCTCATTGTGGTTCCATCACCATAGATGTAAAAGACTCTACAAAGAGTATACTTTCAGTGGATTCTATAAATACAGTCACGGGTCGGAATGCCTACAGTATCTATAAACACATATGTGATCATATTTATTATCAGCCCACATCTTATTTCTCCCATTCTTTTCACTTTCATTTGATGACAAAGACGGATATGAATTCCAAAATGTTTGTTTCCTGACTTTCTTTTTCAGTCTAAAATAAATATCTCATAAGTGCTTTCCTCCTTGGGCAATGTGTTTCTCATTTGCTGTGGCACTAAGTGTATAGGTATGGCTGACCGCTAACCTGACATGTGCCTGTCACCAGGGACCGCTGGTTCTTTCATCTTCTTAATGGACATTTCTCTACAGATGTCTGTGGCCTACCTGACTATAATCCTTTAAATTTTAATTCACTTTACATTTAGCCTGGTCATAAATACCATTTAGGTACCAATACTCTGCTTTATGCAATCCCTAAGGTGGTGCTTTTATTTTAATGAGGCCATTTGCAACTTAAGAGCAAAAAAATTCCATCTTTGATTGAATATATTTGTCAGTTTTATTCCCGATTGGCATTTTCATGGGAAAGCTTGGATAAAACTAAAGGATGGCTGCTTACCAAGTGGGATAAAAGTTTCAGTATGTTTCTATTTTCAAAATTTACTGAATAAATTGGTCTTTGAAATTCATTTTGAAAACATCAAAGGAAACCTTGGCTGTAATCAAAAGTCAAATCCAGAATTAAGTTATGTTTCAAATGAAATTTCCACTGACTTTTTTTTCTATTTGAGGGGAAAAAAATAAAATTAAAACTCCAGTTAATAAACTATTCACATAATGGGCTAACATAATAAAACACTAGGTGAATACAGAAGAATATGTGCAAATAGTGACTAGTTATCAATTTTGCAATTTTGTTGTCATATATTTATTTCAATATTAGTCTCTCTTATTTTCTTTCCCAACAACCTTAGCATTTGGGAGCTGATAACTTGCCACTGACTTTTAAAAATATTTTTAAATGGAGGATAATTGCTTTACAGTGTTGTGTGGTTTCTGCCATGCATCAACATGAATCAGCCACAAGTATACATATGTTCTCTCCCTATTGAACTTCCCTCCCACGTCCCCGCAACCCATGCCACCCCTCTAGGTTGTCACAGAACAACAGGTTTGAGCTCCCTGAATCATACAGCAAATTCCCACTGGATATCTATTTCACAAGTGGTAATGTATATGTTTCAACAGTACTTTCATAATTCACCCCACCCTCTCCTTTCCCACCTGGGTCCACAAGTCTTCTCTATGTCTGCGTCTCCATTGCTGCCCTGCAGACAGGTTTGTCAGTACCATCTTTCTAGATTGCATATATATGCATTAATATACAATATTTGTTTTTCTCTTTCTGACTTAAGTTTTTTTGAAATTTGGAATGAAATAAAATCTGTTAAAAACTATCAGCACAGTTGTCTGATTATGGGGCCAAGTTCTCCACACTAGTGCACACACTTCCTTGGCACACACTAGTGCCCCAGTTCTACACAGGCTCTCTGTATTCATAGACTTAATTTCCATGTACATGTGATTAGAAAACACCAAATTAGGTTTTTGCTCTAAGTCAATGGTGATTTTCTTTACTTGAGAGGAGGAGCAACAGATGAGAATTTAATTTAAGAAAAAATAATATTGAAATATTTTCTTTGGAAGAAAAGAAGTCTTGACTACTTAAAATGCTATAATAAATACATTAGTTAACATGGTTATTAATCTAACTATCAGCTTAGTTTTCCAACTTTGGTTTGCAATATTCTTTAAAAATAAGAATAATGGTAGTTATTTCCTTAAGTAAGATGAATTTAATACAACAGAACAACAGTTTTTATAAGTTTTTATAAAACTTTTGCTTTCAATGTAATCCTTTCATCCAATTTTAAGATATTTTTATAATTATTTGACAAATATGAAACTAAGGCTCAGAGAAGTTAAATAACTTTCAAATGTCACATTGTAAGTCATGAGGCTGGAATTCAAAACTACACTCAGAGTTCCAGCACTTTAAAAATTTGCCTTCTGTACTGCTTTTCCATTGTTTGCCAGGTATCATTTTTGTTGTTGTTGTTGTTTATTATTTATTTAAGATGTTAAAGGTATTTTAATAAGACTAGGCCAAGATCAAAAGTGACAGATGCTGTTCTAACATATCTTCAATAATCTTTATTGGACCATGTGAAGCTGGGAAATTGAACTTCCATTTCAGCAAATGTCTATGTAATTTGTTTTCATATTTGGATATTTTTGTCCTTAAAATTTCTCTGAATGGACTCTCAACACAAATAATGTGCATTATGAGCTTAAATAATATTTTAAAATGCAAAGTTTATAAATGAAAATACCATCACTACCATTCCCTAATGTATGGTGACACAAATATTTAGATGCTCTATAAAAAGAAGCATCAATATATCATTCTGTTTTACCAAGTAATTAAACCACTGAGGAGACTCTGCTTGCACTGAGAATTAATTCAGTCTATTTCTCAAAGTTTATCACCCAAAGTATCAGTTGCAAACTGATACGTGGTAAATTTGGAAGAGAGGATAGAGAAGAAGGAAGTTCTGTAAAAATAAACTTAGGCTGGACTGTGCTTTGTCACTCAGTTGTGTCTGACTCTTTAAGACACCATGGACTGCAGCATGCCAGGTTCCTCTGTCCATGGCGATTCTCCAGACCAGAATACTGGAGTGGGTAGCCTTTCCCTTCTCCAGGGGATCTTCCCAAGGCTTCCAAGAACCCAGGTCTCCCGCACTGCAGGCGGATTCTTTTACTGACTGAGCCACCGGGGAAGCCCACGTTAGTATTCTTCATGTTTCAGGGCTTCCCCGGTGGCTCAGCTGGTAAAGAATCCGCCTGCAGTGCGGGAGACCTGGGTTCTATGGAAGGCTTGGGAAGATCCCCTGGAGAAGGGAAAGGCTACCCACTGCAGTATTCTGGCCTGGAGAATTCCATGGACTTACAGCCCATGGGGTCGCAGAGTTGGACATGACTGAACAACTTTCACTTTCAATGCTCAGAACACTGTTTCCTATTCAGTGTAACCTTGCCAACCTCTTATCCTTCTTCCTTCTGTCTCTTACTTCCTTTCTTCCTTTTTCTCCTGCCTTTTTCTGTCCTATATTCCTTGTGCTATCAGTTAGCAATAACCTACCTACCTCTAATACTTAAAAGATAAAGAAAAAAAACACTAAAAAGCAAAACAAAATTAATGCCAAGCCTATTTGGAAGGCTTGAATTTTCAGTTGTGAAAATATATGAAGCAAAATTTTTCGAATAATCCCGGAGTCCTTATCTTTTTGAGGACTGAGGAAACTCTTAGATCAAAATTCTTATAGAGCCAGTTAATGCACATGCAGACTATATATTCCTGAAGACCTTTTTTACAAAATGTACTGAGTTTTGGCTACACCGCATCTTCGTTGCTGTGTGGGCTTTCCTTTAGTTGCAGCCAGCCAGGGGCTACTCTTTGTTGCAGGGGGCAGGCTTCTCATTGCAGTGGCTTCTCTCGTTGTGGAGCACAGGTCTACGGCACATGCGCTTCAGGAGCTGTGGCTCCCAGAGTCTAGAGCACAGAGTCAATAGTTGTAGTACAGGGTCTGAGTTGTTCTGCGGCATGTGGGATCTTCCAAGACCAGGGATAGAACCTGTGTCTCCTTCACTGGCAGGCAGATTCCTTACCACTGAGCCACCAGAGGAGTCCCTGATAGCTTTTAAATGAGTATTGCTGCTGCTGCTGCTGCTGCTAAGTCGCTTAAAGGTAATAGGTTTGAAGCGTCCTTACTTTTCTCCATAATTGATAACAATAAGCACATCAAATTTTTATTTCACATTTACTACTAACACTGTGTCAGACATTGTGTTGACTTTTTTTTTTGTTGTTCATCATTTCCTTTATTCCTCACTACTTCTCATCAACTAGACAACACTTTCTCTGATCCAAGACACAAGTGACTATAGTCACAACCTAATCATTCTTGCTCCTGGATGCCTTTTGGTCTATTCATTCAGGAGCCAGAGAGATCGTGTAAAGCATAAGACATACCATGCCGCTTCTCTTTTCAAAATCATTCCATGGCTTTCTGTTTCATACAGAATAAATTCTGCCAGTCTTACTCTGCTCTCTAAGGCCTCACATGTCTGACCAGACCTTCTGTTACCTACCTGCTGCCTCCACTCACTCTGTTCTGCAAACAGCACTGGCATATTCATTCATTTTTTAACACACCACATGTAAACTTCTTGTCTCAGTGCCTAGGTATTCATACTTCCTGCAAACCTGCAAAACTTTTCTTTCAAATATCTACATGACCAACTCCATTATTTTATACAGTTATTTCAGAGCACAGCCTCTCTTGATTATTTTCACATCAGCTTTAGTTGCTTTGCTTTCATGCCACAATGGGAGAGTGAAGTAGTCATGACAGAAACTGTCTGGCCCATAAATCCTAAAATATTTACTATTTGTCCCTGTACAGAAAAATTTTGCCTACCCATTTTTCCCCTCAGTATTTATCACTATGTAGCATGCAATGCATTTTATTTGTTTTTTCATTGCTGTCTTTCTGTACTTGATGTAAGCTCGATGGGGGCAGCAGTTTTCAACATACTGCTTGTTGCTATATTCCCAGAACATATAATAGTATGTGACACATGAGATGTTCAATAAATACTTGCAAATGCTTGGAGATGTTTGCTGGATGGCATATTCTGACTCTATATACTCATGTTTATTAAAAATGTTGATATTCTTTATAACTTACTATCTAACATATCGTGTTCTCCTAAAGAAACTTCATTTCAAATAACAGTTATATTTATGGTGATTTAATGATTGTTGGCCATCAACCTTGGATTAAGTCTAGATATAAACAATTTCACACCACAGGAATTTGAATTTTTGAAATTATAGTCATAAAATTTGGTTTAA
Source organism: Budorcas taxicolor (assembly GCF_023091745.1). Taxonomy (NCBI): domain Eukaryota; kingdom Metazoa; phylum Chordata; class Mammalia; order Artiodactyla; family Bovidae; genus Budorcas; species Budorcas taxicolor. The sequence continues at coordinate 94,886,453 of NC_068911.1, read as the reverse complement.
AATTGTGCTGTGCATGACGCTGCAGAGCAGGATGGGATGGGAAGGATAGATGTTCCTGCTCTGTTCCTCATTTAAGATTTTAAAAGAGCTCATGAGATCTTAAACAATGTCTAGGTGAAACATACACTCGAGGTATTATAGGTTATCGAAAGATGTCCAGAATCTGAAATCATAAGAAGAGGTAAAAGTCTTGACTCTATCATGTACCAATTGTATGAAGATTATTAAATCACCTATATTTTAATCATGATTTGATGAGTAATCAAAATAAGATGCTGCTGTTGCTGCTGCTGCTAAGTTGCTTCAGTCATATCCAACTCTGTGTGACCCCATAGACGGCAGCCCGCCAGGCTCCCCCGTCCCTGGGATTCTCCAGGCAAGAACACTGAAGTGGGTTGCCATTTCCTTCTCCAATGCATGAAAGTGAAAATTGAAAGTGAAGTCGCTCAGTCATGTCCGACTCTTAGCAACCCCATGGACTGCAGCCCACCACGCTCCTCCATCCATGGGATTTTCCAGGCAAGAGTACTGGAGTGGGGTGCCATTGCCTTCTCCACAAAATAAGTTGAACTATGGTTTAATCTATCCTACCAAAATTTTCAGCGAACATAAATTTAATATGGAAAATCTACATTTTTGTTTTTCAAAATGTTACAAACATATGGGTTACTCTGAGAAAACATTCTGATGCACATAGAAGTGATTGGTTCAATATTTTTGTCTTCCCACATATCTTTATATAGTTTTGTAAGGAATTTGAGGTGAGTTGACTTGAATGGACCCAATTTCTCCACTGACTAAGTATGTTGTCTTCAGCCATTTATTTAACATGGTTGAGACTAGGTTTCTCCTTATGTAAAATGAGAATGATAACAACTATTTAACAGCATTCTTATGAGAATAAAGAGATTATACGTAAAGTACTTGGCAGCACATCTGTTTTAAAGTCATAAAATTTCAACTCGCCAGTTTTCTATCCTCTCCCCACAACTCTTACCAACCAGAGTCAGTCAGGTAAGTTGTGGTTATGATTTTCAAGTTACCTAACAACTTCATCAAATATTGCATAATATGTTAACATCCTGTGTCCAGGACGTTTTAATTTTGTTAGATTTTGATGTCTCACACACACACACTCACACATACACACACAAAGAAATTATTCTTTGATGATAAATTTCAGACTCCCAGGAACAATTAAGCAAGAAAAAAAAAATATTTTCTTAATCTTTCAAAGGATGTCATGTAGATACTGGGTTATTTTCCTAGTATTAGTGAAGTAAAGCGAAGTTGCTCAGTCATGTCCAACTCTTTGTGACCCCACGGACTGTAGCCTACTAGACACCTCCGTCCATGGGATTTTGCAGGCAAGAATGCCGGAGTGGGTTGCCATTTCCTTCTCCAGTATTAGGCATGGATATTTCCTTGAAACATTTCCTCAATAATATCCTATTTTGTCCCTAACATCAATTCAGTTTACAAATTTTTCTTTTCTTTTGAGGGGAGAATTTCTGGGTTATATCTGTTTTCACTCTCTGGCTTAAAAAGAATGTTGTATTACTATAAAACCTAATATGCAGCTCAAGAAGAAAAAGGAGTCTGTCCCCATAACTCTACTGTGAAATCTGACATCCAGTGTAAGTCAGCCCATTTTAGAATTGAAACTCAGCAACTGTTGCTGTTGTTGTTTAATTTGTTTTCTTTACTGCTGCTGTGTACAGGCTGGGATGAGTAAAATCCTTCCACAGGGAGTCTGAGAGCATTTTCCTGTTCCTGCAGCAGCACCTAGCCACGTAAGAAAGCATTTCTCTTTTTATTAGTGTCTCCGGGTCCTCATTATTTTACCTTTATCTTCATTCTTCTGCATTTCATCTGTGTCTTTGATCATGCTGTACTTTGACCTCTTTCTAGCTTGAAAAGGTTTTATTCATAGACTTTTCCCACCTTTTTTAACCTTTCTCAGAGTCAGTTATTTTTCCAAAGGGTCAACAGCTATGGAATTCAGTATGCTAACTTCAAATAGTGACCTCTTTAAATAAACATTGCTAAAAGGAGTTGTTCAAAGGAGTTGTGTGGTCTAAATAAAGCTGGGCTTACTCAACCTTGTGAAGCAGTTGGAGTTTTTCTTTTCCTCCTTTTCTATCAAAACACAACTATTCTGTGTTCCATTTCCTTAGGCCTCTGCTTTAGCTGGTTGACATCAGTACCTCCATGTTGAATTAATATTATTATAGTCTTCTTTCTCAATACTTTCTCTAATCATTAGAATTTTTATTCACCATATTTCAAGGATATAAACATATTTTTTTAAATATGACTGAAAATATTTGAAATTGGGATGCATCTTAGAATTGATGACTTTTCATCATTAAATTGACAGTATTTTTATACCATGGTTGTACATAAAATAATGTTATATCTTACAACTGATGAGATTTTGGTAGAGGTCAAAAATATGGGATTCCTAGAAATCAAGAAACATTAGTTTGTGTGAATCTTAGGCAAAATAGAATATTAGTTCAAGTGTTCATTTTGACCAAAAAGTAACAGCTTTACTTTCTCCAAACTCCACCTGTCATGTAAAACTGCAGCTAAAACAACTGGTCCAAAGTCCAAAAGGAGCAACCCAAAATTTATATAGAACAATCTCAAAAAAGACAGAATGATCTCTGTTCACTTCCAAGGCAAACCATTCAATATCACAATAATCTAAGTCTATGCCCCAACTAGTAACACTGAACAAGCTGAAGTTGAATGGTTCTATGAAGACCTACAAGACATTTTAGAACTAACATCCCCAAAAGATGTCCTTTTCATATAGGGGACTGGAATGCAAAAGTAGGAAGGCCAGAAACACCTGGAGTAACAGGCAAATTTAGCCTTGGAGTACAGAATGAAGCAGGGCAAAGGCTAATAGAGTTCTGCCAAGAGAACACACTGGTCATAGCAAAAACCCTCTTCCAACAACCCAAGAGAAGACTCTACACATGGACATCACCAGATGGTCAACACTGAAATCAGATTGATTATATTCTTTGCAGCCAAAGATGGAGAAGCTCTATACAGTCAGCAAAAACAAGACCAGGAGCTGACTGTGGCTCAGATCGTGAACTCCTTATTGCCAAATTCAGAGTTAAATTGAAGAAAGTAGGTAAAACTACTAGACCATTCCGTATGAGCTAATCAAATCCCTTATGACTATACAGTGGAAGTGAGAAATGGATTTAAGAGACTAGATCTGATAGAGTGCCTGATGAACTATGGATGGAGGTTCATGACATTGTACAGGAGACAAGAATCAAGACCATCCCCAATAAAAATGAATGCAAAAAGGTAAAATGTCTGGCTGAGGAGGCCTTACAAATAGCTTTGAAAGAAGAGAAGTGAAGAGCAAAAGAGAAAAGGAAAGATATACCCATTTGAATGCAGAGTTCCAAAGAATAGCAAGGAGAAATAAGAAAGCCTTCCTCAGCGATCAATGCAAAGAAATAGAGGAATACATTAGAATGGGAAAGACTAGAGATCTCTTCAAGAAAATTAGAGATACCAAGGAAACATTTCATGCTTAGATGGGATCAATAAAGGACAGAAATGGTATGGACCTAACAGAAACAGAAGATATTAAGAAGAGATGGCAAGAATACACAAAAGAACTGTACAAAAATGATCTTCACGACCCAGATAATCATGATGGTGAGATCACTCACACTCACCTAGAGCAAGACATCCTGGAATGTGAAGTCAACTGGGCCTTAGAAAGCATCACTATGAACAAAGCTAGTGGAGGTGATGGAATTCCACTTGAGCTATTTCAAATCCTAAAAGATGATTCTGTGAAAGTGCTGCACTCAATATGTCAGCAAATTTGGAAAACCCAGCAGTGGCCGCAGGACTTGAAAAGGTCAGTTTTCATTCTAATCCCAAAGAAAGGCAATGCCAAAGAATGCTCAAACTACCAAACAATTGCACTCATCTCACATGCTAGTAAAGTCATGCTCAAAATTCTCCAAGCCAGGCTTCAGCAATACATGAACCATGAATTTCCAGATATTCAAGCTGGTTTTAGAAAATGCAGAGGAACCAGAGATCAAATTGCCAACATCTGCTGGATCATCGAAAAAGCAAGAGTTCCAGAAAAAAACTTCTATTTCTGCTTTATTGACTATGCCAAAGCCTTTGACTGTGTGGATCACAATAAACTGGAAAATTCTGAAAGAGATGGGAATACCAGACCACCTGACCTGTCTCTTGAGAAATCTGTATGCAGGTCAGGAAGCAACAGTTAGAACTGGACATGGAATAACAGACTGGTTCCAAATAGGAAAAGGAGTACATCAACCCTGTATATTGTCACCCTGTTTAATCAACTTATATACAGAGCACATCATGAGAAACGCTGGGCTGGAGGAAGCACAAGCTGGAATCAAGATTGCTGGGAGAAATATCAATAACCTCAGATATGTAGATGACACCACCCTTATGCCAGAAAGTGAAAAAGAACTAGAGTCTCTTGATGAAAGTGAAAAAGGAGAGTGAAAAAGTTGGCTTAAACCTCAACATTCAGAAAACTAAGATCATGGCATCGAGTCCCATCACTTCTTGGCAAATAGATGGGGAAACAGTGGCTGACTTTATTTTGGGGGGCTCCAAAATCATTGCAGCTGGTGATTGCAGCTATGAAGTTAAAAGACACTTACTCCTTGGAAGGAAAGTTATGACCAACCTAGATAGCATATTAAAAAGCAGAGACACTACTTTACCAACAAAGGTCCATCTAGTCAAAGCTATGGTTTTTCCAGTGGTCCTGTATGGATGTGAGTTGGACTATAAAGAAAGCTGAGCACTGAAGAATTGATGCTTTTGAACTGTGGTGTTGGAGAAGACTCTTGAGAGTCCCTTGGACTGCAAGGATATCCAAATAGTCCATCCTAAATGAGATCAGTCCTGGGTCTTCATTGGAAGGACTGATGTTAAAGCTGAAACTCCAATACTTTGGCCACTTGATGCTATGAGCTGACTCATTTGAAAAGACCCTGATGCTGGGACAGATTGAAGGCAGGAGGAGAAGGAGACGACAGAGGATGAGGCGGTTGGATGGCATCACCGACTCAATGGACATGGGTTTGGGTAGACTCCAGTAGTTAGTGATGGACAGGGAGGCCTGACGTGCTACAGTTCATGGAGTCGCAAAGAGTCGGACATGACTGAGTGACTGAACTGAACTGAACTGAACAAGCAGCTTGCTTTGTGGGGATGGGAGTGCTGACATATTTCCAGAGGATAAGTTTCTGTTACTCATGAAGATTCCAAGATATGTTAAAGGAATCTAAGAGAAGGAAAAGGTATAGACTATACTTCAGGTGGTCTCTTTCCACCCAGTTCTGTAGGTGGTAAGAATTTGTAAAACCTACTTAAAAAAAAAAAAAAAAAATCCTTATTCCTAGCATTCACTCTTGCTTCCTGATAGTTGTTTCCTGAATTTATCTTTATAAAAGTAGGAATATGTCACTTTGTCAATGTGAATGGGGTAGAATGAAACAAAAATGAAACAATCTGTTTGGTTCCTTTCATTTAAATACCTAGTTTAATCATGTAGTGTGTGTCCTCTATTTCTTTCCCAGCTATTGGGCTCATGATTTATAAATCCAGGAGGAATATTTCTATGTGTGCAATATTGCCCAATATGGTCAAAATTACATCGCCTATCTTGTATCTGAGATGGATTTGCCTGGCCATATATCATTAGAAATCCTTCTTGGGCGCTAGGGACTATGTGCTTGCAGTGTGACAAATTTGCCACTAGATGGTGATCTTGCAAATTAGCTCACTTTTCTTCAGGTGCCTTGTGTAGGGAAAAGCCATAAATGTTTATTTTTTTCTAACACTTTAAACATTGTACCAAACTCTAACTAACTTACATCATTAAATCTTGGTAATTTAAAGTCATAAATTGGAATTAGAGAATTAGAATGTGGTTTGAACTCTAGATAATTGTCCTAGATTCTGATTAAGAAACCAAACTGAGGGTTACCCTCTAGGCAATCACAAAATACATACTGACATATATCTTAGAGATAAGGCCAAAATAACTTAAAATTTAAAATATTTCCATGTACACAATATCCTAAAATTTTAAATATTTCCATGTACAATGGCATTGAACCATGATACATGGAAATATTTTAAATTTTAAGATATTTTGGCCTTTTTTTTTTGGCCTTATCTCTAAGATATATGTCAGTATGTATTTTATAAGGCCAAAATAACTTAAAATTTAAAATATTTCCATGTACACAATATCCTAAAATTTTAAATATTTCCATGTACAATGGCATTGAACCGTGATACATGGAAACATTTTAAATTTTAAGATATTTTGGCCTTTTTTTTTTTTGGCCTTATCTCTAAGATATATGTCAGTATGTATTTTATAAGGCCAAAATAACTTAAAATTTAAAATATTTCCATGTACACAATATCCTAAAATTTTAAATATTTCCATGTACAATGGCATTGAACCATGATACATGGAAATATTTTAAATTTTAAGATATTTTGGCCTTTTTTTTTGGCCTTATCTCTAAGATATATGTCAGTATGTATTTTGTGATTGCCTAGAGGGTAACCCTCAGTTTGGTTTCTTAATCAGAATCTAGGACAATTATCTAGAGTTCAAACCACATTCTAATTCTCTAATTCCAATTTATGACTTTAAATTACCAAGATTTAATGATGTAAGTTAGTTAGAGTTTGATACAAACTGGATGCTTGGGGCTGGTGCACTGAGACGACCCAGAGGGATGGTACGGGGAGGGAGGAGGGAGGGGGGGTTCAGGATGGGGAACATGTATATACCTGTGGCAAATTCAGGTTGATGTATGGCAAAACCAATACAATATTGTAAAGTAATTAACCTCCAATTAAAATAAATAAATTTATATTTTTAAAAATAAAAGAAAAAAAATATTTCCATGTATTTCCAGTGAGGTTGATCCATGGAACATATTTTGTTGTGATTAGACTTGATCTTTATAGTTGCTATGTTGCTATGAATTTAAAGAGTAAGTGTTTTCTAATCTCTTGACTTTAAATACTGTGTCTAAATATATGCTCTACTAATCTCTCTAAATTTTGATGCAATCTACTATGAACCTCTTGACTGAATCAGAAATATTCTAGTACATCTGATGACCTTTCACTGAACTTTGAAAATCAAATTTGACTTTCTATTTGAGTGACCATTTGGCCATCTTCATTTGAGTGATAGCCTGCCTTTCCATTTACAAATCAAGAACTTTAGCTTAGCCTGAAAATACAAAGTTGTGGCTGTTAACGCCAATGGAAAGAAGGATTCCAGAATAATATTTTAAACTATTTTGATTCATTTTTCTCCTTATGTGTTTCTTTCTTAAACTAGACTCAGGAAACAAAACCCCTAGCTTGCTGTTTAAATTGTCTCTCTTTTTCTAAGACATAACTCTTTCACAGTAATTTTTAATATACAAACACTTTCTATGCATGTAGTCTGAACCTCAAGTTGGTTAGACCACATATTTAAGGAATGCTTATCTAATCCACAATGCTTATCTAATCCATGTTTGTAGAGATCTGGGCATAAGCAAAATTGTACCCATTTTTCTTATTTTGCATCAGTATCATGAAGTATTTTTCTAGGTACTTAAGGATCCAGTTCAGTTCATTCAATTACATAGTCGTGTCTGACTATTTGTGACCCCCTGGACTGTGGCACACCAGGCTTCCCTATCCATTACTAACTCCTGGAGCTTGCTCAAAATCATGTCCATTGAGTTGGTGATGCCATCTAACAATCTCATCCTCTGTCATCCCCTTCTCCTTCTGCTTTCAATCTTTCCCAGCATCAGGGTCTTTTTCAGTGAATCAGTTCTTCACATCAAGTGGCCAAATACTGAAATTTCAGCTTCAGCATCAGTCCTTCCAATGAATATTCAGAACTAATTTCCTTTAGAATGGACTGGTTGGATCTCCTTGCAGTCCAAGGGACTCAAGAGTCTTCTCCAACACCACTGTTTAAAAGCATCAGTTCTTCGGTGCTCATCTTTCTTTACAGTCCAGCTCTCACATCCACACATGACTACTGGAAAAACCACAGCTTTGACTAGACAGACCTTTGTTGGCAAAGTAATGTCTCTGCTTTTGAATATGCTGTCTAGGTCAGTCATAGCTTTTCTTCTAAGGAACAAGTATCTTTTAATTTCATGGCTGCAGTCACCATCTGCAATGATTTTGGAGCCCCCCAAAATAAAGCTTGTTCTCTGTTTCCATTGTTTCCCCATCTATTTGCCAAGAAGTGATGGGACCAGGTGCCATGATCTTAGTTTTCTGAATGTTGAGTTTTAAGCCAACTTTTTCACTCTCGTCTTTCACTTTCATCAAGAAGCTTTTTATTTCTTCTTCACTTTCTGCCATAAGGGTAGTGTCATCTGCTTATCTGAGGTTATTGATATTTCTCCTTGCAATCTTGATTCCAGCATGTGCTTCATCCTGCCTAGCATTTCGGATGATGTGCTCTGCATATGATATGTACTCTGCACTGATGGGCTCATGATGTACTCTGCACCAGGAAAACATCTTAGATACATAGCTCTCCAGTGTCAGTAATACAAAACAGTGTCCAGGGACAATAGGAGGAATGAAGCTTTATATAAAAAGATAAAATGGGCTCAGGAAATAACTATAGTCACCACTTATGCTTTAAATTGTTTCTGTTTTCCCTGTGTATTCTGCTTCTACCCACTCATTAAACTACTTTAATTTCTTGTCAGGTTAACAGTCTTCACACTCATAGTGTATCCACTGTTTCTTTGATTTGGTCAAGTGAGAAACCAAAGATTGTATATAAGCCAGAAGATCCAGGTAGACCCTAAGTAGCCACTGCATCTAAAACATTGAAACGTATGCCATTTTCCATTTTTTTCAATTAGACCTCTGCAACAATTCTCAGAAATTTCCATTTTTTTCAGAAGAGATCCTATCCAACAATCTTGCTATTCATAATAACATGAATCATGAACAGCAGTTCTTTTTTAAGCTGAAATAATTTTTACAGAAAGTACAGTATAGGTGATACATATATATAGCATCACAAAGAAAAAATATAATTTGAGCACAATTCACAATTCTTTTAAACACAGTTTGTTTCCTGTCTTATTGAAGTTTCTGCTCTAGGATGTAAAAAGCTAGGCGTACTGATACTACTGTTACATATAATAAAAAAGCTGGACGGATTGAAATTTCAGTTTTTCTCTTGAAACTATCAGAGAGCTGAGATCAGAAAATAACAACTAACCAGAAAACTGGGGAGAGATAGATGCCTATAGAAGGAGGTATGATGCAAACACTGGCCTACCTAAGGCAGATGTCACTGAACACTACCAGGAATTCACTGGAATACACGTTAAATTGAAGACAGAGTTCAGAATGGTGGCAGGAGAAGTTTGGCATGAGGAGGGCACAGATATGAGGGAGGGGAACTCACACTCCAACAGTATTTTTGCCCATGAACAGCATATGCTAACAGGGAAAAATGGGACAGTCCCAGAGATAGCTTCCTTTGTGTAGGAGAAGGAAGATAGACATGAAAATATTTCTCACACCCCACCTCACCCCACTTTTCTCCACTATCTCCTTTCTGAAACAAAAACCTTAATCTATAGAGAGAGGGACAATAAAACTGTTGCTCTTAGGGCACTAATAAAAGCCCATTGCACCTGGCAGAGGAAGCAAGAAACAACCTTCCAGCCTGGAGAAGGGGCAGGGATACATTCTTAACCAGAACTCTAGCTGGGGAGAAGCAGGAACATGGAAGTCACATCCTGGAGCCCCAGCTCGTCTTGCCTCCACTTCCTGCCACACAGCTAAGAATCATCAAGTAAAGTTGACCGTGAGTCCTGCTGGGCAAGCTGTGAGAGGAGGCCCCTCTGTGGTCCAGCCCCAAAGGGAAGATTGACTGGTGAAGGTGGGGTAGAAAGGGAGGAAAATGTGTTCATAAGCCAGTTTCTGCTTTAAACACAAGGTATTGATAGGGAAAATTGAGTTATTTCACTCAAGGTAAACATAGCAACACTAAGTTTAAAAATTATGAATTCCTGGCTAGACTAACAAAAACCTTCACACTAAAAACTGCAAAAGGAATGTCCTGTCCATTTATAAGCATAAAAACTACTCACCTGAATCTCTACTTTCTTATACAAAATGCATGGTTTTCTAGAAAAAAAAAAAATTATAAAGAATTTGAAAATGTAACACACACACACATATACACACAGACTCTACAAGAGATAATATAATCAATAGGGCCATCAGACTCAGATATAGCACAGATATTGAAACTACATGACAGGGAATTTAAAATTTTATGATTAATATGTTATACAAACGTTAATGAAAAAAGTGAACAACACGCAAAAATTAGATGAAGTTTCACCAAAGAGAAGAAAACCCTGAGAAAAAATCAAATGGAAATGAGTAGCTTAGCAATCCAGATAAAAGGCTGCCTTTAATTGGCTTAGTAGCAGACACAACACAGTGGGGAAATCAGTGAACTTGAACATAGAGCAGTAGAAATAACCCAAAATGGACCACAAAAAGAAAAAAAGTGGCAAAAATAAATAAAAATAACATAGAACATTGCATCCAATAGCTGTGAGATGTATTTTAAAAATGTGTCTAACTGGAATCTTAGAAGGAGAATCAGGACAGAATGGAATAGAATAAATAAATAATGGCCACAATTTTTCTGTAATTAATCATAGACATCAAAGCACAGATCCAGGAATCTCAAGGAAAACAAAAACCCCATATGATGATGAGGTTGAGTGAACACACCTAGGCATATCATGTTAAAAATGCTGAAAACAAAACCCAGTAAAACTCTTTAAAACTGGTGCATTACAACCAGAGAAACAAATGCATATTGTAGCCAATTTCTCATCAGAAAGCATGAGGGAAAGAAATGCTCTCCTTCCATCATTCTCTACCCAGAAAATAAGATCATTCAAAAAAAGAAGCATAAATAAGGTTTTCTTCTAAGGCCAACAGAAACAGAAAATTCACTGTAAGCAGACCTATACTACACAAGAAATGTAAAAGTATTTGTAAGGTAGGAAGACTATGATAGCAAACTGAAATTTGAATTTTTACCAAGAAACAAAGAGAAATAGGAATGGGATAAATAAAATAGTTTTTTTAATTGATCTAAAAAGCCTAAAGGATAACTCTCAAAAGGAAAAATAGAAGCAATGTTTTCTGTGTTTATATCAGGTATAAAATGAAATGTAGGACAATAACAGGATAAAGGGTGAGGGAGAGGAATTGAAATATACAGATATAAGGGCCTTATCTACTTATGAAATATGTACAGTATTGTTTAAAATGAGTCTAATTAACTGACTTATTTGGTATATCTGCTCATATGGTGTATCCAAACCATAAATCAACTACAAAAATATGAAAAAATTATAAATGGTAGGTTAACAGTGGAGATAAAATGAATTAATACAAAATATTCAATTAACCCAAGAGAAAGCAAAATAGAAAATCAGTAACAGATAGAAGGAATAAAGCACCATGTAGCAAGATGGCCAACTTTAATCCCCTAGTCTTACATTTCTCTAGAATCAATCTAATAAACCTTAACTTAAATGTACAACTATAATTTAGAAACAAATTTACTTGAATGCAAAGTGCATTTCTATAGTTTTCACAATTTTCTCTATACAAAAATAGATACCTAAACTCATTCATTCGGCAAGTATTTATTGAACAAAGGCTTTGTATCAAAGATTGTGCTTAGGACTATGGATACAATGTTGAACAAACAGACAGAGATTCAGTTCACTCTTTCCAATACAGTAAGTACCCTATGCAGGAACCTTTAAGTTGCAAACTTTCAAAGATGTGAAAATGTGTATGCATGTCCAGTAACATGTTAGTCCACATGCCTGGTGTTATCTGTAAAAGTTGGGTACTAGGCTAACTTTGTTGGACTTATGAACCAACTGGCCTTACTAACAAGCTCTTGGAATGGAATGCATTAAAATGTAGGGGACTTACTTTACTTACTGCCTTGTAAGTACAGTTCAGTTCAGTTGCTTAGTTGTGTCCGACTCTTTGCAACTCAAGGACTGTAGTACACCAGACTTCCCTGTCCATCACCTACTCCCAGAGCTTTCTCAAAATCATGTCCATCAGGTTAGTGATGCCATCCAACCATGTCATCCTTTGCCATCCCCTTCTCCTGCCTTCAATCTTTCCTAGGATCAGGGTCTTTTCCAGTGAGTCAGCTTCACATCAGGTGGCCAAAGGATTGGAATTTCAGCTTCAGCATCAGTCCTTCCAATGAATATTCAGGATTAATTTCCTTTAGGATTGACTGGCTCGATCTTCTTGCAGTCCACGGGACTCTCAAGAGTCTTCTCCAACACCACTGTTCAAAAGTGTCAGTTCTTCGGCACTCATCTTTCTTTATAGTCCAACTCTCACATCCATACATGACTACTGGAAAAACCATAGCTTTGACTAGATGGAACTTTGTTGACAAAGTAATGTCTCTGCTTTTTAATATGCTGTCCAAGTTGATCATACTTTTCTTCCAAGGAACAAGTGTCTTTTAATTTCATGGCTGAAGTCACCATCTGCATTGATTTGGGAGCTCCCCAAAATAAAGTCTGTCCCTGTTTCCATTGTTTCCCCATCTATTTGCCATGAAGTGATGGGACCAGATGCCATGATCTTAGTTTTCTGAATGTTGAGTTTTAAGCCAGATTTTCACTCTCCACTTTCACTTTCATCAAGAAAGCTCTTTATTTCTTCTTTGCTTTCTGCCATAAGGGTGCTGTCATCTGAGTATCTGAGGTTATTGCTATTTCTCCTGGCAATCTTGATTGCAGCTTGTGCTTCTTCCAGCCCAGCATTTCTCATGATGTACTCTGCATATAAGTTAAATAAGCAAGGTGACAATATACAGCCTTGACGTACTCCTTTCCCTATTTGGAACCAGTCTGTTGTTCCATGTCCAGTTCTAACTGTTGCTTCCTGACCTGCATATAGGTTTCTCAAGAGGCAGGTCAGGTGGTCTGGTATTCTCATCTCTTTTAGAATTTGCCACAGTTTATTGTGATCCATACAGTCAAAGGCTTTGGCATAGTCAATAAAGCAGAAGTACATGTTTTTCTGGAACTCTCTTGCTTTTTCCATGATCTAGGGGATGTTGGCAATTTGATTTCTGGTTCCTCTTCCTTTTCTAAATCCAGCTTGAACATGTGGAAGTTTACAGTTCATGTATTGCTGAAGCCTGGCTTGCAGAATTTTGAGCATTACTTTATTAGCGTGTGAGATGAGTGCAATTGTGTGGTAGTTTGAGCATTCTTTGGCATTGCCTTTCTTTTGGATTGGAAGGAAAACGGACCTTTTCAGTTTTCACTGAAACACTGCTGAGTTTTCCAAAATTTGCTGGCATATTGAGTGCAGCACTTTCACAGCATCATCTTTCAGGATTTGAAATAGCTCAACTGCAATTCCATCACCTCCACTAGCTTTGTTCGTAGTGATGCTTTTTAAGGCCCACTTGGCTTCACATTCCAGGATGTCTGGCTCTAGGTGATTGATCATACCATTGTGATTATCTGGGTCATGAAGATCTTGTTTGTATAGTTCTTTGTATTCTTGCCACCTCTTCTTAATATCTTCTCCTTCTCTTAGGTGCATACCATTTCTGTCCTTTATTGAACCCTTCTTTGCATGAAATGTTTCCTTGGTATCTCTAATCTTCTTGAAGAGATCTCTAGTATTTCCCATTCTATTGTATTCCTCTATTTCTTTGCATTGATCACTGAGGAAGGCTTTCTTATCTCTCCTTGCTATTCTTTGGAACTCTGCATTCAGATGCTTATATATTTCCTTTTCTCCTTTGCTTTTCGCTTCTCTTCTTTTCACAGCTATTTGTAAGGATCTAATCTTACCTCATTGTGATCAGAAAAGATGCTTGAGATGATTACAAGTTTTATGAATTTACCAAGGCTAGATTTATGGCCCAGGATGTGATCTATCCTGGGCCAGCTTCTGTGTGCACTTGAGAAAAAGGTGAAATTTATTGTTTTAGTGTGAAATGTCCTATAGATATCAATTAGGTCTAACCGGTCCATTGTTACATTTAAAGTTTGAGTTTCCTGCTAATTTTCTGTTTAGTTGATCTATCCATAGGTGTGAGTGGTGTATTAGTCTCCCACTATTACTGTGTTATTGTTTATTTCCCCTTTCATATTTGTCAGCATTTGCCTTATATATTGCAGTGCTACTATGTTGGGTGCATAGATATTGATAATTGTTATATCTTCTTCTTGGATTGACCCTTTGATCATTATGTAATGTCCTTCTTTGTCTCTTTTCATGGCCTTTATTTCAAAGTCTATTTTATCGGATATGAGTATTGCTACTCCTGCTTTCTTTTGGTCTCCATTTGCACAAAACATCTCTTTCCAGCCCTTCACTTTCAGTCTGTATGTGTCCCTTGCTTTGCGGTGGGTCTCTTGTAGGCAGCATATATAGGGGTCTTGTTTCTGTATCCACTCAGCCAGTCTTTGTCTTTGGTTGGGGCATTCATCCCATTTACATTTAAGGTAATTATTGATAAGTATGATCCCATTGCCATTTACTTTGTTGTTTTGGGTTCAAATTTATAAACCTTTTCTGTGTTTCCTGTCTGGAGAAGATCCTTTAGCATTTGTTGAAGAGCTGGTTTGGTGGTGCTGAATTCTCTCTGCTTTTGCTTGTGTGTAAAGCTTTTGATTTCTCCTTCATATTTGAATAAGATCCTTGCTGTGTACAGTAATCTGGGTTGTAGGTTTTTCTCTTTCATCACTTTAAGTATGTCCTGCCATTCCCTTCTGGCCTGAAGAGTTTCTATTGAAAGATCAGCTGTTATCCTTATGGGGACTCCCTTGTGGTTATTTGTTGTTTTTCCCTTGCTGCTTTTAATATTTGTTCTTTGTGTTTGACCTTTGTTAATTGGATTAATATGTGTTTGGGGGTGTTTTGCCTTGGGTTTATCCTGTTTGGGACTCTCTGGGTTTCTTGGACTTCGGTGGCTATTTCCTTCCTCATTTCAGGGAAGTTTTCAACTATTATCTCAAGTATTTTCTCATGGTCTTTCTTTTTGTCTTCTTTTCTGGGACTCCTATGATTTGAATGTTGGGGCGTTTAACATTGTCCCAGAGGTCTCTGAGATTGTCCTCATTTCTTTTAATTCTTTTTTGCTTTTTTCTTCTCTGCTTCATTTATTTCCACCATTTTATCTTCCACTTCACTTATTCTATCTTCTGCCTCAGTTATTCTACTGTTGCTTCCCTCCAAAGTGCTTTTGATCTCAGCTATTGCATTATTCATTATTGATTAATTCTTTTTTATTTCTTCTAGGTCCTTGTTAAACTTTTCTTGCATCTTCTCAATCCTTGTCTCCAAACTATTTATCTGTAACTCCATTTTGTTTTCAAGATTTTGGATCATTTTTACTATCATTATTCTGAATTCTTTTCCAGATAGACTCCTTATCTCCTCCTTTTTTGTTTGGATTGGTAGGCTTTTATCATGTTCCTTTACCCACTGAATATTTCTCTGCCATTTCATCCTGTTTAGGTTGCTGTGTTAGGGGTGGCCTTTCTGTATGCTGGAAGTTTATGGTTCCTCTTTATTGTGAAGGTTCCTCCCTGTGGGTGGGGTTGGGCGAGTGGCTTGTCAAGGTTTCCTGGTTAGGGAAGCTTGTGTCAGTGTTCTGGTGGGTGGAGCTGGATCTCTTCTTTCTGGAGTGCAACGAAGTGTCCAGTAGTGAGTTCTGAGGTGTCTGTGGGTTTGGTGTGACTTTTGGCCACCTGTATTTTAATGCTCCGGGTTATGTTCCTGCATTGTTGGAGAATTAGCTTGGTATGTCTTGCTCTGAAACTTGTTGGCTCTTGGGTTGAGCTTGGTTTCAGTGTAGGTATGAAAACTTTTGGATGAGCTTTTGTCGATTAATGGTCCCTGGAGTCAGGAGTTTTCTGGTTCTCAAGTTTTGGATTTAGGCCTCCTGCCTCTGGCTTTCAATATTATTCTTATAGTTGCCTCAAGATTTCTCCATCCATACAGCTCTGATGATAAAACATCTAGGTTAATGGTGAAAAGATTCTCCACAGTGAGGGATGCCCAGAAAGGTTCACAGAGTTACAGGAAGAAGAGAAGAGGGAGGAGGGAGATAGAGATGACCAGGAGGAGAAGAAGGGGACTCAAAAGGGGAGACTGCAATCTAGCCAGTAATCAATTCCCTATGTGCTCTCCACAGTCTGGACCACTCAGAGAGGTTCATGGAGTTCCATAGAGAAGAGAAGAGGGAGGAAGGAGATAGAGGTGACCAGGAGGAGATGAGGGGGAGTCAAAAGGAGAGAGACCAATCTAGCCTGTGATCAGTACTCTAAGTTTTATCCACAGCCTGGAACACCCAAAGAGATTCGCAGAGTTAAGTAGAGAAGAGAAGGGGGAGTGAGGAGATAGAGGTAACCTGGGGGAGAAAAAGGAGAGTCAAATGGGGAGAGAGCAGTCAAGCCAGTAATCACTCTCCTAGGTAAAAATGGGTACTGAAGATTAGATTCTTAAAGGTACAGAATTGATAACAAATATCAAAAAGCAAAGATTAAAAATCTAGAGTAGAAGTTAGACTCTCAAAAATACAATATTAAAAAACAAAACAAAATTGCAAAAGTTATATATAAAAAAATGAAATTTGCTTTAAAAATAGGGTCTTTTTTTCATGGTAATAGTAGGTTTTAAAAATGAAAATTAAAAAATTAAAAAATGATAATAGTAAAACATATCTAGGAATTTCTCTGGAGCTCTTGAGGGCAGTGTGTGGTCAGCTCAGTTTTAAATAGTTCCTTGTTCCACCTTATACTTCTCTAGGTCTATAGGTCCCTTCTAACGTAGCCAGTGCTAACTACAGGGTTTTACTCTGTTGCACCTGTCTCTTCCAAAGCCGTTCCCTCTTCTTTGTTTATTTTGGCTTCCTCTGTTTGCAAGTCTCTGCAGTATCTAACTTCCGCCCTGACACAATGGACGAAGGTAGTCATTTATTTAGGCTCACCTGTTCAACAGTGCTGCGGGGAGGGAGGAACACTGCTAACAAATATCACTGGCGTGTGTGGGGAGTGCGCGCAGTGTCTCGTCCACACTGGGTTTGCCCCCGCTCACGGTGTGTGTGCTTTTCTGGTCTACACTGCTCAGGCTCCAGGTTGCTCTGCCGGGGAATTGTCTAAGGTGGGCCCCGGGTTGCATGTACTTCCCAGATCTAGCTGCTCAGGTGCAGGTTCTCTGGTACTCCACAAAGGCACAGCCTCAGTTGGCTCCGCATTTTGTGTCCTTCCCAGGTCCAAGCAGCTCAGGCAACCAGGTGCTTGGCGAGCACACACTTCCCAGCTGGGCAGTGCATCTTATCATCTCCCTGGTCCCAGCCACTCGGTTTCCTGGTGCGTAGCAGGAGCACCGTCATGGGTATGCCACGTGTCTCTTCTGGGGAGCTGATCTCTGGCTGTGACCCTCCTGATGGGTGTCAACCATCCAGGATCCCAGGAAGACTTAGTTAGCAACTGGGAGCCAGCCTCCGCGCAGTTTGGTAAGGGACGCCATCTCTGGGGCCAAGTTTGCCCCTTTCTTTCCAGCTCTGGCTATGGCCCACCTGCCTCCTTGCTTCCAGCAGGGGATGGGCCAGTCCACAGGCAGCTAACTTTCCGATGCTTTTTGCTCAGTCCTTTGTTCTGTGAGAGGATCCAGCAGTGCCTTAGGTTAGAGTTTTCTGTGGGAAAGATCTCTCTCTCTCTTTTTCCTCTGTTTTTTTTTTTTTTTCCCCCTCTCTGGCTATCCCATGGTTTGGGTTACTCTCTCACGTTAGCTCCCTTAGATTGCCCTCAGGGCATTCAGGCCCAGTCCTTATCCTAAGCAATGCAACCCGTGCCTCCCTGTTCAGCCCCCACTTGCTGGTGGAGGACACAAGTGTCTGGGCTACTTCTCCACTGGGAGTTGCAGTTAGGAGCGTAATCTGTGCGGTTTATTTATTTTCCCTCCTGGTTATGTTGCCCTCTGAAATTCCCAAACTCCCCACAGACCCACCGGTGAGAGGGTTTCCTGGTGTTTGGAAACTTCTCTTCTTATAAGACTCCCTCCCCAGGATGGGTCTCCCTCCCTAACTCTTTTGTCTCTCTTTTTATCTTTTATATTTTGTCCTACTGCTTTTCGAAGACAATGGCCTGCCTTTCTGGGTGCTTGGTGTCCTCCGCCAGCATTCAGAAGTTGTTTTGTGGTATTTGCTCAGCATTCAAATGATCTTTCAATGAATTTGTGGGGGAGAGCGTGGTCTCCCCATCCTATTCCTCCGCCATCTTCCTCTACTGTTCATTTTAATTGATGCTCCTTATCACTTTGTCTCTAACTTTCCATCTGAGGTCATTTTCCTTTAGCCTCTTTTCACAAGGCTTCTGCCCCCTCAGTTGTTAGCCCCTTCATTGCAGCCTTGAACTTTGATCTCTCCCTCTCTCTCCTGCCCCTTCTCTCCCTACTAACATGATAAAATGCCGCCAATGTGAAATCTGGAGAGATCTTGGGGCTTAACATATTTCTCTTCTCTTCAGGATACATTTTATCTATTGCCCCATGTCTGAAAACAGCTGCCTTGTATATTTTGGTTGGAGGGAAAGTCCAGGGCCAATATCATGACTGGAAGCAGAAGAAAACCTGAGTCTTACATGGTGAATGAGTATTGGAAATATGGACATTACAGGTATAAGAAATAGTCTCTATGTAGTTTTAAAAGAATTAAACACATTGGGTTGGCCATAAAGTTTGTTCGATTTTGCTATTCTATCTTATGGAAATACCCAGAAGAACTTTATGACTAACCCAATATTTTTGATGCAATAATTGAGTATGGTTAGGGGAGGAGAATTTTTCATTTCCAAGAATCATGAGTGAGCACCATGTGACTAGAGGGGAAAGTAAGAACTACATCATAAAGTTGACTTGTTGCTGAGTAAACATATATCCCCTTTACCAACATTTCCCTATTATTTTTGCAGCGTACACTGCTTATTGAAAGTTTTTCTTCATATCCCCACTATAAAATAAGGTTGGTGAGAGTAAAATCGTAACTAGCTTGTTCACTATTATATTTCCATTTCCTACTTCATAGTAGACACTCAATAATATCTGTTGAATTTATGTATGTGTATGTTTTTGTATAGGGTGAGTGTTTATCTGTACATATGGGATTATTTTATACATTAAGTTGTTTTAAATTATTTCTGGTTATCTCAACCTAAAAGGTATTATCTATGATTAAGTGAGTTATTTTGGGAAATATGTTTATTCTTCCAGGAAAATATTATGTTGCTAAAAAAATTTATTTATTTCATTAAATGTTTCAGATTTTGGCCATCACTTTAAAACTACCTCAGGGCAAAAGTTCAAAGGAATTAAAATTAAGTAAAATAAATACAAGCATGAATGTCCAACACATGTTAAATCAATGAAACACTCATTTAAAAAAATAGCTAGTACAACTTTTGGTAGGTCAACAGCCTGGACAGTGTCACAAATAAGTTAATGAAAAAAGCCTAGCTCGTGACCACAAATGGTTATGGTATTACAAGAAAGAGGCTTCGTTTGAGAAGTAATTTTCTTGATTTTTTTTGTCTGCCACTGAAAAATTATTGCTAGTTCCTAAATTTTAAAAAAATAAAAATTAAAAAAAAAAAAACCTGTTTTTGTCATGTGTTTTCTAATTTAAGATGAATGTGTGAGGGATTTTTCAAAGAAGCCACCTGGAGCAAAGCAATCGGGAGACCAAAAGCTCCAATGGAAAAAATAATAAATATTTTAATTTTCCCCGTTTGCTTTTAGACATATTTGCTAGAGCTTTTAAACATGAGAATAAATAACCAAACTTTTGAGTTATCCCATCTGACTTGAATTTGAATGTTGTACACATGGTTAAATTCTACCACGCTTCTCCAAAGTGATTCTTCTAGGATCCCCGTTCTGTTTCTTATGTAAAAGTATTTGCCATATTGAAATGTGGTCACCTCTCAGTCAGCTATGTGTGCAATGGCCCCCTTGCGGATTAGACACAGTGCTTTTTAAATTTCATAAAAGTTTCTATTCCACAGAGATTTATGATATGTTCTAGAGATTGTAGGCCTTTTATACAGATTTAATGAGTTAATGCTTCTCCCATCTTTTTTTTTTTGTTGTTGTTGTTGTTGGAATAAACATTTATTTTTGTTTTATAATGAGAAAAGTTTATTTCAACAACAACAGCAACAACAAAAACAGATAGGAGAAGTATCTAAACTTCTAAACTTTTATCTTTCAGAGTTGAAGTGAATTTTTCAAAATCATATGGGCAAAATAATTTTATATGGTACGGTAAAATATGACACTTTCTTAACTACTGAAGGAATATTTTCACATTTTGCAAAGGCAGAAGATGGATGTCCAGGCTAAAATATCTTAGAAAGACATGTATGAGTTAAAACTCATTGAATGCAAGTAACATATAATAACCTGAGATAAATAGATATTTTAAAGGGAATATAGACGAGAAGCTATCTGTAAGTATAATGTGAATTTTATAATATAAAGATAAGAATTAACCTAAACTTCTCTAGAAATACTAGAGGCAGGTACTACATTCTGTATAAATGCCATCAGACCCAGGGAAGCTCTGTCTGTTCCCTGTCTTCTCTTTCTATTTCTGTCTCTGTCAGGAAACCTGTAATGGTTTCCTCTGCATTCAGTATATGTTAAAGTACATTACACTACCATCTCAAGTTTTTATATCTCCTCTGTTCAAGAGACACATCCAGATTGAAACTGGAAACTCTTAGTCCTAGTTCATAATTTTTGGCCAAAAGAAACAGATTGGCTGAGCTTGGGGCAGTTTTCCATCTTCTTTTTAATTCCTAATAGAATTACTAATTCTGAACTGTTGTGTTATCACTTGTTTCTTTTCAAAATAATGCTCTATAGGACACAGTTCAAATAGCTAATTATTTTACTTACAGTTATTTTTTAATTTTTTTAAATATAAATTTATTTATTTTAATTGGAGGTTAATTACTTTACGATATTGTATTGGTTTTGCCATACATCAACATGAATCCGCCACAGGTATACACATGTTCCCCATCCTGAACCCTCCTCCATCCCTCCTCCCCATACCATCCCTCTGGGTCATCTAAGTGCAATTATCTTGCAATGGTTCACTATATTACTTCATGTCATTTGCAAGATAACACAAAGAGAGAATCCTATACCAGGGATAACTTAAAATCTTATGAAACTGGTGAAGTGAAGTTGCTCAGTCGTGTCCGACTCTTTGCGACCCCGTGGACTGTAGCCTGCCAGGCTCCTCTGTCCATGGGATTCTCCAGGCAAGAATACTGGAGTGGGTTACCATTTCCTTCTCCAGGGGATCTTCCCGACCCAGGGATCGAACTTGGGTCTCCCGCATTGGAAGCAGACACTTTAACCTCTGAGCCACCAGGGAAACTGGTAACAAGTTTTTATAGTATACTCCTTAGAACATAGGACAGCAAAGAAGAAAGGTCTGAATCATCCCCAGAACCAAAACATTTTACCATCCCAAATGTGGGCTGAGGACAAAGATGACATAAAATTGGTAAGTGAAAGAAGCAACTCTAACATAGTGATGAAAACAATCATGCATATTTTCTTTTTTCTCTCTTTAATTTCCTCATTATTTTTATAAGATTCATTAATGAAGTTAAAATTGCATCTTAGAGTATATGCCCAATAGTTGGGATTGTGGGTCATATGGTAGTTTTATTCCTAGATTTTTTTAAGGAATCTCCATTCTGTTCTCCATAGTGGATATATTAATTCACATTCCCGCCAACAATGCAGGACAGTTCCTTTTTCTCCACACCCTCTCCAGCCTTTATTGTTGTAGATTTTTTTATGATAGCTATTCTGACTGGTGACATGGGGAACCCAAACCTGAGGCTCTGTGACAACCTAGAGAGGTGGGGTAGGAGGTAGGAGCGAGGTTCAAACGGGAGGGGACATACGTATACCTATGGCTGATTCATGTTGATGTATGACAGAAACCAATACAATATTGCAAGACAATTATCCTCCAATTAAAAACATATAAATTTATTTTTTAAATTACATGTTAGTTTTTAGAACATAACCAGATAGGATTATACTGTAACAAAAGGGGTGAATTAATATGAATCTGTGAAGAACATGATAAATAAGGGAACTTCTTGCCATCCATTTTTGAAGCAAATGAGAACATTTTCATTTAGCAAACTATAGTCGTAGCACATTAAGCAGAAGTAAGCCACCATTTCTATTAATATTTTATGGCATAATGGTTAGTTTCACATAAAAGTGTGAAGTGGAGGCCTCAAAGCAAATACTTTCTTGTAATGAGCATATTGCTTGAAGAATGTAGAAAAAAATTCCTTTCCATACTTTTACTCTCATTTAGAAAAACTCCCTTAGACAGTACTGTTTCCTCTACTTAGCAGTCACTTGGCTTTCTTCAATAACCAAACTGAGGTGTTGAGAGTCAGTGGGGTGGGTGCAGGGGGGTGATACATCTCATGGTCATAACAAAACAAACCTCGGGCAAAGCAAATACATAAGAATCATGGTTCCAAAGTATGGAGACTTTGTTCTTTGATGAAAAAATTGCGTCATTAGATCAGTCCTGGGATAGCTTACTTCCAGACCTCTTGTGTTTGTGCGTGCTAAGTCGCTTCAGTCTTGTTCGACTCTTTGCCAGCCTATGGACTTTAGCCCGCCAAGTTCCTCTTTCCGTGGGATTCTCTAGACAAGAATACTGGAATGGGTTGTCATGCCCTCTTCCAGGGGATCTTCCCAACCTCAAGAATCAAACCAGTATCTCTTATATCTCCTGCATTGGCAGGTGAGTTCTTTACCACTAGCACCACCTGGGAAGCCCTCTAGATTTCTTACAATAGATAATAAAGCCTCCATTATTTAACTCATTTTCGATTGAGTACTCTAATTTATACATTCTAACTTATCCAAGAAAAACTTTTCTGACTCAAACTGATTTCCACATTAAGGACATTTATTTTCTTCTAATTTAAATCACTTTATCAGTGAGACTTTCCTTGATGATGCAGTACAAACAGAAAATTACTATAGCACTCTCCACAGCAGGTTTATTTATCACACACAAAAAATGGAGAAATATTTGTAAAATGAAATGTTTTTAACTGCCCAAGTTTCTCCTGCCACAATCATTAATACTTCTTACTTGCAATGGGAAAAATGAGTAGCTTCACAATGTAGTGACCCAGTGAAGAGCCCGTTAACCTAATGCTCAAATAGTAGAGCAAGTAGACGTCACAAACTACCAAAGGAGTGAAGGGCATCTCATAGCTCCTTTGATAATCCTAACAGAATCTTGATCTAAATTACAAACATCAAACAGACCCAAAATGAGTTACAAAATAACTGTCCTGTATCTCTCTAAAATATCAAGGTCAAGCTAGAGACTGAGAAGAAGGAGCCCAAGAGACACGACAACTCATTACAGCAAGCGATTCCAG
Organism: Budorcas taxicolor; assembly: GCF_023091745.1. Lineage (NCBI taxonomy): Eukaryota > Metazoa > Chordata > Mammalia > Artiodactyla > Bovidae > Budorcas > Budorcas taxicolor. The sequence goes on along the minus strand of NC_068911.1, from coordinate 94,862,790 downwards.
AATAGATCTTGGACTGAAGAGGAAATAAACACATCAAATTATTAGAACTATCTGCAAAATCTGAATTTGGATAGTGGATTATGTAATAGTCCTCTATATATGTCTCAGTGTTCAGTTTCCTAGTGTTGATCATAGCAGTGTTCTAATGAAAGAGAATATCTCTGCTTTTTGGAAACACAGAGATATTAATATGAAGAGGCATGATTTCAATTTACTGCTAATGATTCACAACCAACCTGCTTGAAATTACACTAAAATGAAAGTTCGAAAAAACCACACCCACAAAGGAAAGCCTGAGCTCAAGCACCATTTGACCAGTTTTCTTGATGTCAGTCTAACGTTGATGCTATGTCTCCCACAGCATCCTGTAGACAGCTGCTGCTGCTGCTAAGTCGCTTCAGTCGTGTCCGACTCTGCATGACCCCATAGACGGCAGCCCACCAGGCTCCCTGGTTCCTGGAATTCTCCAGGCAAGAACACTGGAGTGGGTTCCCATTTCCTTCTCCAATGCATGAAAGTGAAAAGTGAAAGTGAAGTTGCTCAGTCGTGTCCAACTCTTCGTGACGCCATGGACCGCAGCCTACCAGGCTCCTCCATCCATGGGATTTTCCAGGCAAGAGTACTGGAGTGAGGTGCCATCGCCTTCTCCAACCTGTAGACAACACTACCGAGGAATTTCTCATACTATATGATTATTAATGACTTCTTCTTTTCCTAGGAGAATAAAAAAGATTCAAAGACAAAAACTGTGTCATATTTAATTTTGAATTTTAGATTATAGTACAGGGCATGTTATAATCAGAGACATGATAAATGGTTACTGAGCATATGGAGATGCCTGAGACTAAACAATATGCACTGTACACAAAGAAGGGAAATTTGTTACTATTAATGCAATCACTTGTAAATCTGTGACAACTTTTTAAAATCATTCATCTGACTGCCATTTAAGGTGACGCTTCAGTTAATTTCAGAAAACCCAATAGTCTAAGCTGAAACATTTAATATTCAGATTTTTACAATCCCTAATTTGCTCACCAGTGATTCTTTGAATGATGTGAAAACGGAGTAAATGTGATGAAAACAAACCAAGACAAAAGAATGGTATATACATCCTAGGAAAACATACCACTTAAAAGTCATTGTTTCTGAATCAGTGCATTACTGGTAGGAAAGGAGACGAATCCCTTTAAATTTCTCTTTCCATGAAAGTTCTCATCCTATTTTTGTTACTTTTCCTCTTGTCTGGCCATGGGCACATTTACACAGTTTTCTTGTCCAGGTAACTAATTTGTGCCAGCTGTGTCTTTTAGAAATATAGCACTGCACTTAAATCCTAGTTTGTTTGTTGTTGTTGTTGTTGTTGTTTCTCTCCTTTTAACATTAGGGATTTCCCTGGTGGCTCAGATGGTAAAGCATCTGCCTACAATGTGGGAGACCCGGGTTCGATCCCTGGGTTGGGAAGATCCTCTGGGGAAGGAAATGGCAACCCACTCCAGTACTCTTCCCTGGAAAATCCCATGGACAGAGAAGTGTGGTAGGCTACAGTCCATGGGGTCGCAAAGAGTCGGACATGACTGAGTGACTTCACTCACTCACTCACTTAGGTGTTATGGGCTTCTCTGGTGGCTCAGCTAGTAAAGAATCCACCCGCAATGCAGCAGACCTGGGTTCTATCGTAGGGCTGGAACGATCCCTTGGAGAAGGGAGTGGCTTCCCGCTCCAGTATTCTGGCCTGGAGAATTCCATGGACTGGATAGTCCATGGGGTCACAAAGAGTCAGGCACGACTGAGTGACTTTCACTCACTCACACTTTAGGTCTTATATTTCAGTTTTCTAACCACTAGAAACAATATGTCAGAAATAACTTATTCTCTGTTCCCGATTTTTTCTCCACCTAGAGGAAGACTTTCTCTACATCGCCTTGCTCACTTACCCTGCATGGTGGCACTTGAAAAATAAGTAGGTGTTTTTGAGACAGCTCCAACCCTGTCTCCCCACAGGGAGAACACAGTTTTTCTCCTCCACCAGTGGCAGCCTTTTCTCCACCTGTCTAGTCCAATCTAATGAGTGCAAGTAAATAATTCAACCTAAGTTCAAAGATTCATTGGGCAGGTGCAAGTGGCTGTCAATCTAATCATCCTTCCCACGAGGCCTCTATCAGTAAATAAGGTAATAAGTGGATTTCACCTGCCATTCTTTTATTTTAGTTCCGTATTGTTTTCCAGAACTCTGAAAGGGAGGAGGGATGATGTCTCTTGGGTGCCCCTTGGAGTCCAGCACAGTATTAGATGACTGATTTTGTTTTTTTTTCCTTTTTTAGATTTTTTTAATGTGGACCATTTTTAAAGTCTTATTTTGAATTTGTTACATGTGGGATCTCAGTTCCTCAACCAGGAATCTAACACACATTTGCTGAATTGGAAGACAAAGTCCCAATCACTGGACCACCAGGGAAGTCCCATGATTTTGTATATTTTTTACTCTAATAAAGATCAGTAGCTGAACCATTCTAAATAATATTTTACAACTACCCTAAATACATATTGTGGGTTCTTTGTTGAGAAAGAAAGGTAAACAGAAGAATGTCAGTGTGAAGTCCCTTCTTAGTGCCACTGTGAAGCAAATCGAAGCAGGTTCCACTTGAAACTAATTTAACATTTCCAGACATTATTCTTATTAGGATTTATATTCTGAAAACTTTTCCTTATTGTCTAGGAGCAAATGAAATGGAAATTCCAGATGAGAAGCTCTGCTCCCAGGTGTTCTTCAGGATCCCTAGGGCTATCATATCCCCCAGAGTCTCCACAGTGCATTCCCAGAAAGCTTAATATAGGTCACATAAAAATGCTGGGGTATTAAGAAATGTTGGTTTGCACAATATTAATCAGATGTATCTTTTACAATCCATTTTGATGCAAAATGGGCTTCCCAGGTGGCACAGTGGTAAAGAATCCATTTGACAATGCAGCAAATGATCCCTGGGTCAGGAAGAGCCCCTGGAATAGGAAATGACAACCCACTCCAATATTCTTGCTTGGAAAATTCCATGGACAGAGGAGTGTGGTGGGATATGATCAATGGGGTTGCAAAGAGCCAGACATAGCTTAGTGACTGAGTACGCACACGTGATGTAAAATACATTGTGAGTCTCTGAGAGATGAATATGTTTCTAGTCCTGTTCATCTTGGGAATCTTCATCCTAAGAACTTATCTCACTTCTAATTACCAAGACTGAAGAACGAGACTGACTGAAATACTGCTTCTGGTAGAAACACATGACAAATAATGTTTGCTATTGTTACTTCAGACTCGGGTGTGGGCCTTGGCTTTGCCTAGTCAGGGGTACTATTTTATCAGTTTTCCCAGGGATGGTCAGATATTGTAAAGTAATTAACCTCCAATTAAAATAAATAAATTTATATTAAAAAATTAAATCAGCTTACAGGAAACAGATTTATTAACCAAAATGCGAGTTTATTCACTTAAACAGAACAATGCACTGTTCCACACAAAAGAACACTTGCATCAGCTGGCAAGAACATGCACCTTCCCAGTGGGGGTGGAGGCGGGGGGAGGTGGGGGGAATCTTCTTAGGAGATAGAAATAAGAGCAGGATTTTTATGGTGAGTCAAGAGTCAAAACAAAGAGAACTGGCTGATATAGGGAAATATTACATTCAATTAGTGGCAGACTGCTGCACCCTTCTGCCTTTTAGCTTTATACCTGACAAGAAGTTAAGAACAACATCACCAACCCAGCTACCTTCCTTCTGAGTCTTTTCTGAGTAAGCACTGACAGATTTTAGTTTGTATTAAAAAAATAAATAAATAAACCCACAGAGCAAAACAATATTCCCGATTAGTTAACAAAATATTCCATTATAACATTTCTTTATGATGGGTACTTCACACAATTAATTACTTTCTAGCCTATCTTTCATTACTTGCATTTCAGATTAATGTGTCTCCATTGGGTTTTGGGAAAGTTCCATAGGCTTCTTGCTCAATTTTAGGAGACCTATTTATCTCATCATCAAGACATGTAAAATAGTCTCTTAGTCTCTTAGGGAGGGTTACTTCTACAAATGGCTAATCTCATTTGTTCTCTGTTGAATGATGTCAGCTTCAACTCATTAGCTGACATTTAATGACCATATTCATATATTTTAGGGCAATTTCTATTTAAAGAGCATCACATCAATGTGCTGGCTACATAACTAAACTCTGTCATTGCCTGATGCAGAGATTTTACACACAGACAGACAGACACACACACACATGCACATTTTTTTTCTTAAAAAAGCACACACACACACACACCTGAGGGGACCACAATTGCAAACACTGGCCTCCTTGATCATATTTAATGATTCAATACAGAACATGCTTATAAGGTGCCCAGGCTTTGCAGTTGGCTTGGGGATATAAAGAAAAAGAGAAGTTAGAGTGCAATATTGAACATGCATTGCCTGCATTAAATATGGATCAGAATACCCTCTCAGGTTGAGCAAACAACTATCTATCTATTGCTCACTCATTTCAGAGGATACCGGAAATGAACTGGCTTCCCTTGAAAGATTCTCTCTCATTGCTGCTTGATTCTTCACATCTTAAAGTCCTATCATTTTATAATAACAACTTGCTTTGTAGTGAATACAAAACTCCCTGAAAGAATTTTCCCTGCTGTGGCCTTGTGAAAGCTGATAAAAAAGACTCTAGGTGAGAAACCTAATTCAGTAGGACACTGGTTGGGCAAGCATTGTGCTGAAAGTCACCAGACTTAAGAGTCTACCCTGATCCTAGTTCTCTGCTATGTTGCCTTGGACAAGTCATCTATCCTGTGTGGATCTCATTTTCCTTATCTTATTAGGATGGTTATGAACTTGGATAGCTATGGCTGTTAAGCAGATAACCTAATGATTGAATTGAGCTGAGATTAAGAGTTTAAAAAGTTTTGGAAGACTGTGGTATTAAAGAGGCAGAGATAAACCTAGATGCCTTACAAGTTTGCAGCTAGTTGAGGGTTGCAACTGTTCATTTGGAATCGAGCAACATTTTCTAAACTCTCAACAGTATACTGGGAAGCCACAAGGGAAGCTCATATGCTTTAATACTTTGTTTAATATCACAAAATAAAACTATGTTAGAGCTGGAAAGGGATTGGAGAATTAAAAAAAAAAAGAATTTAGATCTCAGGATGTTTCAGAGATCAGAAAGTATTTTTTATTTATTTTATGGAAAGGTAAACAAAGGCCTGGACTAAATAAATGAGCTGAGTAATTTAGATCCCAGGTTGCTAATAGACAGGCTCCCTGGTGGCTCAGACAGTAAAGAATCTGCCCATAAAATGGGAGACAAGAGTTTGATCCTTAGGTTGGGAAGATCCTCTGGAGAAGAGAATGGCTACCCATTCCAGTATTCTTGCCTGGGAAATCCGCTATACAGTGAAGCCTGGCGGGCTACAGTCCATGGGGTCACAAAGAGTCAGACAGGACTGAGTGATTAACACTTTCATTTCAGTTTTCAAGGACCAATAACCCAGACTCCTGTTGGGTCTCTTTTTCCAACACTCTGCTCTGTTCTGTAACACACATGTTGAGAATTGTAGGGAATCTTAAATAATAGTCTAAGTAAACACTTTCATTCTTTTAGATGAGAAAACCTGTATTCAAGCAATTGGAGTTACCAATCACACACTCAGCAACAGAGTTCCAACTACAACCATGTTTCCTATCAAGCAACCAGTATTCATTTTTCGACATATTCAGTACATATTTTACTTTGCATAACAGGTGATGAAGAAGAAAGGGTTATGAAGCCTCAAATGCCTGCACAACTACAATTTAAAATATTGTGCAAGGAGTGATATGTGACTAAGAAATCATCTTTGTAAGAGAGTGTGCTGTGCTATTGCAAAATTTCATCTCAATAAATATGTCTATATCTCTATTTCATTATATGAACATTTTATACCAGACACATACTTTGCTTATTTCTTTTGGTTGAATATTTGCAAAATTCCCCTAAGTGTTTTGGTTTGTGGAAGCAACACTAATCCTGGTTTCATATGTAAATCATGGCTAAGCCAGGCTTCTTCCACTGGTGACTTTTGTCTTGACAAATTCACCATGTGATCATTGCAAATGCTGCTAAAATTGTCTCATAAAATCTTGCATGGGAACACGGAAGTCAGAATGAGAGACAATAGCTTCTGTCAACATAAAAGTCATCTGCTATCATGGAGAAAACTATCAATATTCACAATATTTGTCACAGGATCATTTACCTTTGAGAGGCTACCCATATTTTTTTCCCACAAAGATAGAATCAGTGAGCATATAATAGAAGAGGACAGTGCTGTGCTACCAGGAAGAACTTTATAAAGGTAGCATGGGATCTGAAGGTCATCCACCTGTCACCATAACCAACTAACCAACCAAAATCTTGTGGCATTCTGTACTTTTGCTTTACCCTAATTTCCCTAGGGCCTCTCTCAAAATGTAACATTTGCCTTTCCTTGTGTATTTTCAGCCTAGATACAGGGGTTAAATTGTTAATGCTTTACTTTCACTTCCTTAAATTTTTTTTAATCAAACTTTGCTTTTTCTCTCCCTGGGGAACAACAAATGGACAGCTTTCCTCTCTTGCGCCCCTCCTTCCATTACCATCACAGCAGAATGCATCTGAGACTGTAATAATTCAGTGATGAAATACAAAATGTCGCAATGCCATCTCTCTTAAAGTGAACTGAGATTTTGTTATGCCATTTTAGGTGCACTAATAGCAACTCAAGTCCCATGGAGTATCCTAATGTGAATTTAATGAGCTGATAGCATATAAATGACAGTACTGTGAGGGTGAAGGTGACATAACCTTTTTCTTTCTATTTGATGTTTGTCTTTGAAAAACTACAGATCTGTTCAAATGTGCTGCGTTATTACTAAATGGTGCATCACTCGCCAAAGAAGCTACTATTGTTTTAGCATTTAAGAATATTTTTCGCTTTTACTGGAACAAGTAGCAAGAATAATTTTTTTTTTATCATTAGGATAATAAAATTCTGAATAGTCTTTCTCAGAACAAACACAAATTATGTAGCACTCTGATGTCTATTTTGCCATAGGCTGATGGTCTCCGGTGACAATTTGCTTCTGGGCCCCATATCCTTTGAATGTCACAGTCATTGATATAACATCGCTAACCTGGATGTTAAAGACAGTGAAAATATCCATCCTTATATGAGGTATTATTTGAGGATGCAATTTAGATGCCTTATAAAGTTGATATTTATAGAAGTTTTGTCAATTACAGTCACTTGGTTCCATAGTTTAGTTCCTTGAGGAGGGTCCATTGTTTATGAAAAATTCAGGTAACCAAATTAAGTTGGAATATTACCCCTGGCACATTTTGGAAATGGAATAAGGGGAAAGAGCGGACAAATTTTAAAAGAAATAAAAGAAAAAATGGTTCAATATATTTGATGGTGAAAAATAATAATGAACATAGAAATACTTCAAAAAAGTTTGTGACACTTCCATTGTCTTTTTCATAGGGTTTATATTCTAGAATTACAAGGTATATATTAGAGCATTCTGGAGGTTTAGGTGATGGGATATGGGGTCAAGAACTGACTGAGTACAGATGAGAGGCTTATGAGGTCACCTGTCACTAGACTGAAAATCTTTTACATTCCTCCCATTCAAAAGAAGGAATATATACCTCAAACACTTTTTAAGATTCTTTGAACTTTTCATTGAATCTTCTTAATTTACAAATGAAGAAACTGGGACCAGAGGGATTACGGGATTTTCTGAAGTCTTAAAGCTGGTTTAAATAACAGAGCTAAGCAAGATTAGAACACTCATCCTCTGATTCGAGGTCTGCGGTTACTTCACTTTCATGGCTACATCAAGGCATGATAAAGACGTGAAATTGACGTGACTTTTAAAATTCATCAGCCATTCATGTAGGTCTAAATAACTAGCATTGGAATTGAAGTTGTCACACCTAACAATTTAGTTCAACAAAACTAAGTTAAACAAAATCTATCACAACTCAAGAAGTTAATTTGTTTTCTAAACAAAAACTCTACCTTGAGTTACATTCTATGAATATAAAAATTAAGCAGCTTAAGAGTTTCAAAAGTTTGGATTTTGGCAAAGTTAAAAAATCTTCTGGTTGCCAAGTGACAAAGCAAAACATATCACATATGCTTAACAACCAATATGTACATATTTTGTCTTTCCAAGGTTTCTAGGGCTGGTCAGGGATAATGATGCATTACCACTGAAGGAGCTTCCAGCAGGGACAAATGTTTATCTGCTTCCAAAAGCATTTTCTTCATCCATAACAAAAACAGCCCAGTATTTCTCATTGTTTAATGATTGAGTAAAGGATAATGCTACCCAATAGAGATTGCATTCTGTTTTATAATTTTATTGTCTCAGAGACCGCATTTAAGTGAAAATCACCTGCTATCTTGTGGTTAAAAAGTATTGAATATATGAAGGTATTTTCCCCATGGACTATAAAAGCATTATAATATTTGGCATACCTATTGTCATTAAAATATCAAGTTATTTTGGTAAGCTTTTGAAGTTATATTAAAGTCTGAATATTATATTGCATTTTACATGTATTTAAATATATTTTTGAGGCTTATAAAATCCCATTGAGGCAAAAGACTTGTCAAAACATCTCTTTTTTAATTTACTTAAAGTGAAAGTGAAGTCGCTCAGTCGTGTCTGCCTCTTTGTGACCCCGTGGACTATAGCCTACGAGGCTTCTCCCTCTATGGTATTTTCCAGGCAAGAATACTGGAGTGGGGTGCCATTTCCTTCTCCAGGAGATCGTCCCATCCCAGGGATTGAACCTGGGTCTCCCGCATTGTAGGCAGACACTTTTACCCTCTTAGCCACCAGGGAAGTCTAATTTATTTAAAGTCTGGCCTAAAAAAAGGTAGAATACTGTTCTACTCATAGACTAATTCCAAAGAGAATATTAATTGTACTATGTATCTATGCCTTCCTTAAGAATGATGATAACCTCTGCCAACTTAAAAGTCATCAGTCTCTGAAGGCAATACAGTTTTAGGGAGAGTGAAATAAGACTCCTACTTGATTTTTCAAAAGCATCTGTCCATTTTAAGTTTTGTTTTCTTTCTTAATATTGGAGTACATGTGACTAAAATACAGTGAATCAAGAGAGTAATCATTATGAAAGATTTGAAAAATAACATTGATCTTTTCTTAGAGTTTTTAAAAAATATTTTAATCAGTTTTCTGAATACTTTAGATTTTATCCTAGGACACAGCATATTTCTAAGTTCACACTTGGTAGGAGAAATAATCTTAATTTTATAAGAAGAGAGTTTAGCTATACCTTACTGATTTTTAAAAAATGTTAAAAATCTTAAACAGTAAGCATTCTATTAATTCTTTAATAGTTTGGTATCTTGCCACAGATTACTGTCCTAAAATATATGAGTTAAACTACTAAATATTTCATCAAATGATCATATAAAAGGTTCATTTTTAAATATATTTCTTATAATTTGTATCAATTTTAATGTTCACAGCACTTTACTAGATGTTATTTAAATTCTTTGAACAAGTACATATATTGTTTTCAGACTAAAACAAATAATACAAATGTGTGCAAAATTCAAACAATAGACAAATATATTGTAGATATTGAATGTGTTCAATAATTCTACTTCAAGAAAAGGTTCCTTTTCAAGAAGGTTTACACATATACCCTTTAATTTTTATTTGTATATATACATGAATAGTTTCATGATTTTTATAGAAAATGAAATTATACTATCTATATTGCTCTTCAACATGCTTTATGTATTAACATATTCAAGTTATCTGGCTTAATCTTTAAGATAAACTTATGATATTCACATTATTCACATATAATATCCATGCATCGTATGAATATTTAATGAGTTATTTTAATTCTTCCCATTGATGGACACTTCACGGGGGGATGCTTCACTGATAGTTCAGTTTGTAAAGAATCTGCCCGCAATGGAGGAGACTCCGGTTTGATTCCTAGGTTGGGAAGATCTGCTGGAGAAGGGATAGGCTGCCCACTCCAGTATATTTGGGCTTCCTTTGTGGCTCACCTGGTAAAGAATTTGCCTTCAATGCAGGAGACCTGGCTTCAATCCCTGGGTTGGGAAGATCCTTTGGAGAAAGGATAAGGCTATCCACTTCAGCATTCTGGCCTAGAGAATTCCATGGACCGTATAGTCCATGGGGTTGCAAAGAGTCGGACACAACTGAGTGACTTTCACTTTTAATTTATCACTTTGGTTCATCAAAAATTTGTATTGTTACACATAATACTACAATAGTTTTCATATGTGTGCTTGTATTGTGGGTATATTTCTTAATTAATTAATTTTAAATGGAAGGATAAATGCTCTACAGAATTGTGTTGGTTTCTGCCAAACATCAACATGAATCAGCCATAGGAAAAAGTAGGAAGGCTGAGTTAAAGGACAAGTAGATTCAATTTTTGGATTTATTATCATTATAAAGGTGATTACAACCATATTAGCTCTAGATATTTTCAAACTTTATGATATTTTTCACTTTATAGTTGAAAAGAAGCTTTTTTAAAAAGTCAATTTATTTAAACAGAAATGAGTTGCCTTTTCAATGTATTGCTTAATTGTAATCTGACAATGAATTACCTATTGATATTTAATGTTTTAAAATCTTTACTTTTATTGAATTGTACAAACAATTTATATGTAAGATTATATGACTGTATCAATTATATGTAGCAAATAATTTAACCTAGTATGACATGTACCTTGTCATTGTTCTTATGAGTTAAAGACTTCAAAAATTTAATCAAATGATTAATCTTTTCCTTTATCATATTTAGATTTTATTTGTTATCTTAGATCCATACTGACAATTTTTAAGCAATGAGGCTTTTGAAATTCAAATGAGAACTATGATAGCTTAGAATCAGATTTCAAGAGGCTGACGACTATATGGTATACTTAAATTTTCTTTATGTTTTGATAAAGTCGATATCTGCTAATGTTCTTCTCTAACCAAAGGATTACAAAAAATAAAATAAACTTTTGATTTTGAGAGCCTGGTGAATGTTCACTCAGAGAGCCCTGATAAGATTATTGATCACACAGAAGACTTCTGTGAGAAACAAAGGCAGCCATTTGTATTCTTAATTATATGTGTATTCTGGACAATGTTGGTTTGTTGGGGCTGTTGTTAAGTGGAAATCCTGGTTATAATCTCATCATTTGGCCTGTGGATGATCCTCTGTTACTTGACATAGCTCAGGAGACCATGGACTTAATTCCTAGAAATATCTATAGTGGCCGTTTATAAGCATTTGCTGTCACTGCACATCTGATGGCACCCCACTCCAGTCCTCTTGCCTGGAAAATCCCATGGACGGAGGAGCCTGGTGGGCTACAGTCCATGGGGTCGCTAAGAGTCGGATACGACTGAGCGACTTCACTTTGATTTTTCACTTTCATGCATTGGAGAAGGAAATGGCAACCCACTCCAGTGTTCTTGCCTGGAGAATCCCAGGGACAGGGGAGCCTGGTAGGCTGCCATCTATGGGGTCACACAGAGTCGGACACCACTGAAGTGACTTAGCAGCAGCAGCAGCACATCTGATAGGATCCCAGGGAATTTTCACAGTAACTCAAAACTCTGAAGAAGACAGAGAATGAAACAAAGTAATTCCTGACTCAAAAGAAGCCAGATTTTTATTTAAATTCAGAATTTGAGGTTGGAGCAAGATGCAAAATCCTAAAGAACAACGTGTTTCTCCTTTTTTAGCGTAGAAACAATGTTAAGAAGTGCAATAGAGGTACTGTCACCCTGTAACACAGATAAATAGTGTTATATTTCTTCCTTTCCTGTGTTTGAAAATGTACGTATTGTGCCAGGCATTGTTTAAAATGTCAAAATTGATGAGATGAATAAGGATGATAATGATGATAATTTCAAAGAACCTTCTGTATAAATACACACAGAGACAAAAACAAAACCAAAAGCAAGAGGTAATATAAAAAGAATACAGATAGATAAATATTATAGGAGTCTTTAGGAAGATTGTTTTAGTCCATCAATATCAGCCAAACTGATTTACGGAAAAGCTGACAATTTCACTGTTTTGAAAAAATAAGAGACATTTAGACATGGAAATATACAAGAAACAGTATCTCAAAGAGAAAATGTGATTTGAGTTTTAAAAAATGGTGCTTGCTCAGAGCTAAACTACTTCTTTGCCTTCAGACAAAACAGCGTCAATAGTTAAAAGTTCTTCAACTCAGAGTACAGTAGGTCAGATGTTCTAATATCATTGATCTCCTGTCCTATAGAGACAGTGTGTGTGTGTTCGTATACATACATACATACATACATACATATATATATATATATATGGGTGTGTGTGTGTGTGTGCGCACGCACACGTGCGTGCATGCATGCTGTCACTTTAGTCATATCCAACTCTTTGTGATCCTATGGGCTATAGCCAGCCAGTTTCCTCAGTCCATGGGATTCCCAAGGCAAGAATACTGGAGTGGGTTGCCATATATGGTTGCCACTTCCTCCTCCATATATATATATATATATATATATATATATATATATATATATAGCTTCAAATTTTAGTCACAGTGACAAATGCAGATTATTTAACTAAATTTTTTAAATGAGACCGAAAGATAAAACAGATAACATTTATCTACAAAACCAGTACATAGTTTGAATTTTTTCCTGTGTTAATGGATATGCTTATTACATATATAATAAGTTCAATAAAAGGCAGGCTAAAAGACTTGAATTTTTTCATATACTCTTTTATCATACATGCATTTTATTTTAGAGACTATAATTTTTTTCTGATGCAAATGTCTGGAGAAGAGTTGGATTCAGACAGGAATCTGAACCCAGATGGGAAGGAGAGAAGCCAAGGTCTTTAATTTTCTGCTTGTAACCCTAAATGAAAGCATGGCTGAAAATCAGCATTAGTTTGACTCTGGATTCTAATAGGTCTGAAGTAGCAGAATCCTCTGGAGAAAGGCATGGCAACCCACTCCAGTATTTGTGCCTGGAGAATCCCATGGACAGAGAAGCCTGGTGGGCTACAGTCCACAGTGTTGCAAAGAGTCAGACACGACTGAAGTTACAGAATGCACAGCGGAATCCACAAGATAGCCTAAAACATATTAAAAAAAAAAAAAAAAAGTACTTCAGCATACTACCCAAAAATACTATGTAGGAAGAATTGTCATTTTTATCCAATAGCTGCAAGCATGGCCCTTCTGAGGACTGTGACCTAGAGCATAAGCACAGTATATGCAGCTGACATCTTTGAACCACCAAGTTATGTGCAGCACCATGTTACCATTCACAAAGTGAACAGATTGTCTCTGGGAAACCAAGCAGATCAGAAGATGTGAATCACTTATCAGCATAAGTCTCACGTGTGGGGCATGGGTCAAAGTGGCAGCCATGGAAGAGTGTGTTTCTCCTTTGCCTCCTAAGCCAGACCTGTCATTCCATATGGTCCAGTATTTCTGACCACCATTTAGGTGCTAGGAATAAGTAGATACTGACATCCTTTAAAAAGATTTGTTCAAATGAAGCTTGGCTGTTTTCAGCAGGGTAAGTGGGGGACAGCTTTGAGAAGCTAATTTCTCTGTTCTGGAGATATGTGTGTAAAAGCAGGAATGTGGCTCAAATGACTTTTCAAAGTCTTTAAGCCAGATTCTTCTGACTTTCAAATATATAGAGAATCTGCCTGCCAGTGCAGGAGACACAGGAGACAAAGACTTGATCCCTGTGTCAGGAAGATCCCCTGGAGTAGGAAATGGTAGTAGCCCCACTCCAGTATTCTTGCCTGGGAAATCCCATGGACAGAAAAGTCTACTGGGCTATAGACCATGGGGTCATAAAGAGTCAGACATGACCAAGCACACATGCATGCATCCTACAAAAGCAATATGGAAAGAAACTGTGCCTTAGAACAAGAACATGCCAAATTTTATTGGTGTTAACATGAATTAAAGCCCATTTTACCTTAAAAGGAGAAAGACTAAAAGGAATGCAAATGGCTTGGACCAAAAACTCACATCTCGTGCAGTTTGCTCAAGGAGACAGATTGGGAAACCCTCAACGAAACAAAAGTTGAGCCATAGAAGCAAATGGTCACTGCTGCAAAGCCCAATAAATTCAAGCTTTGTGTATACAAGTGGATTGAGTAGGTTTGGAAACCACACCTCCTTCAGTTTATACTCATAGATCTGGTCCTGCTGTTACCAGTCAGATTTTAAGCTCTGATTTATGCAGTTTTTGGTGTTTGAGGTTTTGTTTGGTTTGGGATTCAGCCTTTTTTCCCTTTCTTTCTTTCCTTTTTTTTTTTCAATTGCAGAAACAACATTTTATCCAAAAACACACACCAGAATCTTTAATTATATGTACATATAATGTCATTTCATGGAACATACATATTTAATGTAATGTGAATGCTCTAAATCAATGTTGAACAGACCTTCTGCAACTGAAATAATATGGAAATTTGTGCAACCTTCAATTATAAAAAGCACAGTTACAGGAAAGCAATGTTTTCCAGTCTCTTCTGGGAACCCTACATAACTTGTTTATTCATTCTGCATTTGATTTATAACAAATGAAATGAATTGCCATCAAACTCCTTATAACACAATTATTTCCATAGGTCACAGATCTAAAATTATGCCAAAGAAGTCGAAGTTAGAAGGGACTAAGCCTTTCAGTGTCATCCAAGCCCTTTAGTGGACAGATGAAAAAAACTGATGTCAGAGAAATTGGTTCAATGATTTGTGCAAGATAGCACAAGTTGTTAACTCCAGTGCGTGTTTACTTGTCCTAGCACTTGGCTCCTAATCCAGATTTCTTTTCTTTGAAATGTACATGGTGCCAAAGGGCCTCAAAGTCCCAGATCTGATACTTTCCTTACCATTTGGAAGAGAAGTCTGAACATCTAGGAGCCTGGAATATTAATAAACTGGCTTATTATGGGACAAAATTGTTTTTATCCATACTATGTTATCGTTCACCAGACCTCTTTGTAATAGTCTTCCATCCAAAAAACTTAACAAACACATGAACAGTGGAAACAGAGAGAGAAAAAAATTTAGTTTCCAATAAATCGGGTACAAATATTTTTATTTTAAAGGTTATAGTACTAAATCTCCTAGATAGTAGAGGGTTTCTGTGTAGGTACTACTCATGTACCTGCCACCTTCACCAATGATGAGCTGGTCATGAATGTATGGTCATTTAATTCCTTTAACATTAATTCATTTCTTGCTGGATAATATGAAATATTTTTTAACATATTTAAATAGGGACATAAGAAATAAAATTGATTTAGAAGAGAAAGAGTGATATGCCTGAATACATTCTGTTTTTGAAACAAATAAATAACTACTAACTATGTGGCTCAGAGGTTAAAGCATCTGCCTCCAATGCGAGAGACCTGGGTTCGATCCCTGGGTCAGGAA
The DNA here is from genome assembly GCF_023091745.1 of Budorcas taxicolor. Classification (NCBI taxonomy): domain Eukaryota; kingdom Metazoa; phylum Chordata; class Mammalia; order Artiodactyla; family Bovidae; genus Budorcas; species Budorcas taxicolor. The sequence continues at coordinate 94,847,234 of NC_068911.1, read as the reverse complement.
GATCCCCTGGAGAAGGAAATGGCACCCCACTCCAGAATGCCTGGAAAAGTCCCACGGACTGAGGAGCCTGGTAAGCTACAGTCCGACTGAGCGACTCCACCTTCTCCTTCACCCTCCTGTTTATGGGTGTCATTTGCACTAAATCCCATTTTGTACATTGTAGTATGTTGATAAAATCTTTAACCTCTGAGAGAAACAGGCAAAGTCTCACACTGGTGTTTTTCATCACTTGCCAGTTATTTGGATCATCTTGGATACTTTTGAATATACTAATGCCTGAACCTCACAGCCAGAGATTATGAATTAATTAGTCTGGGCTATGGCCTGGACATTGTAATTGCAGGCAAAGTTGGGAATTGCTTCATGAACATTTTCATGGCTGTGATTTCAGTGTTGTCATAGTCCCTTGTCTGCTCCTGTTCAGTTGACCTGAAGTGATGGAAGCCTCTATGAGCCGGCTTTGCTGGTTGGAGTCTTAGCCTCGAGAGAATCTGATGGAGATTTGTTTAAAAAGATGAGTGGGCTCTGTAAAGAGAGGGCTGAGACACTTCCTCTTCCTGCATCCTCCCAGAAATAACTGAAGAACACCCTCTCCACAGATGTCTAACAAAATTAAAATGAAATAAAGTATCATGTAACCATCCTTGAAGTATAATGATTGCATAGAAACACTAAAGCTTCCAGGGTTAAAATGCATAATCCATTCACATCCCCTGCAACCCCTTAAACTTTATTTATTTTCTTGATGGGCATGCAAGACCTTTGAGCTCTATTTGGTTCAATGTTCAGCCTCCCAGCACTTCTCAGTAACTCCACTGAATACGATAAAACTCAGCCTCCCCCCGGGCTAATTAATATCTCTCTTTCACAGAGGCATCAGCTCCATTTCTTTGGTTTGGTATCAGAGTGATCCTCTTCCTTTCCACCTTTTAGGAAGTCATTGTCACGGGACTGAAGGGGAGAGGATTTAACTTCGTATACTACCAGTCATCACCTCACTTTCTTACTTTGCTCTCTTAGGCAAAGAATCATTTTCCATTTGAAATTTACAACATCTATTCTATTTTCTCTGACTTCCTAAGGCACATCTCTGTATAGCTCAGGGTCACCATCACGGGATTCTCTTATTTATATCTTTCCCTTTGCAATTGCATGTTCATTCTTTGTCTTGCCCTGTAGAGTTGAAGACATATTTCTGATTATTTAGAAAAATAGCTTATTTTACTTATTGAGCAATGTCCTTGATGTATTATCTTTGCAACTTTTTCTCAACACACTGAGATTTCTCAGCATACCCTGTTCCTATGATTGACAAAATTAATTGGTTTGAGGAATCACCTGGAAAGCTTACTAAATATAGACTCCTGGGTCCCTCCTCAACCCCATTCAGTCAGAATGCTCAGAGCCACAGAACAGGAACCCATACTGTATAAAGTCTAGTGAGCAGGACTGGTTATTTAGTGCCAAGTAGTTAACTCTCAGCTGACTAAATTCCTGAGCCTCAGTTTCTTCATGTCAAAATAGACAGCAATTTGCAGTGATTTGTGTAGATAAAATGAAATTATGTATAAAAAGAACACAATACTAGGTAAGAACTTAATTGTTAGCCTTTCCTCCATTCACAGCTTATGAGGAATTAGTCTATTTATAGAGATTTACTAGGGAAAATGGGCCCTTCCCTCCATTCACAGCTTATGAGGAATTAGTCTATTTATAGAGATTTACTAGGGAAAATGGGGTTTCCCAGGTGGCTCATTCAATGGTAAAGAATCTGCCTGCCAATGCAGGAGACACAGGTTCAATCCCTGGATTGGGAAGATCCACTAGAAGAGGAAATGGCAACCCACTCTACTATTTTTGCCTGGGAAATCCCATGGACAGAGGAGAATAGCAGGCTACAGTCAATAGAGTTGCAAAGAGTTAAACATACACATGCTAGGGGAAATGGGTTATTTGCAAATATATGTTTCCGGCTATCTTCTCTTTCTTTCTCTTTCAGAATGTGTCCCCTGGACCCAAAGTTATAGGACTAAAAAAAGCATCATTAAGCTTCTGATATTAGGATTGCTGTTTGTATCCAGTTTGGAGCCATCTAGTCCATCGTGCAAAATTTCCTCTTGGTCCTTCTCTGCCTTGCCTTCCCTTTCTCCTCATAGAGAGGATCGAGCTGTGCTCGCCTCTTTTGTTGGAAATGTATGTGAGGGAAAGAACTTTGCCTTTGCTTTTGTTGTTAAAAACCTTACTCCATTGCTTGTCTATCCTCAGTAGATGCACTAACTACATGACTTCCTTTCTACTAGAGTCAGTTGGGTTGACATTCAAATTTCATCTTGAAAATATGAATAGTAACAGATAAGGGAGAAAGCAGTAGTCATCAGGCTCTTATGAACTCAAATTTGCGAGGAGAAAAATACACCAAAAACAAAATTCTTCATAGAAGGTAACTCATAGTGAGATGTAGAATCCATCTATACCTGTTTCACCCCAGAACTTCTCTCAGATTTGCTGGAATATAACCAGAATGTTTGATAATTCACTAGTTATACTTTCAGTAAGCTACTGATTAATTGCCAAGCCTGAACACAAGGAGTTCTACTTAAAAACACAGTTCTTTTCACCACTGACAAGTTCTACTCAGTAGAATTAACCTAGGGGATCACACATAATACTGGGCAATGACAAGTATGCAGGTTAAAGTCCGATACTATTACTGGTTTCCCAGCTTCCTGTCCTCTGACCAGCATTCTTAACCTCCTTTTTCTGTTAAGGTTTCCTTTGTTCCTCGTAAAGTTTATGTGTCTCAAGTCATCTTACTCCACTACTAATAATCCACAGTGAAAACACAGGTATAGGAGGCATTCCATTGTTAAACAGCTGAGACAGTATATGCAACGACTCCTACATTACACAGGTTTTATATTTGCCACCAACACAATATTGTGTTTCATTTTGGTTCCAGGTTCTTAACCTTCCCGTCTCCTCCAGCATCTCTCCACTCTTCATGAAGTCAGACATTGTCATTTCTCTAACCTTCTTATTAAATTATTTTTATCTCTTATAGCATTTGAAGAACAATGTTTATGTCCCCATGCTTCGCACGTGAACCTTATGAAAGTAGACACTCCAGCAGTTATCTTCATGTCTGTCTCCGATATTTACAGCAGTACTTGGAATATCAGGGAATATGCCAAATGGATAAATGAAAGAATGGATACCATCTATTGACCTTAAAAAAATTTTGAGAGCAGTAAACTACCAGCACATAAAAATAAACTACCTTGTACACAATAGGTGCTTAATATAATTTTATAAAAGAATGGATGAATAGATGAATTAATAAAATAGCTATTTGATTAGTTAAAAGGCTGTATTCTCTGTCTACAGTTTAGTGTATTAGAGAGATGTTCTACAAGCATTAATACTATAAGGAAAACAGAAAGTGTCATTGCTGGTAGTTCTATATTACAATTAATTAGCATTTTTACTTTCTACATTATAATTTTTTTAGAGCACGGGCCAATGGATATTCACATAGCAGTCTGAAAAAGGACCAGTACTGTTCCAAATAAGGAGGAATATCATCTGGGCTTCATGGACCCTGGTATCTCTACTAAGCTGTCTGATATGTTTCAGCTTCATCAATCCTTTGAGTGCAAAGTTAATCGAATCCTGATCAATCTCATTGTGGAAAACTTTGTGCTATTTTTAATAGCGGGATAAACCATAAATGGGTGGCTCGGGTGGTAAGGTATCTGCCTGCAATGCAGGAGACCCAGGATCAATTCCTGGATCTGGAAGATCCCCTGGTGATGGGAATGGCAACGCCCTCCAGTATCTTTGCCTGGGGAATCCCATGAACAAAGGAGCTTGGCGGACTACAGTTCATGGGGTCACAAAGAGTCAGACACGACTGAGTGACTAAGCAGCAGCAAGTCAAAAATTGTTCCCTTTCTCCTTTGAGTCCATGGAGTCTCAAAGATTCAAACGTGATATAGCGATTAACACCAACAGCAAAGCCATATGTTATTATTCCATAATAAAAAGATATTTGTGTATTCTACTACATGGTAAACATTTTAGAATTATACAAACTTTTAGAACATGTGACATTTTCTATACTTTTTTATAACCTCAATCCTATTCTTTAACATAGGGGATGATTACACATATATTGCTAACAGGAGTTTGTTGTTATTGAAAAATAATAGACATGTTCAGACTTTTCTCCTGAAATTTTGTACTGATGATGTCTTTAGGGATAGGCCATTCATTACTCTACAAAATAATTAATACTTAATTAAAGACAAAAAAGAAAACACAAAACTTTGGGGAATACATTTCACATTACAAAAGCCATCTGATATTTGATTCTGGAATCAATAGTCGTCCAGGTAAAAATCCAACCTTAAATGTTGAATTCAGTGCAAAGCTCATAACCTACTGCTTCAAATTGCCTTTAAATTCACTATTATTATTGTGAGTGATTTTATGAGCCTATTATTTTGTAGTAGCTCATATGGTGTTTATACTACCAGAATGTACCATACTTGAACTTTGGCTCTTCCAGAAAATACATTCAATAGATGATCCATAAATTACATATTCATAGTTATCACTGTACCATTTGGGCTTGATGGATTTCTCTTTCTTCCATTTAAAAGTGTAAGGCCATGTTTACAGACTCTGGAAGTTCTGAATGAAGAAAAGCATTCCATTAGCTGCAATCAAAATGATAATTCTTGTCAGGTGTTACTATTTATCACTGATCTCATCTTTCTAAGCTAGTTCATTGCATGGTCTGAATTTCAACTCAAGTGTCATGCTTGCTATTTGCAAATACTGTGCAGAACTTCTCCCTTTGAATTCAGAAATAAAATAAGAACACTGACAAAAACTCCAAAAACCAAGATGTTGTGTGGGTATGTGTGTGCATGTGGGAGTGCCACGTGTCTGTATTTTTAAAGTCTAAAGTTAACCACAACACTCCAGATGTGTAAATCAAGGAGCCATTGATTTGCATAATAAACCAGCATTTAGGTTTTAGCAAAGCAGCATGCTGGTATTTTCACTTGTCCCTTTAATCCAACCTCTTAAGGTCTGTACTACAGCACAGTTTGTTCAAACAAATATGTTTTATGATTTGTTATGTTTGTGAATTCTGTTAAAATATTTATTTTGTGCTCATGTAGACTCTGTTTTTTTTCCTGTGAATTTGGGTTCCCCTGATAAAACTTTTCTTTTTTTGTGGACAGACTTTGCTAATGGATTTGTAATGTGCCTTTTAAATTCACTCTCTCATCTCCAATTTCCACCTTTGAATGTTTAATATATCAAAAGCCATAATTATATAAATTTTAAGTTTATATAAACTTAAAGTTTGAATATTTATAGTTCTTATCCTTTATAAAACTTTTTATGAGATTTTAAAAATCCCTGAAAGGTTAACGGATTTGTCTAGTGCCGCACGACTAGTTAACAGTAAATCTAGAACTCAGGACCTGGAATAATGTTTGAGGTTAAACACAAAATGCAGTACATACTATTGAACTACTTTATTTGATATACAATATCTTTTGTAATGAACCCAATAACATGATACTGATTTTTTGTAACTTTTTCATATGTATTTTTAAAGCACATGTCTAGTAAACCCTAAGGTCCAATCCTCAGACCACATATACATTATTTTTAATGGTGTTTAGAGATCTAAATATGAATATGGGAAAATAATAAGGCCCACAGTAGACACTATAAAGAAATCTAATAGAATTAGCCTTTGCTATTCCGTCTTCTGTAATAACTTGAGATAGCAATTACTTTTACCTCCCATCAAGTTGCTACAATTCAAGTATTATTGAATTACAATATATGTTTAAATAAAAATGGTAAATCTTCAAGCTTATTACAAGAACAATATATTATTGAACTGAGCTAGATGCTAATACATAACAGCTTTCACTTCATTTGCCATATGATTTATATTTATATCTCAGGAGTGAATTCCACAATCATTTTATATTAATCAAGGCTAAAAAAAGTGTCCTAAATCTTCTGATGCTTTCCCTGTTTTTAAACATGGAGAGATGGTATGGCAAAGACTGTAGGATTTACTTGAAGCATAAAAACAATAAACAGTTGAAAAGAAGGGAATGTAAGAAAACAAAAGCAAACCATCATAAGAACCAGGCAAGAGGAAAATAAGGGCCTTAGTTCCTGGGAATAATTGGCACCTGACAAATGTAAATTATCCTAAAAAGTTTTGTGAAAACAATTGTGCAATATTGGAATTTAAAAAATCAAAACACTCATGAATAAGTACATCATCCATCTTATAGTCTTTATTTTTGTCTGAAGAAATATAGTGACTGGGATTAGCTTTCCTAAATAAACTAATCCTGTTTCAGGGAAATGTCATTTTCCATGTGAAAACACCTGTGTAACCCTTCTAACTCTTGTGCAGGAAAGTTTTCTCATTGTATGCAGTGTTTACTTGTTCCTCAGCAGGGTCTGGGGATGCTAATGGACTCACAGCAGTGCCCCTACTTTAGTTATTACAGGTCTAATTCAGCCATTAACATTTCATTAATGGAGGGGCCTCCTAGCTGCCTTGGAGGCTGTGCAGATATTGATGAGCTCTTGCGAAAAGAAACAAGTCTTTAAGGTGGACTGCTTCAGATATGGAGTGTCCTAGTGACAGTTTTGTGGAGAGAAATGCTGATTATTTTCTGAGGGTTTGGCTAGGACTTTTGCTTATGACCAGAATGGAGGATGTGCCTTTATCCTTCATCCCCAGGGATTCCATAGTATTTTGTAAAGTTAGCACACATTTCATTCTAGGATGGGTGGTTAACTAATACTTTCACTCTAATCCCAAAACAAAGTGCTGTGCCTGTAGAATATGCCAGGCCAATTTCCTATAGCAATTTAATATTTGTTGGTGTTGGTTATGTTACTGGGAGTACAAATTTGAAGAAGGAGTTTAATGCATTTACTCTCCTTGACCCTCAGCTACTGCCATCATAGAAAAACATCCTGAGCTTAATGTCTCCAGTCACTTTATCAGCTATATCCACTCAGATAAAAAAGGCTTTGGTTCTAATCGGCCTATCCAAGTCAGTTGTCAGTGATTTCCATGTTACTAAACCTGATGGTCACTTATGCTGGGGTTTGTTAATTGATGTCTCAGCAGCATTGGATAGCAACCCTTCTTTCTTTTCTTGAATTCAGTGATCTCACATTCTCTCAGTTTCCTTGTCATTCCACCAGATGCTCCTCTGCAGCCTTCCTTCCTGGTTCTTCCTCTTCTGTTTAACGACTCCTGGTCATGATGCTCCCTTTCTTCAAGTCCTTAGTGACTGAGTCCAATCCAGTGGCTTTGAGCACCGTTTCTGTGATGAGATTTCCAACTTTAACTCTTTTGCACCAACCTCCTTTCATGGTCTTGAGAAAGTTAAAAAGTGGTTTTCATTCCAGTTTTGTCACAAACATTCTGTGTTACTTTAAGTTAAATAATTTCCTTTAACTTCTATTTTCTTCTCCATAAAATGAAGTTGTTGAACTGTTTGATCTCTAAGGTCTCCTCAAACTCTAAAATTCTATGACTAGGAGTCTAAGCTTCGTATAAAACATGACAATCAGATCTAAGGGTATGAACTGTATCCCCAGTCCTCCTATTAAACAAATGGGTATCTTCCTGTGCAACTGAGAATTGAAATATATTGTATCATACAAATTTCTAATGAAAGTACTTTCTGAAAATTACTAATTTGATGCAACAATTATGCTTGTAATGTAAAATTATTAAATACAGCCATATTGCTTAAAACTGTACATGGCACTTATATTGCTGCAATAAAATGTGTTTAAATTCCATTACATAACCTTATTGTGTTCTTTAATAGCATTTACAATTTAAATAGGAAAAAGAGAAGCAAGTAGTCAAAAGAGAATGATTATAGACACTATAAATTCCAATTTGATGCTTAAAAGGAGTAACAAGTGAGTTTCCTATAAGCACCCCTAAATTCCTTTACAGTTAGCATTGCAAAATTTTTGCTTATGGTAAGTATGGCAACAGTCAGAAAGTAGAATTAGAGTTGAGTCCCTTCAAAAATCATTAAATAAGATTGCACATAAAACATCCTCTGTGAGATATGATTTCTGCTTCATAATAGGACTTTAATAATTTTGTTTATTTGATATTTTTAGACATTTTAATTTCAGTCTTTTAGAACCATGCTCTACAGTTTTAGAAACAAATATGAAAACTCACATTTATATGATGGAGCTAAATATGATGAAGGTACAGATTTTTAAAAAATATGTAAATAGGTAATCCAGGGTAAGTGGATATATGTGTTTCCTACAGAAAACTATAGCAGTAAGTTAAGGATGCAGATGGTGCTTATTTGATACAGGAAAAAATATGTATAAATTATAGACCAAATGGCCAAAGCTTTATTTAAACACATAGTTCTAGAGTGCTTTTGCTTATTTGAGTATAACAACAAAAAAAATAAACCCACAGCTTTAAAAAGATGGGCTGAGTAAAAAGAACAAAAGATGATGAAATGTCATAATTTTGTTTGGATGACTCTCTTAACATTGCTATTCTCATAGTTTAAAATTGTTCATTCCTTTAAAACAACAGAATTTCTTTCTTCAAAGATAGAAATGTAAAACAAAGAATGAGAATACCTCAGTTTCACTTACTTTTCTGTTTTATGCTTTAATGTGAAAAAAAACATATACAAATTTTTAATTATCTATTCAGTTGTATTGGTTCCAGTAATTATAATCAAGTTTACAGCAGTAAGGAGAAAAATTACAAATTATTTCATCAATAAAAATAGTAATAAATATATATACGACTCAAGCCACATCTGTAATACAAAGCTCTAATTTTGATATTCTTTCTGAGAACTCATAATGTTAATCAATTTTTATCTAGTCACTTGAACTATAAGACTTCAAATATTTACTTTTCTTTTCATCAGAGCTTATAATGAACCTTCAAAACAACCAAGAATGCCCTACCCAGCATGTGTCTTGACAGATGTGTAAATCTAGCATCTGGCAAAGAACCAATTTATTGGCAGTGTGAATAGGGTATACACGTGAATCAGAAGGAATTTTCAGTTGCCCATGTCCATTTGATTTGATTCAATTTGGTCACTTCTCCTCTTAATATGACTTACTTCCAACAATCTTCATTTTCAACAATTGTATAAAGCCTAACTACCAGCAGTTGGTAATCATGTCTCCACAACACATTTCATTTTTTGTGTAGATGCAACCAAAATGTGCAACAGCCACAGATTCTCCTATTATCAAGGCAGCAGCAAAACTCTGGGGGAGTGAAAGTTGCAGACCTGTCACTTTGCAGGAGATTCCTCAGTATTTGCGGAAAATGGGAGGACAGTTATGAACAGCTTTCCTCTTTTACAATCAGTACTTTTATATTGCTGATCTTCTAGTCTGGAAATGTGACTTTATAATGGGCTGCAGAAACCAGCCCCTTTTAAAGGGCTCACATTGTATTTCAGTCTTCTTTTCAGATGAATATCACCAGTTCCCTGTCACTCACAATATGATTCAGCCACATTGTATTATTGACCATGCCTTGAATATGGCATATTCTTTCCCCTTGCCAGGTTATGGAATTTCAGTTAACTCCACAACTCTGAAATACTCATGTCTGACAAGTTCTTACTCATACTTAAGCTCCAACCTAGATGCTGCTGCTACTGCTGCTGCTAAGTCACGTCAGTCTGACTCTGTACGACCCCATAGATGGCAGCCCAACAGGCTCTTCTGTCCCTGGGATTCTCTAGGCAAGAATACTGGAGTGGGTTGCCATTTCCTTCTCCAATGTATGAAAGTGAAAAGTGAAAGTGAAGTCGCTCAGTTGTGTCTGACTTTTAGCAACCCCATGGACTATAGCCTACCAGGCTCCTCCGTCCATGGGATTCTCCAGGCAAAAGTACTGGAGTGGGGTGCCATTGCCTTCTCTGAACCTAGATGCTAGTTTTCTCTAACTCCCTCTTTCACCTCTGTGATCCAAAACTTTGGCCATACCCTCACTTTATGTTATTTATTTTCATCTATCATCCTTTTTATTTTCATTATTATGTTTCTAATAACACTTAGGATCTACCCACTTAGCAAATTATTAAGTATACAAAACACTGTTAATTATAGGCTCTGTGCTGTACACCTATGTTATTTAAAACATTGCATTAGGATCATTTACTTGTATATGTACTTCCTTAACTAAACTGAAAACACAATTCTAGATGGATTTCTTTTTTTCAGCCTTTAGGCCTCCAGTGCCCAAAATATTGCCTGACACATAGTTGCTGCTGCTGTTGCTGCTGTTAAGTCGCTTCAGTTGTGTCTGACTCTGTGCGACCCCATAGCCGGCAGCCCACCAGGCTCCCCCCATCCCTGGAATTCTCTAGGCAAGAACACTGGAGTGGGTTGCCATTTCCTTCTCCAATGCATGAAAGTGAAAAGTGAAAGTGAAGTCGCTCAGTCATGTCCGACTCTTAGCGACCCCATGGACTGCAGCCTACCAGGCTCCTCCATCCATGGGATTTTCCAAGCAAGAGTACTGGAGCGGGGTGCCATCACCTTCTCCAAACACATAGTTAGAGCTGGATATATGTCCATTGTTATGAAAATTTACCTATCGATTAAATTGAGCATTTAGTAAACATGCAGTGCTAAGGACTAAATATTGTGCCCCAGAATTCATAAGTTGAATCCATAGCTCTCTTTGATGGTATTTGAAGATGTGGCCATAGAGAGGTAACTATGTTTAGACATTAAAGAATCTATCTGCAAGGCAGGGTTTTATCCCTGGGTCAGGGGGAAGATCCCCTGGCAAGGGAATGGAAATCCACTTCAGTATACTTGCCAGGAGAATCACATGGAGAGAGGAGCCTGGCGAACTACAGTCCACAGGGGTTGCAAAGAATCGGACATGACTGCGAGACTAACACACACACACACACACAGAAGGGCAGGGGTTCTCATGGTGGGATAGGATTGATAACCTCATAAGAAGGGACACCTGAAAGCTTGCAGCATTCTCATGATGGAAATAGGATTGATGGCCTTCTAAGAAGTGACACCTGAAAGTTTGCTCTCCTCTCTCTATCATCTGAAGACACGGTGAGAAGGTGGCAGTCTGAAAGCCAGGAAGAGAAGCTCATCAGAGTCCAACCACTCTGGCACCCTGATGTTGAACTTCCAAGCTTCAAGTCTGTGAGAAAATAATTTCCTTTTGTTTAAGCCACCCAGTCTATGATATTTTGTTAATGGCAGCCTGAGCTGACTATTGTATATAGTATCATTACGTTTTCCTCTTTAAAAATTGTCTCTTCGTATTTCAATAGCAAAGTTGGCAGTCAAGAACCAGGCCAAACTTTGAGTAGCAGTCGGTTATGAAGCTCTACTTTTTTTATTGTATAATTGAAACTGTTCACATCTACCTTTACTTCTCTCATTTATTTTTCACCACTTTCATAGATTTTCCTGCTATAAATCTTTACGTCAGTATAAAACATAGTAGAGAAAATAGCTATCCCCAAATCTTGCCAATATGGATTCAGCCATTAATGTTTTTGGCATCGATGCTATATTTTGAATGGAGGTGAGTTTTTCACAATTAAAGGAAAGGTTATTCCAAGTTTCTCTCCTGTTCCTCATAAGGAAGTCAGTGGGGTTTACTGGGTGGTCCAGTGTTACTTGAAATTGGAAAGAAAATTCTTATTATCTTCTATGAACTATGATCTTATGCCTGAAAGATGAGGGTTGATTTGCCTTTACCATATTCACTTTGTAGCACTGAAAATGTTATCTATGGTCATAAAATTACCTGATTCTATCTTGTATGTTATTTAATTAAATGAGCCCCTGAGACAAAAATTCTGCAGGTTAACTGTATGCTGTGTGGGAAAATATTTCTTTTTATTTGGTCTACGTTTATCGCCCTTTAAATCCAGTGAGGGTCCCTTTGCTCTCATATTCCACACTGCTGTGAGTAGGAGGAAATGATCAACTGTCATTTGACTCTGAAGGACTGACTCAGCTCCACACATACAACTGGTCTCTTCCTAAAGTGCACACTTACTATTTCGTATTTTAAAATGCAGGTCTCGTCCTCTCCCCCAGTTGTTTCCAATATTTTCTTTACTCTCTCAGCTATTTTTGATATTTTCTTCAGTCTTCCCTAGTGATAGCTTAGGTTTAAGTATATATCTTCCCTAAAACATTGGGAAATAATCCAGGAAAGGGGAAATCCCTGGAGCCATGAACTAGCCCTCACACAGGAAGTGGACATGATCTTCTGTTAATCACCCCAGCTGTGTCTGAAATGAGTCAGGGTGAACAGGTGGAGTAAGTCAGGTGTCAGGATTTCCCATTAGATTCCCATATGGGTGTTTCTCTACCTTCACATGTGTGGCCCGTGGGTTCTGTCAACTGGGAGATTCTTGCCTAGTATATTATAGGATACTTGCTTAAGCTGTGTTCTCAAAAGCAATTAAAAAAAAAAAAAGAAACTGGGAGCAGAGGAAAATCATGTTGATTAGATGTGAAATTGTTTCTCAATAATGATCAGATATTTATATTTTGATATATTGATAAGAATTCATATTCATAGGATGCTGAAGTAGAAAGGTAAACCATACTTATTAGATACTTAGGCCAATTTTTTAAAATGAGATTTATCCATTTGTCAGATTGTTTTGGATCCTAGGAAACAATCCAATGGATTTGTCTCAAGGCCTTACATGAAAATATTAAAGTAATAGAAAAATGATCTCTCATGGAAGAAAATTCTGACAAATAAAAGAAGCAGTAGTTTTAGTCTATGTCTGAAAAAGTTAATACCAGAATGGTGGTAGTCTTATTTACTATGGTTTAGTAGCTAGAATCCAATTCTCTGAAGCCAAATTCCTGATTGCAGTGGCACCCCACTCCAGTACTCTTGCCTGGAAAATCCCATGGATGGAGGAGCCTGGTAGGCTGCAGTCCATGGGGTCGCTAAGAGTCGGACACGACTAAACAACTTCACTTTCATTTTTCATTTTCATGCATTGGAGAAGGAAATGGCAACCCACTCCAGTGTTCTTGCCTGAAGAATCCCAGGGACGGCAGGGCCTGGTGGGCTGCCATCTATGGGGTCACATAGAGTTGGACATGACTGAAGCAACTTAGCAGCAGCGGCAGCAGCAGTAGCTACAATCCAATTCTCTGAAGCCAAATTCCTGATTGCTAGCCAGACCTATGTGTGATACTGGAGGAATCACTTAATCTTTATCTTTCTCAGTTTTCCAGTTTTAAAATGTTAATTTTAATATACTATGAGGATGATAAAATATGTTACTATTAAAATGTTATTGAAGTAGTATCTAACACAGGCCCAGATCTATTCCTCACTGAAGTCCAAAAGATGTTTTTAAAGATGCAGAATATAAATCTTTGAAATATTGTACAAGTTAGCTACTGCTGCTTAACAAGCATCCCAAAACTTTAGTAGCTCAATACAATTATTTGTTGTTTCTTATATGTCTATAGATAGGCTAGAAATTCTGTTCATCTCTGCTGATATCTGCAGGGCTCTGCTGGAGTTCTTACATGGGTCTGTGTTCAGCTGTTTAGTAGTCTAAGGACAGATTGACAGTCTTGGAGAGGCCATCAACATTAACAACTAAACTCTACCCTACTGGGTCTCTCATCCTCCTCTGCATCTCCTGACATGGCAATCTTCCAAGGGATTAAGTAGAAATGCATGAGTAGTTTTTGAGACCTTTGCTTATATGAAGCCTGCTGACATCCTTTTGACTAAAGCAAATCATCCATTTGTACCTAGATTCAAGGAATGGGCAAATAGACCTCAACTCTTTTCAGAGAAAACACACAGGGTGTGGATATGGGAATGGTACAAATACTCAGATCAGCAGTGCTGTCAATTTTCCACAGCTACATATGTCTGATACCTGGGGTTATGTTAAGGAGTACAATTCATTGCAATGATTTAATACTGTATTTTAATATCTATCAAATTTAATTGTACTTCCCATACATGAGCATTCATTTATCAACTCTCTTAAGTTTGGAACTTTAAGAAAATAAGAATGTAGAACACAAAGAAAAATATGTGAGAGACTGGTAAAAGTTGTAAAACAAAGTAGTGTTTCACATTTCATTCAGAAATAAAAGGGTGAAATTACCTTAGGAGAAAGTAATTTCTTTCATATCATTTTTACACACCACTATAATAATATACATACCAGAATTACTAAACCCAATAAAAACATAACAGTCACTTAATCATTTACGAAGACGGGCTCTTTGCATTATCCCATCTCATTAAATTTTTCAATATTGCTTTTAATAGTACCTTTGTGATTTAGAAAAATCTGACTTCTGGTGTCTCAGATGGTCAGAGAGCCACAATACTGTATTTGGTTTACCAATTAAACCGATAAGTGGATAAATGGAAGCGTGGATAGATTTTTTGTGGGATTCTGAAATTGCTATTGAAGTCATTTATATTTGGGTTTACTTTGCTATAATATTTCTGATGTAAAATTCCAGGAGGTTATGGTTTTGCTGGGTATTATTAAGATGTCTTTTATTTAGTTTTAATCTTTTCCCAGAATCTTTATGCACCGTTTTCTGCTTTACTTTTATTATTTTACATTTCATATTTTTTCAGTTATTCTGATTCTACTATCTAATTATACCTTTCCCATTGTGCTCAAACTCGCATTGCAGCATCCCCTCTCTATGGAATGTGTCAGACTTCACCATATTGACTGTGAAGCATTACGACTTGCACAAAAACCAGGAGGAATCCCTTGGATTCCTTTAAGCTGCACCTACAAACATATTGAGCAGAGTTATTTAGCAGCAGGTTTCAGCCTTTAACTCTCATTCAGAAGCAATAACACCACATTTAAAAGATAAAGGATGTAATTTCCAAAGACTAGCATGACTCCCAGTTCTATTGGCTTAGGATCCTCCTGAAGCTCTTCTTGTGACTTTGAAATCAACTTTCCGTAGAACTGAAGTAAGAATATAGACAAATATGTATGTGCATGTACATATGTATTCACATGTATGACTTTGAGATAAGAGAGGAAATGTTAAGATTAAACTGAAGTCTATTAAAATCCTCTTTTTTGAATTAACCCAAACTCCTTGGTTGAATTTAGAGCAATCTGGAAAAAGTCAGGGTTCAGTAACTAAATTAGATTTTTGCCCCTTTGGCTTCTTAGTACTTAAACTTAAGAAAGAAGAGTCTAGTTTCAAAACTAATGTTCCAAATGAAATCCTTTCTGTTCTCAATAAGTGCGCATTTTTACAAAACCACTGTTTTTAGTGTACTGTGCTCAGGTTTTGTACTCTATAACTTATTATTTTGCCCATTGAAAAATACAGAAGATATTCTCATTTCTAAGCTCAGCTAGAATGTGTTTGAGATTATATTCAAACCTGGCACACACTTAGCACGAACAATTTCCTTTTTTCAACTGAATTCTCCTGGGAGAGCTGGAAATGGCAATGGCTACAGCAGCAGTTGGAGCTAATGTACTGATGGTTGCAGGAACTGTTGAAACAGTGAGCTTCTCAGCTAGAACATTCAATTCAAAGACAATTGCTGAAGAAATATGGGCATTGTAGACAAGACAACTAAGGCAGGAGCTGGATTTTATCCATTGTAAAACAAAGAAGAAAATATGCTAGTTAAATAGTGGTATGTCTTTCCTTCAGAAAACTTGACACAACAGTGTTAATGTGTGTGTGTATGTTTATACTTACAAAGAACACAAAAGAGCACTTACAAACATATGTCAAGAGTGAACACAAATATATCTGTGCAACTTTCTCTCTGAATCTTCTTGAGACTCTCCTCAACTGCAGAAAAAAGGGGTGGGGGGAGGAATTTGAAGTGTTTATCCCATAGAGTGATTGTGTGGATTGAATGATGTAACACCTAAATTCGAGAGACTAACTCTCAAGTTTAACAATGTCTACCAGTGTCTGGTATAAAGTAAGTGCTTGGTAAATATTTGCTATTATAATTTTATTATTAACATCACTATAAATATGTACTAGAGAAGGAAATGGCAACCCACTCCAGTATTCTTGCCTGGGAAATCCCATGGACAGAGGAGCCTGGTGGGCTACAGTCCAGGGTCGCAAGAGTCAGACACGACTTAATGACTAAACCAGCATCACCATGTGTGTGTGTGTGTGTGTGTGAATCATAAAATAAGATTTTATTCATAACTTTGTAAATAATCCAATTATCCAATTCCTTAAGTAGTAATATTAATTGAATATTTTTCAAAACAAAACTTTGTCTAACAAACATACCATAAAATACTTTTCGTGTCTTGAAAAACGTGTAATTAAAGGAAAAACTCTCCCATTCAACCATAACAATAATACCTAATTCATTGGATTATGAGTGCTTGTTTTGCTTTTTAATCAATGTTTATACTTCAAAGAAACAGAAAGCAATGTATTTTGACTCATTTTAAGTATGTTTCCATACTTGATATTGTTAGGCACCCTCATTCTCCTAAGTCCATTAATAAAATTAATTATAAAATTGGCTATTTCATGATTGATGAAGTTATTTTGAAAGTAGGGTTTCAACTCTAATGCAATAAATGATACAAAAGTTTTGTAAGACAGTGAAAGAGAAAAAAGCTCAGTAATTGTTAGAAATGATGAGAGGATAACTGACTGGTCCACTACTGCAGTGACAAAAACCGCTGTTACTGAATCAAACTTGGGTTTGTTTGCCCAAAGCACAGCAAAGTCAATCCACTGACACCAGGTTGTGATAAAGGAAAGTAGTTTTTATTTGCAGGGAGAACTGGCAGTTAACATACAAAAGACCCTATCCTGACATGAATCCTGATGCTTAGGTAGGATCATAGGAGCAGAGAGGAAAAAAACTTTTGCAAAAGAAAAGTGCTTGAGGAAAGACAGAAAAGCAAGACAAAAAAACAAAGGTATCTTCAAGGAATACTTGCAGTTCTGATATTATAAGTGGAGAAGAAATACTGAAGATTTCTTCAGAGAAATTAGAAGATTTGGACTACCAGATCATGGAGGTCTTAATAGTCAAGGGACAAGGGAGCAACTAGTTCAGTTTGGGGAAGGAAATGAGATAGTCGAAATTAGACTTTAGGAAGGATCCTCTTAAAGAAGTAGACAAACGAAAGGCAGGAAATGACAGTGAGGCAATTGGTGAAATATCATTAAATTTGAGGGAATTAGCAGTGATAGCCCAGTTTAGAATAAATAGATCCTGACCAGATCCCTGAAACAGAGTGTCAGTATAAGAAGACTTTCCAAGGTAGAAATGACTAGGCAGGATGTATAAGTAAATTTATGAGTATATGTTTGTGTATTGGCTATAAGGAAGAGACAACTCCCCATTTGAAAATCTGGGACAGCTGGAAGCTGGTAGGGGCAATACTAGTTAAAGGAACAGAAGCATGAAGGGACTTGAAGAAATGAGGTCATTTTTAGGTATGCGGATCTTACAGTAAGTTTCAAATATCAACACGCAATTGCCAGGAGATAGGTGGAAACATGGAGCTTAGAAAAGTCTGAATTAGAAGAAAAGCAGTATTAAGAAGCTATAGTCCTGGATGAAATGACCTAGTGGAAGAAAAGAGAAGTAGAAAAAAGGGGTCTAGAGCTGAACACTATTGGACTTGTTATCTGACTTGAAAGAAGATGAAAAGAAGAGGCACAGCAACCACAAAGAAGATAAGAGAAAAAGTCTTTTCAACACTGAGTCAGCAAAGCCAACCTGGCAGAGATTATTCCATGAAAGGATGGAGAAGGGCTCCACAGGTTTTGTGAGGTTACAAACCCCATTTTCCTTCCTCTAGAGCTGTGGTTCTCTGCCAGGAATGATTTTGCCCCTCCCATTCCAGAACATTGGATAAATTTTGGGAACATTTTGGATTGTCATAACTAATGGGTGCTATTGGCACCTAGTAAGTAGAGGCAAGGGAGACTGGTGAGTACCACAAAGCACAGACTACAGGCAAAACAACAAAACGCTCTGCTCCCAGATATTAAAAGTGTCAATATCGAGACTCCTTGCTCTAGATCCTGTTGAGCACCCTTGACCATAAAGTGAATTTTCTAAACCTTTCCAAATTAGAAAGGGAGCATCTTCAGAATGCAAAAAATATTATGGTACTGCAAAATTTGAAAAGTGGACCCAAGACACATTTTCTTCTTTCTAGACTAGGTAGTAGCAACAGATCCTATGTTTCCAACACTAAATGTCAGGTCTGCTTAAGTATCATGAATTGGGTTATATCTACCTTGTCTAATCCAATATGAATTTTCCAATGCACAGCTAGAAACCTGGACTGCTGTAGGTTTGTATGCCACAGGTTAACATTCATTTTAAATGCATTAAAAAGTTACTTCTAAGTACATCTTTAAACCTATTCACTAAGGTCCACAAATGAAATATCTAGTACTTAGGAAAATGCAAGTGTGTGTGTTTTTTTTCTTCAATATTTTCTCTCTAAAGCAGTTATATTTTTAGAATAATTTTTAAAAATGTGGAAAAAAATAATCCATTGTGGGAGAACCTGACATTCTGATAAGGGTGATTTTTTTTCTCCAAAACACATATCTTAAAAATAATTTCTGACATGTGTGGTTTTTCTCTCAACGGTGACCAATTTTTTAAAGGACACAATATCACTCATTTCATCTTCACATGAAGCAAACTTCTTAAATTTACTGCCTACACAGTCAAATATCTTTCAGAGAACGTTGATTTATTTATGTAAAAAGCAAGATAATACATCGTGGCACTGGGGAATTATTTCCCTTCTGCCCTGGGCCTTTGAATCATAGGCTACATCATGCTGCTCAGCTGTTGACTCTGGACACAGTCCAGAATAGCACAGTACTGTGGAAGATGCCAGAAAGATACACCGCCCCATAGCAAATGAAGTAAGAGTTATCTTCTCTGCAAACTCAAGAGGATAACAGAGTGATTTGTATTGCAGTTGATACGCAGAACATTCATCTTTAATTTTCAGTGCTGGTCAGGGGCGTTTCTAGTTCACAAGATGGCATATTGCTCTCCTAGGAAGTGAAAGGAAGAAAGACTCTTAGGGAACGCTTGGGCCCATCTTTGCTGACTGAATTCTCACACTCTCTAAGCACACACTCGTGATTTCTTCAATTAGTGTGGCTTAATCAGGCTTGCTGAGAGGGTCAAGGATTATAGCAAGGAAAACAAAAACCAATTGCTTCTATCAAGGCACTTGGCTCTCCTGTAATAAATGACTGTTCTCATTGCCCTTTAAGTAGCATGCCAATCGTGGAGACTATGCAGGTAATAAAGTCGATGTATCGATGTGTTCTTCCCATTCTGGAGTGAGAGCTCTGTTACACCACCATTTCCAGAACTTGTTCACGGTTTCCACAGCCAGGATAGTTGTTGTTTGCTTTATGAGTGTCCCAGGGCTAGAGAAGTTGCCAGGTACTGCAGCTGTGCCGAACTATGGAGTCTCATTTTACAGGAGAGACTTTCCATGGAATTTTGTGGAAATTTCATAATGGAGAAATATTTGGCACTCCGGGAAGAAAGAATTTTGTTTTTAATTTTCTGAGCAGAGCACCCACTTGACAACACAGTGTGCAGAGAATAGTGCCATGGAGTTCAAGGGTTTTAAGGCTAAATCCTATGAAAGATCAGTGTAGGCATTTTACTAAGACCTATCCATCCCAGTTAGGGCTTTCCAGGTAGCACAGTGGTAAAGAATCTGCCTGCCAGTGCAGGAGACACCGGAGTCAGGAGTTCAGTTCCTGGGTGGGCAAGATCCACTGGAGGAGGAAATGGCAGCCCACTCCAGTATTCTTGCCTGGGAAACCCCATGGACAGAGGAGCCTGGCAGGCTACAGTCCATAGGGTTGCAAAAAGTTGGACAGGCTGAGAGAGTAAGCACATGCATCCTTCCTAGCCGAAGTGATCTGAACAGGAACAGTGAATAAATTATTGAGTTCACTCTTCCTTAAGTCAAGCGAAAAGTGAAAAATCCAGTTACTGGATTACCAAATAAATCCAAGGAACAAATCAACCATGGGTGAGCCATACGGGTTTCATATCCGAAGGATGAATTCTAGCATTTATTTTGGACTTGGAAAATAAATAATTTAACATAAAGTCAAACAAAAAATGAGAGAATTTTTGGAAGTATTTGTCAAGAATTAGTTGTATAAATACTCAGCTCAGAATACAATATTGTTCTGGGAAACTGCTACTTCGGTAGTGATTATCAAGTCTTATGAAGATTTTAAATGCTTACAGTTTTGTGATGTAAGAAAAGTTAACAGTTTTGAAGAGATATCTCCTGAATTCTTGGGACCTGGTTTACTTTGTGGTACTCACCACCCCTGTTGATCTTTATTAGCTATGACATTAAACAAAAAATATGCTTCTATATCGGATATATCTTCACCTTTTCCCTAGATTTCATGCTCACAACATATAAAGCAATAAATTTATCCAGGCATTTGGCACATAGCATATATTTAATAAATGGTAGTATTTATTATTTTTCCTTGTAAAACATTGAGAACAACAGTGTAAACAAGCTAGTACTGAATAAAATTTTTACTATGTTCATTACTAAATTAAATCCTACTATGACTCCCATACACACATACCTTTTCATTCTCCATTCTGAAGTAAATTTTAAAAATGACTTACTTTTGAAGGATAAAATTGGCTACTCTTCAACTGACTGCTAAATTTTGCATTCAACTGAAAACACACATAGGCATAATCTTATTTTTCTCATCTGTAAGACATCTGTCAGTGACAGATACTTGTTGTGACACTGCAATTTATAACAAGTATATAGATTTGGACTTCCCAGGTGGTGTTAGTGGTAAAGAATTCTCCTGCCAATGCAGGAGATGCAAGAGACTTGGGTTCAATCCCTAGGTTGGAAAGATCCCATGGAGAAGGAAATGGCAACTCATGAACAGAGGAGCCTGGTGGGCTACAGTCCATAGGGTCACAAAGAGTTGGACACAACTGAGTGCCTGCATGTATGCATGCCTGTGTGTTCATGCACACACACACACACACACACACACACACACACACACACACACCCATTGGTTTTGTCCATGTTTCTGCAAGACCACCTAAAACTCTGGGAATATTCTCCATGATAAGAACTACAAAGGAGTCTTTTTTTGTGCTAATCGGGTTGCTTTTGCATCTAAGGATGGGATTGATTGATAAGAAAACCATCCATGTGATTAGTAGATTGGCCATTTCAGTCCCAGGAGTTCAGAGGAGTGGAGGTTAAATCAGTGATCAATAATTTAATCAATCATGCCTATGTAAGGAAGTCTCCATGAAAACGTAAAAGGATGGGGTTCTGAAAGTTTCCTGGTTGGAGAATCAGAATGCTTCCATGGCTACCAGACAGGCCCCTAAAATCCATGAGGACAATAGCTCCTATGTTCAAGACATTGCCCTGTATATCTCTTCATCTGGCTGTTGATGTGTACCTTTTAATATGCTTTGTAATATATTGATAATCTAGTGAATAAATGGGTTTTCTGAGTTCTGTGAGCCACTCTTGCAAACTAATTAACGCAAAGAGGAAGTCATGGGAACCTCTGATTTAGAGCGTCAGTCAAAAACACAAGTGAAAACCAGGGCTTTTAATTGCCATATGAAGTGGAGAAAACAATCTTGTGGGACCAAGCCTTTAAACTGTGTAATCTGATGCTGTCTCAGGGTAGATAGTATTAGAACTGAATTGAATTGTAAGACACCCAGTTGATGTAGGAGAATTGCTTGGTAGTATGGGAAAACCACATACATATATATATATATATAAGAGATTAATATCAGAATATCAGACATGTGTGTGTGTGTGCCCAGTAGTTAAGTCATGTCTTACTCATGTGACTACATGGACTGTAGCCCTTCATGCTCCTCTGTCCATGGAATACTGGAGTGGGTTGCCATTTCCTCCTCCAGGGGGTCTTCCCAAGCTAGAATAATTTAAATGGGGATGGGAAAGTTATCAAGGGAGACTTCAGGGAGGAAGTGATGCCTGTGATGAGTGTTAAAGGTAAGCAGGAGTTTTAAACGGTAGATTAGGCATTCTAAGCAGAGAAGAAGTTAAGCGAGAAAGAAACAGCCTATGAGGATTGGGTAGGGACGATTTGTTTCCAGAAGGGAGAGTTGTGGAGACAGAAGCCAAATCATAAGAAGCTTTAGGTACATTGTTAAGGAGCTTCAATTTTAGGGAATTTTATTTTTCAGGGTACAGAAGACATCAAAAACTTTTAAACAAGGGATTGATTTGTTTTTAATAGCAGGGATAAGCTTGCAGTTCAGCCCAGAAAACTTGTGTAAGCCATAGTATGCCTGAAGCCTAGGACTGGTGATGGCACATCAATCAAGGTTAGCCAACAGACATCATGATTTCAACAAATCTCATCATCCCCCAAAGGCCTTAATAAGTTCCTGTCATCAGAGCCATCCCAGCAGCTGTGTTGTGTAAACATTGTGTCTATGGCAAAATGTTCTGGAGTTAAACTGCAATCCCTCCTACTCTCCAGTAGGATGGAGGTATTTAAACGACCCTTCTCTTCTTCCCCAGCTCATTTTTGATAGTAGAAATGGGAGTAGATCCAGCAGCTTGGGCTACAGTCAATCAGGGGCTAGTATATTTGGATGGCTCCAAATAAGGGTATTGGAAATGAGTCTTGAGAAGGAGGCTTTTCATCAGTGGCTCCCTTGTGCTTTCAAAAAAAAAAAAAAATGTTGTGTGTCAACTCTCTTATGTACCAGTACTTCTTGAAGCACCTTCAATGGGTTTTTTTCTAAGATTACATATGCCTGTGTATGTACATGCATATTTCTATTTCTATTTTTCCTAGTAATATGGGGCATTGGCAAAAAGTAAAGGTACATTATTTTCCTTTTTCCCCCATTTTCTGTCTTTTAACTGGTTCGCTTAACATTATAGTATTATATTCCAAGAGCTAATATGTGTATGTGAGAGAGTGAGTCAGAGAGACAGAAACAGAGACAGACAGAGATAGAGAGATAGAGAAGTTTCAGTTTTCTGGTGGATGGTAGGGTCCATGGAAAGAAATGGGCCTGAGCAGAGGGAGTTGCTAACAAAGATACCTGAAGACTGGGTGATGTGGCTGTGTAGAGATGATGGGGAGTAGTGGATGTGTTGGTGTGGTCCAACTCAAATTCCTTTTCAAGCCCTTTGTCATGACATTTCTCCCCAATAAGAACTGTATGTTTTGTTTTTTAAAAATTTCCAGTTCTAGCATAGAGCTTATTGTATAGTTGCACTCAGTAAATAAAAAATGAATGAATAGGCTTACTTTACCCTATGCTTTGAATGTTTGTTTGCCCCGTGATTAATATGCTGAAATCCTAATCTCAAAAGATGATGGTATACTGATATGACACCTTTAATTAATGCTCAGATCTTGGGGATGGAGCCCTCATGAATGGGACTAGAGTCCTTATAGAAAGACTTCAGAGATTCCTCATCCCTTTCCTCATGTGAGAGTGCCAGCAATGAGCCAGGAAGAGGGCTCTTACCAGAACACACCCATGCAGGCACGAAGTCACTTCAGTCATGTCCAGCTCTTTGTGACCCTTGCAGTATAGCCCACTGAGCTCCTCTGTCCATGGAATTCTCCAGGCAAGAATACTGAGTGGGTTGTCAAGCCCTCCTCCAGGGGAGCTTTCTGACCCGGGGACTGAACCTGTGTCTCTCACATCTCCTGCATTGACAGGTGGGTTCTTTCCCACTAGGGCCACCTGGGAAGCCTGAACCAAACCATGCTGGTAGCTGAATCATGAACTTCCCCAACCTTCAGAATTGGGAGAAATAAATTTCTGTGTTTATGGCTACCCAGTTGGTGGTATATTTTTATTTCAGCCCAAACAGGCTAGGACACCTTGTTTTGAAATGAGAAGCCAATGGGAAGAGGAGAGGGCCAGATGAAGGGAATTCATAATCAATAGTTGATTTTAAAGGGATGAGAGAGCAGATGAGCTGGTGATTCCCCAGGGTTCCCCCAGATCCCTTCCTGCCTTTCTTCACCCTGTTCTGTAACCTTGGAAACTAGCTTCTGTGGACTCCGTTCCCAGGTTTGTTATTATTGTTATTGTTGTACTGGGCTTCCAGTTGAGCTCAATCAACTGGGGATGAATGGTGGATGTATAGGCAGGATATGAGGGAATAGAAGAGAAATGTTGGTTATTTATTTTCCCACTGGATATCTGGGGCAGGTCATTTTCAATGGCTCCATCTTTCCTTGGACCCCCAGTAATGCTGTCCCTTCTTTTCATTCCTTCATGTCAAGGAATAGCAATATCTTCCCAATGTTCAAATGTATTCAGTTCAGTTCAGTTCAGTTCAGTCACTCAGGCGTGTCCAACTCTTTGTGACCCCATGAATCGCAGTACACCAGGCCTCCCTGTCCATCACCAATTCCCGGAGTTCACTCAGACTCACGTCCATCGAGTCAGTGATGCCATCCAGCCATCTCATCCTCTCTCGTCCCCTTCTCCTCCTGCCCCCAATCCCTCCCAGCATCAGAGTCTTTTCCAATGAGTCAACTATTTGTATGAGGTGGCCAGAGTACTGGAGTTTCAGCTTTAGCATCATTCCCTCCAAAGAAATCCCAGGGCTGATCTCCTTCAGAATGGACTGGTTGGATCTCCTTGCAGTGCCTCAAACATCTCTGGCTGGTTCTCTTAATCCTGGTCTTTTTATTAAACTGTTCTCACTTAAAGCACTTTCAATATACTGTGTGTTTCATGATGGAGACTGAGCTGATGGGACAGAAAAGTCTAAGCCATGAAGAAAAAGAGAAGCAAACATGTGACAGATCTTCAGAAAAAGAACTTCAAACTCAGGTGGAAAAATACTTCAATATGCCTACAGTTAAAAAAAAAAGAAAGAAAGAAAAATCAACATAATTGAACAGGATGAACTGCTCTCCTAAGGAATAGGACCAAGTCTGTCCATTTACATGAGTAGAAATATTTTCCCAGCTGTCTGGCATTATGCTCCTATTTTTAATTTCATGAGCCTAAAGATGAGCAAAAGGAGTACACAGTCAGGGAAGCGGGGTGAGCAGGCAGTTGGAGTCAGTATTGCAATAACTCTGCACTGCAGCCACCCCCAGCTCTCATTCTGAAAGCTTTGTATGAAGTACAGGACCAGAGGAAATACAATCAATGCAAACAAATCCCAGAAGAAAATGAATGCTTCCTGATGATTAGCAAACTTGAAAAAAAAAATGAACAGAGAAACTTTAATAGCTGAAAATTGGCTTAATGCAAAATATTAACAGACCGCAAAATACATATTCTGATAGAATTAAGGCACTCTTCACAAACTTTCTGTACTTGGCTGCCAGTCAGTGCTAAGTTCTCCCTAAGTGAGATATTTGGTGAAATCATTAACATCAGAAGCAACTTTGAGCTCTCTTACCACAGAGACACAGCTACTGAGCTCAAAACGTGGAGTTCAGGAAGATTTTCCCTTTGCTTTGGACATAAAGTGTACTGAAATTTGGTGAATGAAGTATATCTCTAATTCAGTATTTAGAGAGATTGCTATTATTAATATCTGTAAAAAACAAACTGAAGAGCTATCTCACCCCATTATTCAAAACACACACACACCCACACACACCTGCAACCTCATTTCTCACATATGAAAAGTGAGGTCATAGTTAATGCAAATTTTGGTTGTGGTAATTTGAAATAGTGTGATATAAAATATTAATGGGTTTTCAAATTTGATGCAAAATTTGAAACCATGAAATTTTCATTTTATGTTTATTCCTATGGGAAAAATAATTTTTAACTATGTAAGTTTCAAATTATATAAAGCTTCAAGAAAACATTCCACCCATAAAATATGGCTGCATCTGTCATCCTTGGAAGGACTAACATATTTTATTAGAGATAGTGATAGGCAAGTTGTATAAATTTTAAAATATTTATCAGCAGGTTCCAAAGTAGAAAGAACCACAAGAATTGCAGGAGCTGTCCGCATTCAGTGTCATAGATTTCCAGGGTTCATATTCACTCAGTAAGCTAAACTAAACTAAACTAAGTCATGTTGAATGGTTGAAATAAATTAGGTAGATATATTACAGCACACGAAAGCTAAAGATTTTGTTCTGGATCTGTAAAGATTTTTTTCCTGGATGAATGCTAACATTTGGCTCAGTTTTTGGAGTATAAGGCTACTAACATAAGACTTAAAATTGTAAGCAGTTGGGTGGGACTGTTAGCTTTCTCAATTCAAGGATAACAGTTGTTTTCAGATCACAACATGAACCATGGCTCTAGCCAGATATTTTCAAACTATGTGCCACTAAGTCAAGGTCATTCTTTGAAGGTTTGAGTAGCAGGTCAATAACCAATTTGAACAAATTCTGAGTGTACAAATCAGTTTATTCCAAAATCATATTTGCCAATTTTTGTCTTCAGCAATTAATTCTCATTTTCCTGAAGAAGTATTGCTTTTATTTCATGAAACCCTCCAAGTGGTGCAGAAAGGATTATTTAACCCATAGCAGGCCCAATATTAATTGGACTATGACTCATTTCTAAGGTTTCATGCTGGCCCACAAATAGTAATAAAAGTCCATTAAGGAAACTACCTCACTATTCTCACTTGTAGTACATGCAACAGGATGTTAAATTGGAAGTTTCCGCTGAGGAACCAAGACCCCATAAGACTCTATATTACAAAGGAGATGCTGGGCCATAGGCAGAATTTAAAAGTATGAAACTTTGAGCTGCCTCAGAAAGTCTCTCATGTCTATAAGGGATAAAAAGGATCAGTATAGTAGATATTAGAGAGAGTGCATGTAGAGCATTACTTTAGAGAATAGCTAATGTGATATGAGCTCCATTCCATTTCTTTGCTTTTTGTGCTTCGATGGGGCAGTTTCTGATTCTTTCTGCATGCCCAGTGAGAAGGCCATAGAGAAGAAAGGACTATGTTTCTTCAGTTAAGGCTTTGGAAGATGAGTTCTGGATTTATGACCAAGAGAATAAAGCATCTTGTGGTATAGGGAAGAGTCCGTGAAGGAACTGTACCCGCATTGAAGGAACAGATGGGAATTCCCAAAGGGAATGTTGACTTAGTTCAGTTCAGTTTAGTTGCTCAGTTGCAACCCCATTGACTCCAGCACGCCAGGCTTCCCAGTCCATCACCAACTCTCAGAGCCTACTTGAACTCATGTCCATCACTCTGGTGATGCCATCCAACAATCTCATCCTCTGTCATCCCCTTCTTCTCCTGCCTTCAATCTTTCTCAGCATCAGGGTCTTTTCCAATGGTCAGTTCTTCCCATCAGGTGGCCAGTATATTGGAGTTTCAGCTTCAGCATCAGTCCTTCCAATGACTGGATTGATTTCCTTTAGGATTGACTGGTGGGATCTCCTTGCAGTTCAAGGGACTCTCAAGAGTCTTCTTGAACACCACAGATCAAAAGCATCATTCTTCTACACTCAGCTTTCTTTATAGTCCAACTCTCACATCCATACATGACTACTGGAAAAACCATGGCTTTAACTACATGTACCTTTGTTGGTATAGTAATGTCTCTGCTTTTTAATATGCTGTCTAGTTTGGTCATAGCTTTTCTTCCAAGGAACAAGTGTCTTTTAATTTCATGACTGCAGTCACCATCTGCAGTGATTTGGAGCCCCTCAAAAACCAAGTCTCTCACTGTTTCCATTGTTTCCCCATCTTTTTGCCATGAAGTGATGGGACCAGATGCCATGATTAAAGTTTTCTGAATGTTGAGTTTTAAGCCAACTTTTTCACTCTCGTCTTTCATTTTCACCAAGAGGCTCTTTATTTCTTCTTTGCTTTCTGCCATAAGGGTGGTATCATCTGCATATCTGAGGTTATTAATATTTCTCCCAGTAATCTGGGTTCCAGCTTGTGCTTCTTCCAGCCCAGCATTTCGCATGATGTGCTCTGCATACAAGTTAAATAAGCAGGGTGACAATATACAGCCTTGACTTACTCCTTTCCTAATTTGGAACCAGTCTGTTGTTCCATGTCCAGTTCTAACTGTTGCTTTTTGACCTGCATACAGATTTCTCAGGAGGCAGGTCAGGTGGCCTGGTGTTTTGATCTCTTGAAGAATTTTCCACAGTTTGTTGTGATCCATACTGTCAAAGGATTTGGCGTAGTCAATAAAGTAAAAGTAGACATTTTTCTGGAACTCTCTTGCATTTTCTATGATCCAGCTGATGTTGGCAATTTCATCTCTGGTTCCTCTGCTTTTTCTAAATCTAGCTTGAGCATTTGGAATTTTACAGTTCACCTACTATTGAAGCCTGGCTTGGAGAATTTTGAGCATTACTTTGACTTAAAGTTATTATTAAAATAACTTTAAAATGTTGAATTAAAGTTAATTTAAAAGTCATACTATCCAATGGGGCAAGATACCAGGGAAAAGAAATTCAGACAAAAAAATACTGTGAATTATATTGCTGGCATGAAGATAATTGGCAGAGATCAAGAGAAGCCAGCTTAAGAGGAGGCACTGACCAAAATGAAGATGCCAAATTTCAAGGCCCCCAATAGGAAGGCTCTGAGGAATCTAGAATGTACTCATGAGAGTATCAGCTTCTAACATCTGCAGGCTTCCACTGGTAATAACAACTTTTATCTACCCCTGACTTCTTTCTTCTCCAACAGTGTATTCTGCAACTGAATTGCATGTTCTCATAATCCATAAGTTGCAAACAGTCATGGTTTTATTTTATGTCTTCATTGCTAAGTCAAAAACACACTGCTGTATCTTTGACTGACCACATGTCTCTCAGATCCATTGTTCATCTGTTTACTCACAGGGCACAGGCACCAGTCAACAGACATAAACATACATATGTAAGAACTCCATGAATGGAGAAAATAACAGACACGCTACCCAGAAGGCCTGAGAAGAATGGGTAGGGGAACAGAACTGAGCAGTTTAGTTGACCAGAAACCATAAAATCAAATTGGCCTATTATACATTTAGCAGCCCATAATAAAACTTAGTACCTGCTATGGCTCAGACATTCTGCTGACATATTATCACTAATTGAAACACTTACTCCACCTCATAGGTATTACGATACCCATTTTCAGATAAGAAAAGTAAAATTTGAAACTATGAAGTAACTTAAGTCTCACAGTAAGTGACTGAATATATATTCAGACTCAACTTTTTTCAATCACCCACTTCTCTGAATCTGAGAACTGAGGTGTTAGATGGGTATTAATCTGCATGTGTGTAGCTCTCCATGTTACTATACTTATACTAGCATATTTATATTTATACTAGCATTTATATTATTCTAGCATATTTTTGGTTTATGAGGTGAGAGAAACATCAAGAGTAAACAATGACAATTGAAAGCACATTGAATCAAGCCAAACTAGGGTTGGGAAATAGAGAGAACAGTGGTTAGTTAATAAAAGCAGAGGAACACACCATTATTCTCAGGAAGTACTCTTTCTGAAATGAAAACTGCAGTGTGATCTCTTTAAAACAAATGGTAGTTTCTAGGGTGGGAGCCCCCAAAGTTACATATTTTCCTATTTTTTTTATTTTTTCCTTTTAAAGTTTTGTTTCATTTTTTAAATTTTAATTGGAGTCTAATTGACTTACAATGTTCTGTTAGTTTCTACTGTTCAGCAAAGTGAATTAATTATATACATATATCCACTTTTTAAAAATTCTATTCCCATATAATTACAGAGCATTGAGTAGAATTCCCTGTGCTAAACTGAATTCAATGGATAAAGTAGGTTCCTACTAATTATCTATTCTATATATAGTAGTGTGTGTAAAAGTGAAAGTTGCTCGGTCAAAAGTCTGACTCTTTGTGGCCCCATGGACTATACTGTCCATGGAATTCCCCAGGCCAGAATACTGGAGTAGGTAGCATTTCCCTTCTTCAGTGGATCTTCCCAACCCAGGGATCCAACCCAGGTCTACCTTATTGCAGATAGATTCTTTACTAGCTGAGCCACAAGGGAAGCCCAAGAACACTGGAGTGGGTAGCCTATCCCTTCTCCTGACCAGGAGTCGAACTAGGGTCTCCTGCATTGCAGGCGTATTCTTCACCAACTGAGCTATCAGGGAATCTCCTGCTTTATTCTCTCACCTTTCCTCTTGGTAACTATGCTTGTTTTCAACACCTGTGACTCTATTTCTGCTTTATAAATAGGTTTATTTCTACTATTTTTTCAATTACATATATGTAATATCATATATTTGTCTTTCTCTTTCTTATTTTTAAAATAAACTTTCAAATCTAGACTTACATTTACAGAAAAGTTTCAAAGACAGTGCTCTCAAGAACCCCACACCCAGTTTCTCCTGTTATTCATTAGCATGGCATATTTATCACAATTAATGAGCCAATGCATGTCTGCATGCTAAGTTGCTTCAGTTGTGTCTGATTCTTTGTGACCGCATGCACTGCAGCCTGCCAGGCTCCTAACATCCATGAAATTTTCCAGGCATGAATACTGGAGTGGTTTGCCCTTCCCTTCTTCAGGAATGAACCAATATTGATACATTCGTATGGACTAGAGTCCATACTTTTTTCAAATTCCTTAGTTTTTGCCTGTTTTTTTGTTCTTTTTTTTTTTTTAATCCAAGACCCCATCCAGGATACCATGTTACATTTATTCATCATGTTTCTTGGCTCACCTTGACTGTGTCAGTTTCTTAGACTTGTCTTATTTTAAATGGGACATAGGTTAAGTCTTTTGTAGAATGACTCTCAATTCATATCTGTCCTGTGTTTTTCTCATGAATGTGAGTTTGGGAACCAAAGTTACTTTTTAAAGCAAATATATACATTGATGTTGGCAGGAGTAGATAAATTATATTGACTTGAAGCTGGAAAGTCTGAATGTCTCTTCCACCATTGCTTGTACCACCTTAGGAAAATTATTTAGTTTCTGACAGTCTCCTAAACAGAACTGTATCAGGTATGATTTTTATTCTGGAATCTCAGCTATAAAAAATCAGACAAACTCTTTTTTATAAGACATAAATTAATTTCTACTTTAGGTGCCTAAATAGCCAAAGTTTTGGGGATTATTTGTCCATGAAGATGTTTGCTGGGGAACACTCGGTCCCCTCATTTTTCACGGCCATCAGTCTACCAGCGTTCCCTCATTCCTGCCACTGAGACTCTTCACCCTGCATTTTCTACTGTCACTTGAGTGTCGCACTCAGAGTGTGGGCAGACATGTGCTGCTTCTGCTTGTTATTCAGGATTTCATCTCTTCCAGGCTCTCCTAGCCATTCTGTCTTCGTTTTCTGTCTAGCCATTCTTCTCTAAGAGCTTTGCTGCTTTCCTAAGGCTCTATGTGGCAGGTTCTTTCATTTTCAGGTTCTTTCTGCTCTGGGATATTCCCAGTCTCTCTGTGGTCTTGAGGATTCTGCCTGGAACACAGTACATAGGACACTTTTCTCTAGGATTCACAAGTATCACCCGTCTTTCATCACTCCCTAGTCCATTACTCTCTCTTCCAAAATTAGGGGTGTACATTTTCCTCTCGAGGGGAAATCTCTCCCTCTCTCTTTTTATAGCTTTTTCCTCAAAAAACACCTTTGTATGGTGATATTTGCCTATGAATCAAAAGTATACATTTTAAAATGGATTTGAATCTTTGAAACCAGGATGTTTCCATATATTTCTATTATTGTTGTTGTTACTATATCATTACTATTATTCTTACTACTATATTGTTGTTATTGCCTACATGTAATGCCACTTCTCTAAGGCAAAATTTCCAGATTGAATGTATAGACAGAAATAAAGGTGGGGTTAAGGATAACTAAGAGAAAAAAGAAAATAGGGGGAAAATCTAATATATTTATTTTAGTATCTAATTTACATATATGCTATAAATATAAAATAATTTTTGTAAGTCACTTTGTATATCAAGTTTTATTTCCAAGGAAATTATAATTATATACTGCATAACTTGCAAAAACCTTTCCTTTTGCAAAAACAATAGTTTCTTCAATGACCCAAACCTTCACAACAATGATTATAACATTGCATAGAGGGATAACAATGTCAAAATCCCATCCAGGCCAAAAAAAAAAAAAAAAAAATGCAAAATGAAAAGTTCTCTTGAATTACCTTCTTAGTGAGTGTCAAAATGCACAAGCTAGACAGTTTAATGGACTTACTTTAAAGAAGTACCAGTCCTCAAATGAGACTTTTTCTCACAAGTGAGTAGAAGGGGTATTTTGATTAAATGATTTTAGTATTAATATATACCAGCTGACAACTTATGTTCATATAGCTGGATCTGAGACATGACTATACACATTTGCAAAGCAAACTTTATTGAAAAAAAAAAAACCTCTTCAAGCTGAGATAGTGCAAATGTCTTTCTAAACTATGAAACTATCAAAGAGGAAGATATTTTGAAGGTATGAGAAACAGTGATATAGTTTGAAGGCTAGGAGAGTTTCAGATATTATAAAACATGGCCAGAATATAGTGAATGTGAAATACTGGCATTTGGTTGACAGCCCTGTCAATCTCTCATGTCTGTGTCCATTGTCTCCACGTAGTAAATCTGTACAGTGTATAACCCCAAGCAAGCAGGAACCTCAGTCTGGACTAAACTTATCCTACCAGAGAGACAAATTTTTGAGCTCTTGCATAATTTCTATTCTTATCACCAAGAGGACCCTGTCTAGGAGTCCACTATGCTAGCAAATGAGACATTCTGCTTAGGTGGTTAATTTTTAGTATTCTTCCTCTCAGATTTCTCTGGTGAGCATTAATATGAAATACAAAGATTTCAACATTCATATTCACTTCCATGTGTCCATCCACTTGCCATTTACTCAGATCTTATCTTCAATCTTCCAATAATTTTCCTTCTAGGATCCTAACCAACTAGACAAAATATTCATCACTGCTAATGATTCTATGTGCATTTTTATCTCAAGCTACTTCCGCTTCTACACAAATAGATAATTCGGTAAATCATCAAGAGTTCTGTCTACTGAGAAAATTTCTTACTACTTTCAAAGCTGCTCCTACTTAGGGATGTAGTGCCATAACAATTCATTTTCAGCTTTTATTAACACATCAAGTGAATTCATCCTGGGACTATTTTGTCTTCTGGCAGTCAGTTAAAAAGGTTGTGCTTCATATGGCCATAGGTATGAGCTGGGTAAAAAGCACTGGAGCCACATGGGGCTGATATGGGGTCTGGGCCACCTGTTCATGCACCATTATTTGTGCCTCTGGCCTCTTTTATGCCTGATCCTGGCTGTAACACTTCTTTCTTATGATGGATTGCTACTGAGCCCTTCAAACCTTATCACTTTTTGGCCTGACAGAATCCAATTCACAATGTATGGCTCTGACCGTATGATCACATGATGTCTCAAGATCAGTAACTCAGTCGCTTCTGAGACCTAGTATAGACCAGGAGCTATTTTTGAATGGTGCATAGTTCTCTCTGACAGATAGCATGTTCATTCTCAAAACTTCTGGGCCTCTTTAAATGTTGATTTTCTTACTGGGACTTGGTGAAACACAGCAAAGTAATTTTCTCATCATAGGTACTTCCAGGACACAAGTTCTGCCAGATCATAGAGCCCCAAGAAGTAGCTTGCTCTTTAATGTGAAATTGCTGAAGAGTTCTTTCCTGTTCTGGACTTAATTCAAATGTGGGCTGTCCTCCATGTCACCAAATAAGAGAGTACTTCCCATGGGATTGGGCTGTGGCCAGAATCCAAAAAATATTTCCAAGCATTTTGCTTTCTTCTGGTAGAAGTTACAAGATCGTCACTTGGTTCTTACTTTGGAGAGTAGGTCCAGACACACCCCAATCAACTGAAGTCATTAAGTTTTAATCTTTGTTAGGTTCCTCTCCGACCTTCTTGAGTACATGAGTTGTATGAAGGACTCCAATGTATTTGCTGCTTCTTGTTATCCAGTCTGATTAAGCTGGTACCATTGATAAAATCCTCTACATGTAAAGTTGGCTTGGCCCCAGAGCAAAAACAAACATATATGCTACTGCCTGTCCCTGGTAAATGTGAACTGCTTTTGATCCTCCTTTCACAGTGCTGGAAACAAATTCATATCAATGGTCACAGATCAATGGTTACTCTGTGCTCCAGAGGCATTAATTGTCCCCAGCAAAAATATTCTATTCAATGCAGCAGTGTCAGCTGAGGTTGCTACTTGGCTATGTTTGCAGTAGTCCACTTGCTTCTCTTATTTTTAACTCACTTTGTAAAGAGACAGACTTGAATTAAATGGGGGTGCAGTGGGGATTACCACTCCTGTATCTTTTTTCTTTTTTCTTTTTTTACAAAAGGTCATAAAGTATTTATTGAGAGGCACATTGAAAAAATATTTAATGCCTGTGCACTGTATTTTAATGACAGGTTAAGTGACAGTACAGGGTACCAATGAAAAGGACAAGATTAGGCTTTAGCCCTTTGGAAGCAAGATTTTGATGGCCTAGCTGACCACTTAGTGTCATGATGAGAATGTTATTTAAAGCCAGCTTAGCTGTGGCATTTTTTTTTTTTTTAATTTTAAAATCTTTTTAAGTCATGAAAGATGGTAATTAATTATGAAATACTTATGTTTAATTTACATTGAATTTGCATTTGTTTGTCATCCGCAGCACTATTGACATTTTGGACCCATGATTCTTTGTTGTGGGGCTGCCCTGCGGGGTGTTTAGCAGCATCTTTGGACCCTCCCCACTAGAAGCCAGTAACACTCCCCTTCCCCCAAGTTGTGACAACCGAAAAATGTCCCCAGACATTGCCAAATGTCTCTGATAGAGAACCGCTGATTTAAAATCATGTTCAGGTGTGGTTTTGGCTAAAATCTTTGTACATATTCATTATTTTGAAAGTGTGTACATGACATTGGAAATTGTAATTTATTTAATTGTAATGTAAATACTGAAGGAATAAGAAGTTAAGGGAGATCATAGGGAGTGGCCAAATGATTTTTTTTTCTACCCAGTGGGGGAAATTAACCACAGTACTTAGTTTTGGTTATTATAGGCAACATGACTCATAGTTTACTTGTTTTTTGTTTTGTCCATGAAAGAAAAAAATGAATCCTAAGAGGATCAAAATTGCTAAGAGGAAACCCTTGATAATAGCAAAACAAAATTGGCTGGTTTTTTTTTTTTTTTTTTTTTTTTTTATTATTATTGGATTGTTGCTGCTGTTCAGTCACTAAGTTGTGTCTGACTCTTTGCGATCTTGTGGATAGCAGCATGCCAGGCTCCTCTGTCCTCTGCTATCTCTCAGAATTTGTTCAAATATAACCAGAAAACATATGTTCTGAGATTAAATATATATGACAGGAACAATATTAAACAGATGCAAGGATGAATAAGCCATGACTCCTACCCTTAAGAATCTTACAGTTGAGAGCAATAATTCTCAATTTGACTATACATAAGAATCACTGCAAAAGTTTTGTAAACTACTGGTGCTCATATACACCCCCAGACCAATTAAATCAGAATCATGGTTTAGAAGAGAGTCTGCTGCTGCTGCTACTGCTACTGCTAAGTCACTTCAGTCTTGTCTGACTCTGTGTGACCCCATAGATGGCAGCCCATCAGGCTCCCCTGTCCCTGGGATTCTTCAGGCAAGAACACTGCAGTAGGTTGCCATTTCCTTCTCCAATCCGTGAAAGTGAAAAGCGAAAGTGAAGTCGCTCAGTCGTGCCCAACTCTTGGTTACCCCATGGACTGTAGCCTACCAGGCTCCTCTGCCCATGGGATTTTGCAGGCAAGAGTACAGGAGTGGGGTGCCATTGCCTTCTCCAGAAGACAGTCTAGGCATCAGTATTTTTTGATTTATAATTGACAGTGCATAGATTTAAGGTATACAGCATAGTGATTTGACTTATATACAGCATGAATGATTATCATAAGTTTATTGAACATCCACCACCTAACACAGATACAAAATTAAAGAAATAGAAAAATAATTTTTCCTAGTAATAAGAATTATTCAAATTTACTTTCCTGATGACTTTCGTATATAACATAGAGCAGTGTCAATTGTAATTTACATCGCTAGTATTTATTTATGTTGTAACTGGAGTCTCATACCTTTTGACTGCCTTCATCCAATCCCCCTTCCCCCAGTCCTCACATCTGGTAACCACAAATCTGTTCTCTTTTTCTTTAAGTTTTTCCTCTGTTTGTTTTTGAAGTATAATTGACCTACAGCACTCTGTTAGTTCCTGTTACACAATATAGTGATTCCATATTTTTATACTTTTCAAGATGCTCTCTACCATAAATCTAGTTATGCTGTGTCACCATACAAGGATATAAAACAATCACTGATTATATTCCCCACAATGTACAATTCACATCTGTGGCATTTATTTTTAAACTTGGAGCTTGTACCTCTTAATCTATCTCACCTATTTCTTTCTTCCCTCCATTCCTCTACCCTTCCTGATTTTTCTCTGTGTATCTATAACTCTGTTTCTATTTTGTTATGTATGTTCCTTTGTTCTCAGTTTTAGACCCACATGTGATTGAAATAATACAGTATTTCTCTTTCTCTCTCTGACTGACTCCATGTAGCATAATACCCTCTAGGTCCACCCATGTTGTTGCAAATAGCAAGATTTCATTCTTCCTCTTATGATTAACATATATATATATAACATATATATATATATATATGGCTTCTCTGGTGGCCCAGACAGTAAGGAATCTGCCTGCAATGCAAGAGAGACCCAGGTTTAATCCCTGGGTCAGGAAGATCCCCTGGAGAAGGAAATGGCAGCCCATTCCAGTGTTCTTACCTGGAGAATTCATGGACAGAGGAGCTTGGAGTGCTGCAGTCTATGGGCTGCATAGAGTTGGACACAATGGAGCAACTAACACCACATCTATTTATGCATTCATCTATTTATGGGCATTTAGCTTGCTTCCATATCTTGGCTATAGTAACTAATGTGGCAATGAAATCTTTTCTAATTGATGTTTTTGCTTTCTTGGGATAAATAACCAAGTGTGGAATTGCTGGGGAATTAGTAGTTTTATTTTTAATTTTTTGGTGAATGTCCATACTATTATCCACAGAGGCTGTACCAATTTTCATTAATATCAATAGTGTACAAGTGTTCCCCTTTCTCCATATTCTTGGCAATATTTGTGTTTTATTGTCTTTAGGTTAAGCTTGGTGGTTCATATGGTAAAGAATCTGCATGTGAGGCAGGAGATGTAGGTTCAACCCCTGGGTTGGGAAGATCCCCTGGAGAAGGGATGACAACCCACTCCAGTGTTCTTGCCTGGGAAATCCCATGGACAGAGGAACCTAATGGGCTATAGTCCATGGATTTGCAAAGAGTTGGACATGACTGAGTGATGAACATTTTCACTTGCATTTTGTAGGTGTCAGTATTTTTAAAAGTTTTCTAACTGGTTACAGATTAGGCTGAAAGATAAATTTATGAAAAATAAGTAACTTGAGAGTGATAATTATTATACAGTGAAAGTACATATCCAGTGATATTAAGGCATTGAGGAATAAAAAC
The DNA here is from genome assembly GCF_023091745.1 of Budorcas taxicolor. Lineage (NCBI taxonomy): Eukaryota > Metazoa > Chordata > Mammalia > Artiodactyla > Bovidae > Budorcas > Budorcas taxicolor. Next base: position 94,809,529 of record NC_068911.1, on the reverse strand, counting down.
AAATGTAAATTCATAGAAGTTTCATGAAGCTGAACAGTATTCCTACTGCAAAAATGGCAGAAATTTAAATATATTTTATATTAAGATAAACAAAAATGAGGATGAGTAACTTTAAAAGGATGTTAAAGGATAGCTTTTGTGAAATGAGGAGAAATGAATAAATGCAAGAAATAGCTTTTCCTGCCAAGTTGCCCTGAATATACAGTCATTTTTACCATACAAGAAAATTTTTTATATTTTTATTAACATTTCTAGAAAGTTGTGAAGTAACAAAGGAGAAAATGAAAGTTAAATAAAGTAATATTTGATTATATAATTACCATATACTACAGGTCATTCAAATTCCTGGCCTGGGAATGCATATTAATTAATCATTATAAAACCATGCAAATGTCAGATATTCTAATGAGTAATAATTGGATAATCATACCTGAATATAAAATGGAAAATAGAAAATCATACCTACTCTCAATTTTTTCTGGCCAAATTAATTTAGTCTGTGCTCTGTGGTATGAAAATCGACTTGCCAAATGATAATTTGTTCAGATAATATAGCATATCCAGGATGCCCCCCTGGGAAATATTTGATTTGGCTGATTTTCTTTTCCTCTTTCTTGGGGGTCAGTTTTGAATGAATTTTTCATTCTGTTCTGGCAACTGTGTTAAGAAAATTTTTCCTCTCCTTTGAATAAACTATAATTCAAGTTCTTAAATTTTCATGATATAGAATAAATTCTTTTTCGATATCATGGTGCCCACAAAGAGTGAGGATATTGTTTGTGCTCGATACCTTTGCCCCAGACATAACAGTATAGCTTAGATAATTTATATTTGAAAAAGGATGGCAGAGACATTTACTAATTAATCATTTCTCTTTTAATTTCTAAGCTTTATGAAAAGTCAATTTGGAACCAGAAATCCATAGCCTACATAGCGTACATAGTATGGACATCATTAGCCTACTTGCCTGAATAAAACATCCAAATCATGAAGTTTGTTCTTGCATCTTTTGCAAAAAGCACTATTGGGGGAATTTTCCTTCATGTTGTTCAAATCACTCACATAAAGATCATTAATAAATTACTTTCTGAGTTCAGTTTTGAGAAAAACAAGGTTTCTATTGTCACAGGCTAGTGCCTATTTACTATCAAGTACAATGTTATAAATGTCAAATTACTCATCTCCTTTCATTACAAAACCATAACCATCTATAATACTCTCGGTTTGTGACATTTTGGGTTTCCTTTTCAATTTTTTAAAAATGCTTTTATTTCGGGGGTGGGGGGTGGTCCTAAGATGGCGGAGGAATAGGACAGGGAGACCACTTTCTCCCCCACAAATTCATCAGAAGAACATTTCAACGCTGAGTAAATTCCACAAAACAACTTCTGAATGCCGGCAGAGGACATCAGGCACCCAGAAAAGCAGCCCAGTGTCTTCAAAAGGACGTAGGAAAAAATATAAAAGACAAAAAGAGACAAAAGAGGTAGGGATGGAGTTCCATCCTGGGAAGGGAGACTTAAAAAAGAGAGAGGTTTCCAAACACCAGGAAACACTCTCACTGCCGAGTCTGTGGCGAGCCTTGGAACCACAGAGGGCAACATAACCGGGAGGAAAAATAAATAAATAATTAAAACCCACAGATTATGAGCCCAACGGTAACTCCCCCGGCGGAGAAGCAGCACAGACACCTGAACCCGCCACTAGCAAGCGGGGGCTGGGCAGGGAGGCGGGCGGCATTGCTTAGAGTAAGGACCGGGCCTGAATGCTCCGAGGGCAATCTGAGGGAACTAACTTGGGCTAGCAAACCAGACTGTGGGATAGCTACCACACGAAAAGCCCTAACCTAAGACACCACTAGGCCCGCTCACAGAACAAAGGACTGAACAGAACTAGCGGGCTGCAGACCATCCTGCTCTGGTGACAGGCAGCCAGAGATGGAAAGGGGGCAATCGCAGCCCCAGAGAGACATTATCTACCAAACTGCAAGCAGGCTTTTTCACTAAGACTTCTTGGGGTTCTGGACGGTCAACATCCTCCTGAGAAGGTGCGCTGGTAGTACACCCAGAAAACCGAGCGGCAGGGATGCGGGAGGTAATAAGTTCAGCGATGGTGCTTGCCAAACACCTCATCACCTGAGCTGCTTGGTCCTGAGAAGGGCCCAAAATGCAGGCCCAACAGAGTCTGCACCTCTGAGGACTATCCAGGTGCCTGAACCTGAGAGGCTTAGACCTGGGAGGTGCATGCAGCCCAGGGCCAGCCTCGGAGTGTTCCCGGCAGAGCAACCTAGAGCCTGAGCAGGGTAGACAGGGAAAGCACACATGCTGTGAGCGGGGGCAAACCCAGTGCGGCCGAGACACTGCGAGCACACGCCAGTGTTATTTGTTTGCAGTTTCCCTCCCTCCCCAAAGCACGACTGAACAAGTGAGCCTAAAAAAGTGCCCATGGCCACCCCCTTGCATCAGGGCAGAAATTAGACACTGAAGAGACCAGCAAACAGAAGAAGCTAAAACAGAGGGAACCGCGTTGGAAGTGACAGGTGCAATAGAGTAAAAGCCTGTAGTTAGTACTGACTACATAGGAAGGGGCCTATAGATCTTGAGAAATATAAGCCAGATCAAGGGATTCTCTGAAAAAGAACTGACCCCACACTACCCACAACAACACCAGAGAAAGTCCTAGATATATTTTACTATTTTTACTATCATTCTTTATATTTTTTAAATTTTAAGTCCTCTATTACTCCTTTAATTTTCATTTTTATAACCTACTATTACTTTGTTAAAAAAAAAAAGAGAGAGAGAGACTCTATTTCTTAAAGCAAACTTCATATATATATATTTTTTATATTTTTTGTGACTTTGTTTTATTTTTTGTTTTTTTGTTTTTTCTTTAATATTGTATTTTTGAAAATCCAACCTCTACTCTAGATTTTTAATCTTTGCTTTTTGGTATTTGTTATCAATTTTGTACCTTTAAGAACTCAATCTCCAGTTCAGTTCTGTTCAGTCGCTCAGTCGTGTCCGACTCTGCGACCCCATGAATCACAGCACACCAGGCCTCCCTGTTCATCACCATCTCCCAGAGTTCACACAGATTCACGTCCATCGAGTCCGTGATGCCATCTAGCCATCTCAACCTCGGTCGTCCCCTTCTCCTCCTGCACCCAATCCTTCCCAGCATCAGAGTCTTTTCCAATGAGTCAATTCTTTGCATGAGGTGGCCAAAGTACTGGAGTTTCAGCTTCAGCATCATTCCATCCAAAGAAATCCCAGGGTTGATCTCCTTCAGAATGGACTAGTTGGATCTCCTTGCAGTCCAAGGGACTCTCAGGAGTCTTCTCCAACACCACAGTTCAAAAGCAACAATTCTTCAGCGCTCAGCCTTCTTCACAGTCCAACTCTCACATCCATACATGACCACCGGAAAAACCATAGCCTTGACTAGACAGACCTTAGTCGTCTTTGCTTTTTGATATTTGTTATCAATTTTATACCTTTAAGAACCCAATCTTCAGTACCCATTTTTACTTGGGAGTGAGATTACTGGCTTGACTACTCTCTCCCCCTTTGGACTCTCCTTTTTCTCCACCAGGTCGCCTCTATCTCCTCCCTCCCCCTTCTCTCCTCTACCCAACTCTGTGAATCTCTTTGTGTGTTCCCAACTGTGGAGAACACTTAGGGAACTGATTACTGGCTGGATCTGTCTCTTTTGTTTTGATTCCCCCCTTTATCCTCCTTGGAGAAGGAAATGGCAATCCACTCCAGTACTATTGCCTGGAAAATCCCATGGACAGAGGAGCCTGGTAGGCTACAGTCCATGGGGTTGCAAAGAGTCAGACATGACTGAACAACTTCACTTTCACTTTTATCCTCCTGGTCATCTCTGTCTCCTTCCTCCCTCTTCTCTTCCCTGTATAACTCTATGAACATCTCTGAGTGGTCCAGACTGTGGAGCACACATAAGGAAGTGATTACTGGCTAGCTTGCTCTGTCCTCTTTTGATTCCACCTCATCTCACTCTGGTCACCTCCATCTCCCTCCTCCCTCTTCTCTTCTCCATGTAACTCTGTGAACCTCTCTGGGTGTCCCTCACTGTGGAGAAACTTTGCATCTTTAACCTAGATGTTTTATCATCGGTGCTGTATAGATGGAAAAGTCTTGAGGCTACTGTAAAAATAAGACTGAAAACCAGAAGCAAGAGGCTTAAATCCAAATCTTGAGAACACCAAAGAACACCTGACACCAGGGAACATTAATCAACAGGAGCTCATCAAATGCCTCCATACCTACACTGAAACCAAGCACCTCCCAAGGGCCAACAAGTTCCAGAGCAAGACATACAATGCAAATTCTCCAGCAAAACAGAAACATACCCCTGAGCTTCAATGTACAGGCTGCCCAAAGTCACTCCAAACCAATTGACATCTCATAACTCATTACTGGACACTTCATTCCACTCCAAAGAGATGAAATCCGTCCCCACCTGCCAGAACACCAACACAAGCTTCCCTAACCGGGAAACCTGGACAAGCCACCCATACAACCCCACCCACAGCGAGGAAACTCCACAATAAAGAGAACCCCACAAACTGCCAGAATACAGAAAGGACACCCCAAACTCAGCAATATAAACAAGATGAAGAGAGAGAGGAATACCCAGGAGGTAAAGGAACAGGATAAATGCCCACTAAACCAAACAAAAGAGGAAGAGATAGGGAATCTACCTGATAAAGAATTCCAAATAATGATAGTGAAAATGATCCAAAATCTTGAAAACAAAATGGAATCACAGATAAAAAGCCAGGAGACAAGGATTGAAAAAATGCAAGAAAGGTTTAACAAGGACCTAGAAGAAATTAAGAAGAGTCAATATATAATGAATAATGCAATAAATGAGATCAAAAACACTCTGGAGGGAACAAATAGTAGAATAACAGAGGCTGAAGATAGGATTAGTGAGGTAGAAGATAGAATGGTAGAAATAAATGAATCAGAGAAGAAAAAGAAAAAATGAATTGAAAGAAATGAGGACAATCTCAGAGACCTCTGGGACAGTGTTAAACACCCCAACATTCAAATCATAGAAGTCCCAGAAGAACAAGACAAAAAGAAAAGACCATGAGAAAATACTTGAGGAGATAATAGTTGAAAACGTTCCTAAAATGGGGAAAGAAATAATCACCCAAGTCCAAGAAACCCAGAGAGTCCAAGAAACCCAGAGAGTCCAAGACACGATAAACCCAAGGTGAAACATCCCAGTTCAGTTCAGTTCAGTTCAGTCGCTCATTCGTGTCCGACTCTTTGCGACCCCATGAATTGCAGCACGTCAGGCCTCCCTGTCCATCACCAACTCCTGGAGTTCACTCAGAATCACATCCATCAAGTCAGTGATTCCATCCAGCCATCTCATCCTCTCTCATCCCCTTCTCCTCCTGCCCCCAATCCCTCCCAGCATCAGAGTCTTTTCCAATGAGTCAACTCTTTGCATGAGGTGGCCAAAGTACTGGAGTTTCAGCTTCAGCATCATTCCCTCCAAAGAAATCCCAGGGCTGATCTTCTTCAGAATGGACTGGTTGGATCTCCTTGCAGTCCAAGGGACTCTCAAGAGTCTTCTCCAACACCACAGTTCAGAAGCATCAATTCTTTGGCGCTCAGCCTTCTTCACAGTCCAACTCTCACATCCATACATGAGCTTCCCTGGTGGCTCAGATGGTAAAGCATCTGCCTACAATGTGGAAGACCAGGGTTCAATCCCTGGGTTGGGAAGATCCCCTGGAGAAGGAAATGGCAACCCACTCCAGTATTCTTGCCTGGAAAATTCCATGGACTGAGGAGCCTGGTACGCTACAGTTCATGGGGTTGCAAAGAGTTGTACATGACCACTGGAAAAACCATAGTCTTGACTAGACGACGTTTGTTGCCAAAGTAATGTCTCTGCTTTTCAATATGATATCTAGGTTGGTCATAACTTTTCTTCCAAGGAGTAAGTGTCTTTTAATTTGGTGGCTGCAATCACCATCTGCAGTGATTTTGGAGTCCAAAAAAATAAAGTCTGACACTGTTTCCACTGTTTCCCCATCTATTTCCCATGAAGTGATGGGACCAGATGCCATGATCTTCATTTTCTGAATGTTGAGCTTTAAGCCAGCTTTTTCACTCTCCTCTTTCACTTTCATCAAGAGGCTTAGTTCCTCTTCACTTTCTGCCATAAGGGTGGTGTCATCTGCATATCTGAGGTTATTGATATTTCTCCCAGCAATCTTGATTCCAGCTTGTGTTTCTTCCAGTCCAGCGTTTCTCATGATGTACTCTGCATATAAGTTAAATAAGCAGGGTGACAATATCCAGCCTTGATGTACCCCTTTTCCTATTTGGAACCAGTCTGTTGTTCCATATCCAGTTCTAACTGTTGCTTCCTGACCTGCACATAGGTTTCTCAAGAGGCAGGTCAGGTGGTCTGGTATTCCCATCTCTCTCAGAATTTTCCACAGTTTATTGTGATCCACACAGTCAAAGGCTTTGGCATAGTCAATATGCAAAACTAGATGTTTTTCTGGGACTCTCTTGCTTTTTCCATGATCCAGCAGATGTTTGCAATTTGATCTCTGGTTCCTTTGCCTTTTCTAAAACAAGCTTGAACATCTGGAATTTCACAGTTCATGTATTGCTGAAGCCTGGCTTGGAGAATTTTGAGCATTACTTTACTAGCATGTGAGATGAATGCAATTGTGCGGTAGTTTGCGCATTCTTTGGCATTGTCTTTCTTTGGGACTGGAATGAAAACTGACCTCTTCCAGTCCTGTGGCCACTGCTGAGTTTTCCAAAGGTGCTGGCATATTGAGTGGAGCACTTTCACAGTATCATCTTGCAGGATTTGAAAGAGCTCAATTGGAATTCCATCACTTCCACTAGCTTTGCTCATAGTGACGCTTTCTAAGGCCCACTTGACTTCACATTCCAGGATGTCTGACTCTAGATGAGTGATCACACCATCATGATTATCTTGGTTGTGAAGATCTTTTTTGTATAGTTCTTCTGTGTATTCTTGCCACCTCTTCTTAGTATCTTCTGCTTCTGTTAGGTCCATACCATTTCCATCCTTTATCAAGCCCATCTTTGCATGAAATGTTCCCTTGGTGTCTCTAATTTTCTTGAAGAGATCTCTAGTCTTTCCCAAGACACATATTAATCAAATTAACAAAGACCAAACACAAAGAACAAATATTAAAAGCAGCAAGGGAAAAACAACAAATAACACACAAGGGGATTCTCATAAGGATAACAGCTAATCTGTCAATAGAAATTCTCCAGACTAGGAGGGAATGGCAGGACATACTTAAAGTGATGAAAGAAAATAACCTACAGCTCAGATTACTGTACCCAGCAAGGATCTCATTCAAATATGAAGGAGAAATCAAAAGCTTTACAGACAAACAAAAACTGAGAGAATTCAGCAGCATGAAACCAGCTCTCCAACAAATGCTAAAGGAGCTTCTCTAGACAGGAAACACAAAAAAAGTATAAACTTGAACCAGAAACAATAAAGGAAATGGCAACGGGATCATACTTATCAATAATTACCTTAAACGTAAATGGGTTGAATGCCCCAACCAAAAGACAAAGATTGGCTGAATGGATACAGAAACAAGACCCCTATATATGTCATCTACAAGAGGCCCACCTCAAAACTAGGGATACATACAAACTGAAAGTAAAGGGCTGGAAAAAGATATCCCACGCAAATAGAGACCAAAAGAAAGCAGGAGTAGCAATACTCATATCAGATAAAATAGACTTTCAAACAAAGGCTGTGAAAAGAGACAAAGAAGGACACTACATAATGATCAAAGGGTCAATCCAAGAAGAAGATATAACAATTATAAATATATATGCACCCAACATAGGAGCACCGCAATATGTAAGACAAATGCTAATGAGTATGAAAGGGGAAATTAACAACAACACAATAATAGTGGGAGACTTTAATACCCCGCTCACACCTATGGATAGATCAACTAAACAGAAAATTAACAAGGAAACACAAACTTTAAATGATACTATAGACCAGTTAGACCTAATTGATATCTATAGGACATTTCACCCCAAAACAATGAATTTCACTTTTTACTCAAGCACACACGGAACCTACTCCAGGATAGATCACATCCTGGGCCATAAAACTAGCCTTGGTAAATTCAAAAAAATTGAAATCATTCCAAGCATCTTTTCTGATAACAATGCAGTAAGATTAGATCTCAATTACAGGAGAAAAACTAATAAAAATTCCAACATATGGAGGCTGAACAACACACTGCTGAATAACCAACAAATCACAGAAGAAACCAAAATATGCATAGAAATGAATGAAAATGAAAACACAACAACCCAAAACCTAAGCGGTGCTAAGGGGAAGATTCATAGCAATATAGGCATACCTCAAGAAACAAGAAAAAAGTCAAATAAATAACTCTACACCTAAAGCAACTTAAAAAGGAAGAAATTATGAACCCCAGGGTTAGTAGAAGGAAAGAAATCACAAAAATTAGGGCAGAAATAAATGCAAAAGAAACAAAAGAGACCATAGCAAAAATCAACAAAGCGAAAAGCTGGTTCTTTGAGAGCATAAATAAAATTGGCAAACCATTAGCTAGACTCATCAAGAAACAAAGGAAGAAAAATCAAATCATTAAAATTAGAAATGAAAATGGAGAGATCACAACAAGCAACACAGAAATACAAAGGATCATAAGAAACTACTATTAGCAATTATATGCCAATAAAATGGACTACTTGGAAGAAATGGACAAATTCTTAGAAAAGTAAAACTTTCCAAAATTGAACCAGGAAGAAATAGAAAATCTGAACAGACCAATCACAAACATGGAAAATGAAACTATAATCAGAAATGTTCCAGCAAACAAAAGTCGAGGTCCAGATGGCTTCACAGCTGAATTCTACCAAAAATTTTGAGAAGAGCCAATACCTATCCTACTCAAACTCTTCCAGAAAATTGCAGAGGAAGGTAAACTTCCAAACTCATACTATGAGGCCACCATCACCCTAATACCAAAACCTGACAAAGATGCCACAAAAAAGAAAACTACAGGCCAATATCACTGATGAACATAGATACAAAAATCCTCAACAAAATTCTAGCAATCAGAATCCAACAACACATTAAAAAGATCATACATCATGACCAAGTGGGCTTTATCCCAGAGATGCAAGGATTCTTCGATATCTGCAAATTAATCAATGTAATACACCACATTAACAAATTGAAAAATAAAAGCCATATGATTATCTCAATAAATGCAGAGAAAGCCTTTGACAAAATTCAACATCCATTTATGATTAAAACTCTCCAGAAAGCAGGAATAGAAGGAACATACCTCAACATAATAAAAGCTATATATGACTAACCCACAGCAAATAGTATCCTCAATAGTGAAAAATTGAAAGCATTTGCCCTAAAGTCAGGAACAAGACAAGGGTGCCCACTTTCACTGCTACTATTCAACATAGTTTTGGAAGCTTTGGCCACCACAGTCAAGGCAGAAAAAGAAATAAAAGATATCCAAATTGGAAAAGAAGAAGTAAAACTCTCACTTTTTGCAGATGATATGATCCTCTACATAGAAAACCCTAAAGACTCCACCTGAAAATTATTAGAAAGTTACAGGATATAAAATCAACACACGGAAATCCTTTACATTCCTATACAATAATAATGAGAAAATAGAAAGAAAATTAAGGAAACAATTCCATTCACCATTGCAACAAAAAGAATAAAATACTTAGGAATATATCTACCTAAAGAAACTAAAGACATATATATAGAAAACTATAAAATACTGGTGAAAGCAATCAAAGATGACACTAATAGATGGAGAAATATACTATGTTCATGGATTGGAAGAATCGATATAGTGAACATGAGTATACTACCCAAAGCAATCTATACATTCAATGCAATCCCTATCAAGCTACCAACAGTATTTTTCACAGAGCTAGATCAAATAATTTCACAATTTGTATGTAAATACATAAAACCTCGAATAGCCAAAGCAATCTTGAGAAAGAAGAATGGAACTGGAGGAATCAATCTGCCTGACTTCAGACTCTACTGCAAGGCCACAGTCATCAAGACAGTATGGTACTGCCACAAAGACAGAAATATAGATCAATGGAACAAAATAGAAAGCCCAGAGATAAACCCACACACCTATGGACACCTTATCTTTGACAAAGGAGGCAAGAATATACAATGGAGAAAAGACAATCTCTTTAACAAGTGGTGCGGGAAAACTGCTCAACCACTTGTAAAAGAATGAAACTAGAACACTTTTTAACATCATACACACAAAAAAACACAAAATGGATTAAAGATCTAAACATAAGACCAGAAACTATAAAACTCTTAGAGGAGAACATAGGCAAAACACTCTCCAACATAAATCACAGCAGGATCCTCTATGACCCACCTCCCAGAATATTGGAAATAAAAGCAAAAATAAACAAATGGGACCTAATTAAAATTAAAATCTTCTGCACAACAAAGGAAACTATAAGCAAGATGAAAAGACCGCCTTCAGAATGGGAGAAAATAATAGCAAATGAAGCAACTGACAAACAACTAATCTCAAAAATATACAAGCAACACCTGCAGCTCAATTCCAGAAAAATAAATGACCCAATCAAAAAATGGGCCAAAGAACTAAACCGACATTTCTCCAAAAAAGACATACAGATGGCTAAAAAACACATGAAAAGATGTTCAACATCACTCATTATCAGAGAAATGCAAATCGAAACTACAATGAGGTACCATTTCACGCCAGTCAGAATGGCTGCTATCCAAATGCCTACAAACAATAAATGCTGGAGAGGCTGTGGAGAAAAGGGAACCCTCTTACACTGTTGGTGGGAATACCCTCTTACACTGTTGGTGGGAATGCAAACTAGTACAGCCACTATGGAGAACAGTGTGGAGATTCCTTAAAAAGCTGGAAATAGAACTTCCATACGACCCAGCAATCCCACTGCTGGGCATACACACTGAGGAAACCAGAATTGAAAGAGACACATGTACTCTAATGTTCATCACATCACTGTTTATAATAGCCAGGACATGGAAGCAATCTAGATGTCCATCAGCAGACAAATGGATAAGAAAGCTGTGGTACATATACACAATGGAGTATTACTCAGCCATTAAAAAGAATACATTTGAATCTGTTCTAATGAGGTGGATGAAACTAGAGCCTATTTTACAGAGTGAAGTAAGCCAGAGGGAAAAACACCAATACAGTATGCTGCTGCTGCTGCTAAGTCACTTCAGTCATGTCCAACTCTGTGTGACCCCCTAGACAGCAGCCCACAAGGCTCCCCTGTCCCTGGGAGTCTCCAGGCAAGAACACCAATACAGTATGCTGCTGCTGCTGCTGCTAAGTCACTTCAGTCGTGTCCTACTCTGTGCGACCCCATAGGCGGCAGCCCACTAGGCTCCTCTGTCCCTGGGATTCTCCAGGCAAGAATACTGGAGTGGGTTGCCATTTCCTTCTTCACCAATACAGTATACTGACGTATATATATGAAATTTAGAAAGATGGTAATGATAACCTTGTATGCGAGACAGCAAAAGAGACACAGATGTCTAGAACAGTCTTTTGGACTTTGTGGGAGAGGGCACGGGTGGGATCATTTGGGAGAATGGCATTGAAACATGTATAATATCATATGTGAAACAAATCACCAGTCCAGTTTCAATGCGTGATACAGGACGCTCGGGGCTGGTGCACTGGGATGACCCAGAGGGATGGTATGGAGAGGGAAATGGGGGGGGCTTCAGGATGGGGAACACGTGTGCACCTGTGGTGGATTCATGTTGATGTATGGCAAAACCAATACAATATTATAAAGTAATTAGCCTCTAATTAAAATAAATAAATTTTTAAAAAATAAAAAATAAGATGCCATTAGTAATCAATTCACAAATTTGCAAAAACAAATAAATAAATAAATAAAATTAAAAAGAAAGAGACAAAAAATACTTTTATTTCTAGAAAGCTTTGAACTGTATTTAATGTTCAGTTACAGTAATTGTATTAGCCTAAGCCTTTGGAATATTCAATTTCCCCAACATCTTGTCATTTTATATTTTCTTTCTCTAGATTTACCACTGTCTTGTATATATATTTTATTTAAATTGTACCAAATAATTTGTCAAGATAGGCAAGGTAGAAATCATTTTAAAAGAACATGTTCACAGTTAGTATTAACTTAAAAATTAAATAACCCATGCATTATTTGGATTTACTCTGGTTCCAATTCATATTTTGTCTTTTAAAATATGATTTTTAAAAGTAATTTCACTTTCACTGAAGAATGCATTTTAAATGTTAAAGTATGTTATTGGTTTTGTTCAAATTATATACATCCATGAAAGGTATGTCTGTTTAGAACATAAAGTTGATATCTAGGATTACAGAAACTGTCAGTTCTGTCTAAGAACAAAACACCTAAAAGTAAATGCCCAGGCTCATGAGTATTAGGTTTACTAATTTGAACGTTGAAGATTATGACAAATGTCATAGATATAATTTGTAAAATAACTGTTATTCTATTTTGTTGATAATCATATATTTTATTGGAATATTTGTAAACAAACTTTACAAATTACATTCACTTAATAGCATCTGCTTTAAGAGATTAATGAGATAATATACATAGTACAATAATTCAATTTCATAATTGTGTTTTAGAAATGCTTGGCTCTTGAAGAGACATACATGCTTTTCTAAGTTAGATTTCTATCTATACAGGTTGATGGGATTCTCCAAGCAAGAATACTGGAGTGGCTTGCCATGCCATTCTCCATGAGATTTTCTTGATCCAGGAATCAAATCTGCCTCTCTTAAGTCTCCTGCCACCTGGATATATCTTCAAAATTTAAATATTATCTAGTTCAGTTTCAATAATAATGTTATATAACATCCAGTAAACATTTTTCCCACCTGTGAAAACAAAAGTTCTAGTAATACTACGGTTGTAGCTTATGCTTTAAAAAAAAAAAAAATCAATTTTCTGTCATATTCTTTCCTAACATATTTTGTTTTCATTATTTGTTTGTCTCATGAAATATATAGAAAGTGGCACTTCTGTAGTAGAATGGCTGCCAACTGTGTTTTAGTGATCACTTTGGTGGAATTTTTTACAATAACTATTTCTCTTAGATAAGCAATTGAATCTCATGACATAAATATATGAACACATCTAATGATGTAGATTTACATCATATCACATTTTGCATGCTGAAATAATGAAGAGTCACAACAGAAGTAGCCTATTTTTTATGGAACTAGAGTACATTCCATCACTTAGTTCTTTCCAAAGAAATTTAGCTTTATAAAAAATGGCAAAATGGAAACAGTTTTTCTCTTGAATCATGATCAACATGTGAGAAAACCTACCAGTTTATGTATTCTGAGATGTAGTATGGAGATATATTGGAAATGACTTGATTTGTGCCCCAATTCAGAACATAAGGAAATCTTTCTCTAGAACTGTACTGTCCAATATGGTAGCCACAGACACGGCTGAGCGACTTCACTTTCACTTTTCACTTTCATGCACTGGAGAAGGAAATGGCAACCCACTCCAGTGTTCTTGCCTGGAGAATCCCGGGGACGGGGGAGTGTCTATGGTTCTCAAAGTCGGACACGACTGAAGCAACTTAGCAGCAGCAGCAGCAGCAGCACTATACTTAAATTATAATTAAATAAAATTGAAAATCTGAGTTCCTCAGTTGTACAAGCTGCATTTCAAGTACTAAATAGCCTTTTGTGGCTACTGGCTACTGTACTGGATCACAAAGAATACTTTGATCACCTCCCATCATTACAGACATTTCTGCATTGCACATGAAAAACCTAGAACATCATCTCACCAACTGCATTCCTGTTGGACAGTGCTACTCTACATAATTAACAGAAAAATTATACAAGTGGAACATTTTCCCACTCCCACATTGATAAGGATTTGTTCTAACATCACAAAATATGTTGTCTTATATAATCTAAAGCTTCATCATTAGGGAAGGAAACATAAATAAGGAAACATGAAGATAAATTAAGAAATTTCCTGGAAAATAAGAAATCAATAAATTGCTCTCCAAAAAATTATGATCTTCCTTTTAAAAATTATAATTGTTAATAACTATGTATAACTTTTCATTTCTATAAAAAGCTTTTACAGTTTTTTTACTGCTTTGTTAGTGATTTTATGTACAAATGTTCCCATAAAATTATATCTCCTAAATTAATCTACAATCTTTGATTTCTCCATGTAATAATGTGAGACGCACTAGGATACTAGTCTATTTTTCTGCCTTAATAAGTCTATATTCTGAAAATACCACTTTACTTTTGATAACAGAAACTCCTGCAATGCTTCAGTGTCCTTGCTATAAAATTTTCATATGTAGCACTGCTACTATTTACAGATGTAAGGCATAGGGGTAGATAGATATTGAACATTTGGTCTAATTCTATTTATAATAACTTCATAAATCATTATTCAGTCAATACTTGAACTTTTCCATTAAAGTAGAATCCCACAATTAGTTTATATGGGCTTCATTTAATCAACCTATTCATTTGCAGATTCTAGAGAATGAAGCTGAATTCATCATATTTCTTGCCCTCAAGAAACTTATGGTTTAGTGGAAGGCTTCTGACAAGTAAGCAGGCAATTACAATAAAGTATGAGAAGTACAGCCAAATGGTGAACTATTGATGTTAATGAGAAATAAGAAAAGTAATTAATAATTATTATAATTGCTGTGCTGTGCTAAGTTGCTTAAGTCGTGTCCAACTTTTTGCAACCCTATGGACAGTAGCCTACCAGGCTCCTCCATCCTTGGGATTCTCTGGGCAAGAATACTGGAGTGTGTTGCCATGCTCTCCTCCAGGGGTTATTCCCAACCCAGGGATCAAACTTGTGTTTCTTATGTCTCTTGCGTTGGCAGGTGGGTTCTTTGACACTAGGGCCATTTATTGACCTTTTATTATGTAATGGGGGCTTTGACACACTGGGGCACTTTCCATAAGGAGTTTAACCCACTTTGACTGCCACCTGAATGAGACTAGTCTGAGTGGTCTAAATTCCCCAGTGAATATTGAATTTCTGAGAAATTTAAGAAAAGACAAGCTAAATTTCTCATTCCATGGATCCCTTGGGTAAACCTTCCCAGTTTGTGGAGGTAAATGCACTAACAAGCTGGGGCAACTTGTGTGATGATGAATTAAATCCTAACACTGCAGCTAAAATGTGTCAGGCAGATACTTTATAATAAGGATATCAATGTAAAGTAATTCTTTGAAAAGGGTATGTGTTACAGTCATTGTGAACACCAGCAAATGAACATCTCACAGAGAAGAATACTGTGTCAGACAGTATCTTCATATTTATAGGGGACATCCAGGAACTTAAACGTTGCTGGACAGGTGAAGTAAAATTGACAAAAGGATTTGATCTAGCTGGCCCATTCATTATTCACACTGCTGCTGCTGCTGCTAAGTCGCTTCAGCCGTGTCTGACTCTGTGCAACCCCATAGACGGCAGCCCATCAGGCTCCCCCGTCCCTGGGATTCTCCAGGCAAGAATACTGGAGTGGGTTGCCATTGCCTTCTCCGCATCATTCACACAGTGGAAACTAAATACAGGGGCTTCTATCTCAGCAGCTGAGGGTTTCCTGTACAGTTGCTCCAGAAACATACACCAGCTGGCAAAAGAGCAGTCAATATCTCCTGTTGGGTCCTATATCATCAATTCTGCAAAATGAGGTTATTCTATAGAAGATGCAACACACAAAGGACTTTACTTAAAAGGAAATAGGTAGAGGCTCATTGGGAGACTATCTAAAAAGTGATATCTGCTGTTTCTGAACTTGAAGAAGCTACTTTCCAAAAGATGCTACCTCTCTATCTCCAAAGCCATTAAAGGAGAATTATTACTGTCATTTCACATTTACAATTACTGCAGTTACTGGAAATACAGAAGGAGAGCCTTTGGTACCCAAATGGAAGATTAGGATAAATGAAAGTCTGATATCCAGAAGGACAGGTGGCTTGAGAAAGACTTGAAGAAGGTAAAAGTGTGAACCTTGTGAGAACTAGTGGAACAACATAGAGGTGGAATAAAGGCCCTGAGGCAGGAGAATCACACATGATAACTTAGAGACATGAGGAGCACAGATGTTCAGAGTGGCAATACAACCCAGATCATTTCAAGCTGGGGAGACCATCATAAGTACCACAGCTTTGCTCTGAGTAAGAAGGACAGAAATTTAAAGGCTTTGAGCAGGTGATGTTATGATTAGACCTCCATGTTTACATAGTTCATACTGACTAGCTCATGGAGGCTAGACTATAGTGGGACCAGAATTAACTGAGAGATTTTATTAAGAGATTTTAGCAGGAATTTTGGCAAGATGTTGTGACTTTGTCTGGGGTTGTAGAGTGAGAAGACATCCAAAACTGGATTTATTTTAATTTTGAGCTGATAGAATTTCCTAAGGAATTGGATATTAAGTGTGAGGAAGATACTTCCTTTGACCTGGCAGCAGTGTAATTGGAGTTGCAAATAACTGAAATAGGGAAAGTGAGGATGGAGTGGGCACTGGGAAGATCAAGACTGCAGCTTCAGACACGTCAAGTTTGGGATGTCTACTGAGCATCCAAGCAGAGATGGATATATGCAGCTGGACTTTGGAAAGGTACCTGGATGAGAGGTATAATGTGATGGTCATCAGCATAAGGATAACATGTAAAGCCATAAGACTGGGTGAGATAACCAGAGAAGTGGGTACAGACAGAGAAGCAAAGTGAAGTGGGATGAAGACTGAGTTGTGGGGAACTCCGGCATTAAAGATTAGAAGAACAGAGAATGACAAATGAGACTAGGGAGTGACCAGTAAATTAGACGAAATAAAAGTGGAGTATTCTAAACACAAGTGAGGGAGGGTATTGATAAAATATGTGTGCTCAATTGTGTCAAATGCTGACGACAGTTGGAGCAAGATGGGGAATAAGAAATCTTGGATATTAGTAGAGAACATAAGTAAGGGAATCAAAAGAAATGTTTGAACTGCACACTTGGGCAACTGAATGTCTGGTGTTTCCATTCGATGAGTTAAAGCTTGAATCCCAAGGTTATTTAGGCTCTCTGGCGCCCCAAAGGGGTATCCAGTGGGGATCCATGTTGGGATGGGCAGAGAAAAGGGTGAGAAGCACAGGAATAGCAGCAAAAGTGGTGGTAGGTATCTTGGTTCCTTGATCAAGGAAGACTTCCAATGGGGCAGCACCAAGACTGGGAGTCTGTGCCTGCGACACCTCACAGATATCGGAGATCTGGCCTGAGCACACACAAGTGCTAGCAGAGTCAGTACCAAGGCACTAAACATTGTCCATGCATTACTGGAAAATGAAAGTGTACACTTGGACATTGCAATCAAGGATATCAGAGGGATATTAGAATTTTTCAGAGTTTGAAAATCCCTGGCTTTAAAACCTACTGCAACATTTCAAAGCACATATTCACAGACCATAGAAATTAAATTTAAAACAGCTGCATGTACAGAAAAAAACACCATTTTCATAGGAAATTTTGGGTCAATCAGTTAAGAATAAAAAAGGCAATTTTGAAATTACTTGTTTCCTTGCAATTGAAGGTACAGCTATACCATATAGAAACAAACCATGAAGTCACTGCTGTGTCTTGTACAATCACTAATAGTTACAGGAAATGTCAGTAGAAGCTTTAAAATGCTCTTTGTAAATTTCTAGTTACAGGTATATATTAATTGCGTTATATTTATATATTAAAATTATAACAACATACGAAACTGATTTACATGAAGAGTTAAACATCTCTAGAAAAATTGTTCCTCAAGAATTATCAGCTCAAGATAATACTAAAAATGTTATTTCAAAATAATTTATCAGAAATGTATTGCAATATTTTCACAGTCTATAAAATACTCTGAAAAGTTTTAGTAACAACTGCATCAGCAAAAAGATCCTTTTAATCAAAAATTACTTGCACTTTTACATTGCCAAGAATGACTAATGTCATCTTAAATTATGTTGCTGAAAATGAGTTGTTAATGTCTAAATTCTGATGGCCAAATTATGAATATTCAGAAAAGTGAGCCATAAAATTTTATCAATCAAGATATCACTTAGTTAAGTATTATTATTATATTACATTATATATATTTATATATAATTATACCAAAATATTTTCTTTGCAATTTTTGTGTTTGTCATTATTCATGTATTACATACTATTATTGTGTTGTATAAGTACTAAAATATTTTAGAAGAGAAATATTTGCTTTAGTACCTTTAAATGTACTTTTTTCCCACATCTTAAGGCAGTGACCACATTTTTGCTTGACATAGGATCTCACAAACTAGGTAGCCAGCTCTGTTAAGTTGATTTGCTATGATGTGCTATTTCAGAGAATAGAAAGGTTTTGACTAAAAAAAAAAAAAAAAGGTTTGGGAACAAGTGTAAGGAAAAGGGTAGCTGAAGTGTGGAGAATGTTCGTATCAGGCAGTGCCCAGAGACACTGAGAATCTTACTTAAGATTGATCAATTGGACCAGTGAAAAGGTGTCAACTTGAGCTGACCCTGCAGATCCTTTGATGACAGAAGTGGTGAGTCACCTCTGTCTCTTTTGTATTAGGTATATGCTGGTCAGTTGCAACCTGACTTTATTCTGTTTTTTAGCTAGCTGCCAGCCCCAGTTTCTCAGGAATCATTGACTTCATTCTGGTACATTAACAAGAATTCACTCCTTCTGCAGTATTAACATTGAGTTGCCCGTATGACAGGCATCTTGTGCCTTCATTCCTTGTGACCATTGCTTTAGGGCTTGCTCAAATATTTGAAACCAGTCTTTAAATTCTCTGTTCTTGGTTTGCTGTTAAATACAGCACATCTGCCCTTTCCTCACACAACCAAGTCTCAGAAAGGCTGATGGTCCATCCTGTAATTGTGTCTCCAAGGGTCCTCTTAGAATGTGTTTACAAGCACATTCTATTCTAAATGTTAAAATAAAACATTTCAAATTGATTAAAAAAAAACACACAAGATCTTTTGTTTGGAATCACATGCACATACGCACACACACACTCTCTCTCTTTCTATGATAGGCATGAAATCGTCCAGAAGAAACCTGTAATATGGATAGCCAGTAGAGAGAAAGGTCTGGAAAAACATGTTTCTGAAAAGTGGCAAGAAATTCAGCAATTAGCAATTAAACAAGATTTTCTTTCCATAAACAGCCTCAGAATTTAAATTATTTTCAGGTAGCAGTCATACAGAACCAAGAATTTCAAAGGAAATTTAGAGAAGGTGAACTGGAAGAAAGAGATTCTGGAGACCTGCTTAATCAGATAAAACAAACAAATACTAAAGAAATACTTAGTAGAACTAATAAGAGTATCAAATTTAAATCTACTGTTCCCTCCCCTCTGTGTAAAGATGTCTTTAATATGGTAATGGTGTCAAAGGGTGGGGAGAGAGGAGCAATCACATTCAATATGAGATAAGAGGACTCCATCATTTCTGCATATGAAGCTTTAGACCTGCATTTTATTTCAAGTTTGGTGAACAGCAATCAGTTCCCATTTGTGATTAGTCTCTGTCTTTTCACTGAAGAGAGGGTTGAGACAGAGTTTTAAAGGTTATTCTACACCAGACAAAAGGAGTACATGAAAAATAAAAGGCTTTTCAAATGATCTAAAGTGCACTTGAATCTGCCACTTTGATATCATTAGCAAATTGTGATTGATTAAGTATCACAGTTAAATCTCTTACAAGCCTTTTGGAATAAAAGAGGGTATAGCAAGTGTGGATATTCCCAGTATGTGGCATTATTTTCTAAATGTAGAGTGACATTTTTTTCAGGTGGCATAATCCTATCTTTTACTCCTGAAATTATAAAGTTAGAATCCTGAGGGTATTTGTTCCTGAATCAGCGTTCAAGCAGATGACTGTCTTGCTATTTCAGACTGGGGATTCTTGTTAACAGTCTTGGTTAGTGCTAAAGTTCCACTTCCTTGATGGAACAGAATCTGAGCCAAATATAATTTATTTGATTATTCTTATAGTCACTTTTTTAGTTATAAGTGTTTACTTATCATAAGATTAGTCCATCTCAACTAAACAGTTTGAGGAGACTTGTTTCCAGGGCAAGAAGATGCTGTTTGCTTTAATACTGGTTTAAACAAAAAGGCAACAGAAAATTCACTGAATCACCAAAATTCTCTTAAATATAATTATATACCTGTGAAATCAAGGTGGCTTGATATACAAGGTAGTCTTTAATCCACATCTTTTTATGATGGTTTGGGGGGTGAGAGAGCATTTTGTTGTTTTACTTACTAAGTTCTATCTGACTCTTTTGCTACCCCATGGACTGTAACCCTCCAGGCTTCTCTGTCTGTGGGATTATCCAGACAAGAACACTGGAGTGGTTTGCCATTTCCTTCTCCAGGGGTATCTTTCTGACCCAGGGATTGAACCTGCATCTCCTTCATTGGTAGGCAGATTCTTTACCACTGAGCCACCAAGAAAGCCCAGAGGAAGTATTCAGTCAGTTCAGTTCAGTAGCTCAGTCATGTTTGACTCGTTGCGACCCCATGGCCTGCAGCACACCAGGCTTCCCTGTCCATCACCAACTCCCAGAGCTTACTCAAACTCATGTCCATCGAGTTGGTAGAAGTATTAAGGGAAACAAAATAAAGGACATTGTATTACAGACTGCCACAAGAATATGGAATTCACAGATCACTTTTTAAATATGTGAAAGTGGAAGCAGTAGATTGTACAATTAAACAATATGAAAGGAAGATTAAGAAACTGAAGTCCAGCTGTAGTTCTGCCAATTGTTGGCTGTTTCACATGGGCCTTCATTCCACTTCTCAGAAACTGAATTTGCTGCTTTGTGCTACCTTCCTGGATTTGAATAGAGGACCTAGAATAAGATTTTTCAGTATCCTATTTACTGTGACCCATTCAAAGCTATTAGTAGGATGGTAAACAGCAGTTTCTTCTCTATGAAGGCATTTGGTAAGATCTGACTTTTGAAATTGGATGTGA
Source organism: Budorcas taxicolor (assembly GCF_023091745.1). Lineage (NCBI taxonomy): Eukaryota > Metazoa > Chordata > Mammalia > Artiodactyla > Bovidae > Budorcas > Budorcas taxicolor. The sequence continues at coordinate 94,788,356 of NC_068911.1, read as the reverse complement.
CCCCATGATTGGCTCTAGACCCTGTAAAATATGAGTGGCAGTGACATCAGTCATTTCTAGGGAAAATAAAGAACCAACATGTGATTTGTCCCTGACATGATAACCATGGAAAGTCATGTCAAGATAGAGCATTTGTAGTCTGAGTACCTATATAAAAAGGAATGTTCTAAACTCTCTGCTGATCCACAATGGATATGTCGCATAAAACAGTAAATCAGCATTCAATATATTAATAGAAACCACTGCAAAGTTAGAATAATTTGTTACTGTAACATATTATATTTGTCCTGATTGGTGCAACATGTTTTCTCATCCCAATAATTTCTTACATGAAATAATATACCCATGTATTTAGCTTATATTACAGTATAAAAACTTTTAAAATATTTTTAAATATAATTTTAATTAACAGTTATTTAAAGAATCAATATTCAACCTTGATATAGTAAACTGGTTAATCCATCTTCATTTTTTATCTGTGTATTGCTAAATTTCTGTGGATTTTTGTGTATTTTACATCCTCTGTGGTAACTGCAGTTGAGCCAAATCTTTTTACTTGGGTTTCAATGTGATTGTAATTCACCATCCTGATAGTTATGCAATAATCTCTAAAATTTATAGCTTCCATAAGCCACTCCTTCTTCTTGGAAGCCTTATATTAATGTCTCCTTTCAAAAATTCTACTCAACTTATTTTCAAAAACATTCACAACAAGTCTATGTGGCTTAGTAAGGGTATATAACTTTGTTTTATTTGAAGTGCCCGAGAAAGCTGGATTTCTCATCCAACCATTCAGACATCCCCTTTCCCACTATTATTTCTCCCAAGCTATCGTTCCTCTCTAGCGATCTCCTTCCTACTACATCTCCATCTTGCTGAAACCCCACTACTCCTATCTGGAGGAAAGAATGGCAGAATTTCAAATTCTCTGCATAGATAGCAAATTTGATACCTATTTCTCATTTATTTATTCAAGACATTGCCATCAAATGCCTACTGAATACTTGGTGAAAGTGAAAGTCGTTCAGTCATGTTCAGCTCTTTTGTATCCCACACAGTCCATGGAATTATCCAGGCCAGAACACTGGAGTGGGTAGCCTTTCCCTTCTCCAGGGGATCTTCCCAACCCTGGGATTGAATCCAGGCCTCCCGCATTGCAGGCGGATTCTTTACCAGCTTAGCTGCCAAGGAAGCCCATATTCTCACAGATACTGTAAATACAGAGTGGGATGTGATCCTTGTCCTTAAATCTCAATCTCAATGCTTTGATGAGAGGTTTAGATGCTATATGAATACGTAAGAGAGTCTACATTTGGCTTTGCCTGGAGACTTCCGGGTTATGAGGTCTAATCTATGAATGCATCAGAGTTTTTGAAGGGATTCAGGAGAGAATGGAGAACAGAGGACAGGGTCTGGACAGCGAGAATATATAACAAAACTCCTAGTTAAAATATCATTGGTTTTTCCGAGAATATAAGTGACATAGTGGGCCTGAGGAAAAATTCTTGTTAAAGGGCAAATAATGGACTAGCAGGATTGTGAGAATTAGATTTAAAAGTAGACACCACTAGCCTAATAATAAAAAATAATTATGTTATGTTTAAGAACGTGTCTTTCCCCTTAGGGCATTTCCCAGCCAATGGAAGAATTTTTATATGGCAGGGATCAGGTCTGCGTTTTTGCCAGTTGACTTTGGCGACAGTATGGAGATTTTCCTAGATGCTGAAATATCAGTCAAAAGTTTATTATATAAAAATGAAAGACAGATGATGGCAGTCTGAATTAGCTAGTGATAAGATGGAGAAAGGGGCTTCCTAGGTGGCTCAGTGGTAAAGAATCTGCCTGCAATGTAGGAGACATGGATTCGATCCCTTGGTCTGGAAGATCTCTTCGAAGAAAAGTACAATACCACTTTATATCAAAGACTTGAGCTTCCTCAGATTTTGGTATACAAGGAGGTCCTGGAAACAATCTTCATTCCACAGATAACAAGGAAAGACTACAACAATCCACATCATTTTGATTTAGGCAGGTGTTTTAATTTACATCTTACAGATGAGAAAACTGATGCTGAATTGTTAGGTGACCTGCTATATTTTATCATGACTAAGCAGAGGAGTCCTGACCCAAATCCACATTCTCCAGTTTCTAATCACGTACACAGAGTTATTGCAGGTTCCAGACCACCGCAGTAAAGGGAGTATCACTACAAAGTGAGCCACATGAGTTTTTGACTTCCTTGGGCTTATAAAAGTTATGTTTATAATATATTATAGTCTATTAAGTATGCAAAAGCACTGTGTCTAGAAAAACAATATGCATACCTATTAAAAATGAACACTGTGGGAAAAATGATGCCAATATACTTGCTTGACAGTAAGTTGCTGCAAACTTTCAGTTTGTAAAATATGCCTGTTCTTTTTACATATATTATATATATATATATATTTAACTGCAAACAATTGTAATCATAAGGTGTGTAACTTTTAGTGTCTGCCTTATTTGGTTTGATATTATGTCTATATGTTGTGACAGTAATTAAAAAAAACTTTTTTGACTATGCTATTTTAGTATATAAATACACTGTAGGTTACTTGCGTATTTGCAGCTTGATAGGCATTTGGATTGTTCCCTGTTTTATGTGTAATGGATAAAAGCTGTGATGAATGTTCCTCTGTGTGTATTTTGGCATAAGTATGTACACATTGTTGGGTTACAGGATAATGTGTATGCTCATTTTAATAGATACTCTTAAACATTTTCACAAAGTGAGAAAATTAATTTGCAGTTATAGTTTGCAGTTTAGTAAAGTAATATTCAAGTCTTTTGACAATTTTCCAATTAGGCTGTCTGTCTTTTTAAACCTAATTTGTAAGAGTTCTTTATGTACTCTTAATAGGAATCCAGTGTTGCGTACATGCATTGACAAGTTCCTCTTTCACTCTATGACTTGTCTTTCACTTTCTTAATATTGTCTTAAAATGAACAGAAGTTTTAAATTTTAATGATCCAAATTACAAACTTTTTTCCTTATGTTAATGCTTTTTGTTTGGTTTAACATATATTTTCCTGTCTCAAGTTCATGAAGGCCTTCTCTTGTATTATCTTTGGTGAATTACCTTTCAATCTTAGATTATGATCCATTTGGAATTAGTCTTTGAATATACAGTGAGGTATAGGTCAAATTTCTGGTTTTCTATTTGAATATACAGTTGACCCAATGCTATTTACTGAAGATTTATTTTTCCCTAGATTGCAGTACTACCTTCATCATATAACAATTGACTGTATGTATATGACCCCTCTATTTTGTTCCATTTGTATATGCTATGACCTATTTGTATCAATCTCTCTAGATTTATTATAACTTCAAATGTGCTTCATATATATTCTCTGATTTTGTCTTCTTCTTCAGTGTTGTCTATTCTATTCTTGATCTATTGCATTTTTGCATTCATTTTAAATAGTCATTTTGAGACTGTGCAGTAATTTAAACAATTATATAATAACAATTTATTATACTATCATTAACTCCTTTTAGTTTACTTTAATAAGGCTTTTAAAGATTTAAAACTAACACAAATAGTACATTACTGTTATCTGGACACTCATCAAAATATCCAGTTTCTGATTTTTTTCCCTTATATATAAAATATGTGGGCTGTTTTTTACTTATAGTACTAAATTGCCTGTGACACTAAAATATTGTTTTCATTAGTGTTTTGCATACTCAGCATCAGACCTAGTCTTATCTCTCCAACCTCTCATTCCTTATGTGCCTTTATTTGTACCATTCACATATATCCTGTTGGAATACATTTTTTATCAACTTTATGGAAAAATAGTTTTTTAAAGGTTAAAATATGCTATATGTGGCACTTCCCATATAGACAAGATTAAATAGACTCTTCTTTCCTCTTCCTCTCCACTAATACCACTATAAATGCTAGAAATACTGTAGCAGGCAACCAAAGGAGGACTGAATGATGGAAAGAAAGAAAACTGACTGGAGTCTTTAGGATAATAGGAATAATAAAGTGGCAGAGCAACTTACAAACCACCACTCAGAAGAATAAGATGACCATCTCACCTCACTTCCAAACCACCAACATAACAACAGAGGGTGGCCTAGGTAGGCTCATTTCTTCAGGACAAGTTGATTATCCTATCAATCACTCAAGCAGTAAAGCAATATAGATTTATCAGGAACCCAGGTGACTGTGCTCTCCTTCTCCACTGAACATGAAAGTCCCCCTCCCCAATAAGAGACACTGTGTGGTAGGGTGGAACCAGCAAGATGTAATTTCCCAAGAAGTGGCTTGCTGTGGGAAATAATTTTGTCTGTTCAAATAATAGAATTACTTTCCCCAGCAAGACATATATGGCAGCCAAAACTTGGGAGCTTCTTGACTCCTTTACCCTGCATGAGGAGGGACCAGTGGAGGTAATAACAGGTGAACTAGATTGACCAAAATATCACCACAGATAGTCTGTAAAATAAATTTCCTTTGGAAGCATAGTTCACAAATGTAGACTAGGATCAGTATGCTAAATGTAAACGTATGGTTGTCTGGTAAAATAAAATATTTAAATGGGACCCATAATAACTTTTAGTCATAGCCAAAATGGTTAATACCCAAATCAGATAGGTTATATTCTTTGCAGCCAAAGATAGAGAAGCTCTATACAGTCAGCAAAAACAGGACCAGGAGCTGACTGTGCCTCAAATGATGAATTTCTTATTGCAAACTTTAGACTTAAATTGAAGAAAGTAGGGAAAACCACTAGACCATTCAGGTATGACTTACATCAAATCCCTTATGATTATACAGTGGAAGTGACAAATAGATTCAAGGGATTAGATCTGAGAGACAGAGTGCCTGAAAAACCATGGATGGAGGTTCATGACATTGTACAAGACAGTGATCAAGACCATCGCCAAGAAAAAGAAATGCAACAAGGCAGCATAGTTGTCTGAGGAGGCCTTACAAATAGCTGAGAAAAGAAGAGAAGCAAAAGGCTAAGGAGAAAAGCAAAGATGTACTTATCTGAATGCAGAGTCCCAAAGAACAGCAAGGAGAAATTAGAAAGCCTTCCTCAGTGATCAATGCAAAGAAATAGAGGAAAACAATAAAATGGGAAAGACTAGAGATCTCTTCAAGAAAATTAGAGATACCCAAGGGAAAATTTCATGCAAAGATGGGCACAATAAAATTCAGAAATGGTATGGGCCTAACAGAAGCAAAAGATATTAAAAAGAGGTGGCAAGAATACACAGAAGAAATGTACAAAAAAGATCCCCATTACCCAGATAACCACGATGGTGTAATCACTCATCTAGAGCCAGACATCCTGTAATGTGAAGTCAAGTGGGTCTTAAGAAGCATCACTGTGAACAAAGCTAATGGCGATGACGGAGTTAGGCTATTTCAAATCTTAAAAGATGATGCTGTGAAAGTACCAGCAAACTCAACATGCCAGCAAATTTGGAAAACTCAGCAGTGGCCACAGGACTGGAAAAGGTTTTCATTCCAATCCCAAAGAAAGGCAATGCCAAAAAATGTACAAACTACTGCACAATTGCACTCATCTCATATGCTAGCAAAGTAATACTCAAAATTCTCCAAGCCAGGCTTCAACATGAATTAACCATGAAATTCCTATGTGCAAGCTGGATTTAGAAAAGGCAGAGGAACCAGAGATCAAATTGCCAAATAAATATTTTGCTTAATATGTTTAATAGCAGAATGAAAATATCATAAAATGGAATCAGTGAGCTTGAGAATAAATCAGTAGAATTTATAATCTTGTCAATAAAAAGAAAATAGAACAACAAAAGAAAACTGAGTGTTACAGACTTGTAACACAATGACATAAGGTACATTTGCATCATTGGAATTCCAGAAGGAGAGGAGGAAGGGAGTGGAACTGATGAAGTATCTGAAGAAATAATGCTAAAAATGACCCAGACTTGTTGGGAGACATAAATCTACATATTTAAGAGGCTAAGAAAATTCCAAATAGGATAAATCCAAATAAATTTACAGCAAGACACATCATAATAAAACACCTAAAAATTAAAGACAAAAAATATTTTAAGTAACCTGATAGAAAAACCACATTACTTATGGCCATTTCAAAATTATAGATTTCTCACTTGAAAACTTAAAGATCAAGAAAAGTAGCGCATTATTCAGATACTGAAGGAAAAATACTGTCAACTAAAAATTCTCTACCTAGAGAAACTGTCTTTTAAGATGGAAAAATAAAGAAGGTCTTAGACAAAGCAAACTAAAAGAATGTGTAATTAGCAGAACTACCCTTAAAAATGGCTGAGAGAATTTCTTCAAATAGAAAGGAAATGATGGAATCTTGCAACAACAGGAAGAACAAAGCACAAAAAGAGCCAAAATACACGGGCATACAATAGGCTATTCTTCTTCTTTTTATGAGTTTTATAAATCATAATTGATGATTTAATAAAAATATAATACCATCTGATACTAAAGCTGATCACATTTAAAAGTGGGGAAAGTAGAGATATAAATGAAAGTAAGATTTCAACAGTTCACTCAAAGAAGTGAAATGTTGATACAAATAGACTTTGATTAGCCTCAAATGTCTATTGTAATCATTAGAGCATCCACTAAGAAAACTAATTAAAGAGATATACTCAATAAATAAATCTAAATGGACTAATAAAAAAAAACATATTCAATTATCTCACAGGGAAACAAGAAAAACAAAACCAAGCAATAAATAACAAGGAATCAAACAGAAAACATATAATAAAATGGTAGACTTAAATCCTACCATATCAATAATAACTTTAAATGTAAACAGTCTAAGCACACTAAGTAAAAGACATAAATCAGTCAGTCAATAAGAAAATATGATTAAATTATACACTGTTTAAAAGAAACATTTCAAATTTGGAAACATATATGGTTGAAAATAAAGTGATGGGGAAAGATATAAATAATGCAAATATTAATTTTTTAAAAAGCAGGGTGACTGTATTACTGTCACACAAAGTAGACTTCAAGAAAATCACTGGAGACAAAGAGAGGTATTACAAAACGATGAAATGATCAAACTACCGGGAAGACATAGTGATTTAAATGTGTATGCAAGGAAGTCTCAATATGCATGAACCAAACTCTGATAGACCTGAAAGGATAAATATACAAATCTTCAACTGTAGCTGGAGACAAAAATTCTTGTCTCAGCAACTGTTATGAACTGCTACACAGAAAATCAGCAAGGACATAAAAGATCTAAACAAAGCAATCAACCAATAGAATCTAATTGATATTTATATCCATCTTTCTCACTTCACCCAACAATAGTAGGCTATACATTTTTTTTCAAGTATCCATATACTAGGCTATAAAGCAAGCCCCAACACATTTAAACAAATGAAAATAATATGCAATATGCTTTCTTAATATAAAGGAATTATACACATACAAGAATACAATAAAAGAAGGACAAGAGGGAAATCTCTAGACACTTGGCGTAACAGCCAAAACAGGGGAAAAACCCAAAACAAAGCTACTTCAAAGGTACTTCAACTAAACAAACTGTAGCTCATCCATTACATGAAATAGTACTCAGCAATAAAAATAAACAAACTATTGATACACACAACAGCTTGAATGACTGACCTTCCAGCGAATTTTGCTAAGTGAAAAAAAAAATCAATACCAACATTTACATACTATATGATTCCATTAATAAAATATTTTTGCATTGACTAAATTTTAGAATTGGATGAGAGATTAATAGTTTTCAGGGCTTAGGAGTGAAGTGAGTTTGAGAGAAGGAAGTGGGTATTGTTATTAAAGGGCAGTATGAGAAATGACTATGGTGATGGAACGCTTCGGTACCTTGATCATGGTGGTGGATATATGAACTTTTAAATGTGACAGAGTTGTATAGAACTAAATACCGCCCCACATATACACACACACACACAGGTACAAATAAAACAGAGGCTATCTGAAAATGAACAGTGCCTTGTATCAATGTAATTATCCTGCATGTGATATTGTTTTATAGTTATACAAGCCACCATTGAAAGAAAATGGGTAATGGTATGTGGAATCTCACACCATTATTTCTCACAACTGCATGTGAATTTACAATTATCCCAAATTAAAAGTTCACTTTAATACATACCATGCTTCAATGCATTAAGCATCAAGAATATATCCACTTTTGAATATAGTTTAATTTATATATAACATTTAAAAAAATATAGTTTTTAATAGTATAAAACACAAAAGTCTTAAAAGAATCCATTAAAGTAATAGTTGAAAAACAAAATGCTAATGGTCCTTTCATTTTCCATACAATATGTTTTCCTTCTAATATTTTTTCACCACATAAAATATATTTGTATGACACTGCAGAAGTAAATCTTCAGCTTCTAAAAAGAAACAAAACTTGTTACTCCTTTTACTGTAATATAACTTTTAAATGTAATTATCATGAGAAATTTTGTCTTATTTATTCAGTTCCCATGGACAAGATAACACTTTTTAACCTATTGAAATGAGAATAATAATATTGCCTGAGTTTACATTTTTAATTTTATGGACCAATTTAGTATGACTATTCCATTTCAGAATTAAACTAGCACCTGCTTATGACTTAGTAATAGGCACCCCGTGGCAAATTTTAACTATATATAACTTTGCTCTACAAAAAACTAACAAATACACATACGTTCATTTGGTTAAGTATACTTAAAGTTAACTATCTCTCCTTTCTCAAATTTATAAACAGGCAGAGTGAGTTTGTCAGTTTGGAGAAACTAGCAGAGGAGTGTGGTATTGTAGCAATACTGAAATTTTGTTTTAAAATTCTTTGCTAGTAGAATGAAGGTGTAAGAATTGGCAGCTTCAACTCTTGCAGTATGTTATCACCATACTGTCAGAACGAGCACCCTTATGCCAACTCTGACGAAACTGGGTGTGTTATAAATCAAACAGGAACCATGGGTTCCTTATGCCAACAACACATTTTAACTCTAACTTTATTACATTTCTTGGATGCTACAGGATAGTATCTTTAAAGCTTTTTGCTGCTTGTGAGTGAGATCCCAAATAATCTAGCCAAATGCAGTGAAAGTTCAGGGCTGTTTCATGACGTTGGTTTACTGAATGCTGATCTATGAAAATCTGAATGCACAAATCCTTATCTGTCGATACGGGCAATGAAACCTCACCATCACCTTGACAAAGTTTTTCCTCCCGCTCTGTACATTATTTTTAAGAGGTTTGCTAAAACATGCCATGTCACGTAAAAATTTCTTTCTCTAGAATATCCTCTGTGAATTCAAAGTACCCATGAATTACTCCACATGAAATGTATGATTATTATGCAGTAGAAAAGAAACATTACATCTGAATTTTAGAAATTGTGTTTCTTGTAAAGAAATTCATCCAAATAACAAGTAAATTTAGGGATATTAGAAGCAAATGCTAAGGTATATTGACAACACAAGTTTTCACAAGAATCTAATCTAAATTGAAAACCACGTTGAACTTTCAGAGAGGGGAGAAAGGTCAATCATCTTATAGTAACATCTTATAGTAAGCAGACAGCACAGGACAAGAGGAACATATGTCAAAAACATACTGTATTTACCTTTCATTAGAATGTCTTCCTCTGAAAAGGTTAAATACTCCTGGAGAGGGATAGGATTTTTTTCATGTTATCTAATCCAGGCAAAAGTGAACAGAGATTTGCTTTTTTCATTGTTTATTGATATTAATTGCTTTATTGAACTAGCTGTGGGAACAGGGATTTCCCAATGCCAGCATAAAGGATCATTATTTATAAGCTAACTGATCCCACAAATTCTACACTTAGCTCAACATTTCCTTTGGAAATACTGAAAGACTCTTTCTTTAAAAAAATGTTGTCATATTTCAGCCTTCCTATGGTATGCTAAATTACATAAGCTAAATGATAAAACATTTTCCAGGAAAGGAGAATTTTAGAGTTTCACATACTAGGCTTCAAATCAAGCTCTGAAATGCAGCTTATTATTACATTTTTCTTCCATTTATTTTTAATTCTTCCCCTTTGGCTCTGTCTTACAGGTGTCCCTAGTTACAACCATCAGTAAAAACAAAACACATGTGTAGGCTATAAATCTGTATTTGTGCTAATTCATAGGAGAAAAATATCTTCAGTTCTTCCTTCCAATTTCCTTTCCTCTCACCACTTAGCTCTCTATAGGGTTCTGTGCTTACCATTACAGAAACTAAATTCTATCCCACATGATAACAGGAAAGTTCCTGCATGTTATTTCTCTTTGCAACTAAAGAAATCAATGTAGAAATTCCCAGGTTAATTTAGAACATGAAATGGCTTAAAAAGGGAATCAATATTTGGTAAAAGGGGGAAGCTGCCAACTCAGACTTTTGCAGAAACTACACAAGGTTCCCTGATGGCTCAGGTGGTAAAGAATCCGCTTGCAATGCAGGAGACCTGGGCTTGATCCCTGGATTGGGAAGATCCCCTGGAGAAGGGAAAGGCTACTCACTCCAGTGTTCTGGCCTGGAGAATGCATGGACTATATAGTCCATGAGGTCACGAAGAGCCAGACACAACTGAGCGACTTTCACTTTCACACAAGGTTCAGTCAGTCAGACAGATATCAAGTATTAGCACTAGCTATTCATATTGGGGAAAGTTCATAAGTTTGAAAGTCTTTGAATATGAAATAGTTAATAAGTTTCCCAGGCGCCAGAAGGGAGGCTCTTACATTCTTTTCAGATATTCATTTATAAAAATGCCAGAGGCAATGCTAAAGCCAAGGTAGAATCGGTTATTTGCTTGTAAAGTCTAATTCGAGTGCTTAATAGATCAGCTGTTTTAAATCACATCACGTTGAAATATGATATGCAGATTGTCAGCTTGGAGAGTTTTCTTCTGCCTTCACTTTTATTTTGATAAAAGAATAATTGAGTCTCTAGCATGGTTCTTTAGTTTTGAGATAACAACATCAACAGCTAGAAACAAGCATCAGGGTTGTTGTATATCATATTTTGATAAATCATTGTTTTCTGTTTGTATTTTATTTTTCAAATCACTTCCTTCCTCAGTAATAGATGAACATATTCTTTTGTGAGGGGAAAAAGTATTTTTATGAATACAAGGATATATCTAATTAGTCATCTAGAAATTGGAGACATGAATTTATATAGTGCTTGCAGGATGTCTTAGATTTGATTATGAAGTTATTCCATGAGTAGGTCTTGCCAAGACTATCACAGAATCAATGGACTGGACTTATTAGGTCATCATCTCTTACTAACAGTATAGAGTTCTCAAAAGCTTTATTAGGTGTAATTTTAAGTGGCTCAGACAAGAGGTTTCAATCATTTCTTTTAGAGATGATTCCATAGCTTTAGAGATTTTTATTGGCAAAAATTGATTTCTGATGCCTAGCCGATGTGTCATTTTTCTCTTAGAACACTTGCAATCAATCCTGCTCTATACCTCCTATCAACCACACATTATTGGATTTTTTGTTGTTGTTATCGGTTTTTAGTTTTCACACTCTTTTCACCCATTAAGTTTTGCCCACATGATCAAATACCTATGTGAGGGGAAAAAAAAAAAATCAAAATTGGACAAGTTCACATGAAGAGGGATTAGAGTTGAAGTAAACCATAGAAAGAGAATATTTAGTTTGGCTTAAATCACCACTATAATCACTTAAACATGAATGATAACCCATTTGGAAAACATCAGAAACTGTTTTATATCTCAGACATATCATTAGGCTCCCATAACATTCCAGGAACCTGTCCTTTTCAACCCTAACCAGCCCCCAGAGAGACTATCTCTATAACAGCACTCTCAATAGAGATTTCAAACATTATTTCATTTTCTAATTCACAAAGATAAGATGGCATGGTGAGAGTATTGTCCTGAGCTCTTTTTCTTTCTGGGTAGGAGACTTTTAAGAAACTATTGCAAGCTAATAGGGAGGCTTTCCATAGCGTGTAGGAAAAAGCTCCTTGTGAGCCAGGAGCCCCACAGTGGTCCTTTTTTCAGCCTATAAACAATACAGCTATGAGTTTCAGTGGGTTAAGTATCAGGCTGGAAATTTGTAATAGCATACAGTCTGATTCCAGATCTATAATTTACTGGCTTGTTGAGTGACAATGGGCACATACTTCACTGACGTATATTTCTAACATTTGGTCTTGAAATGTGTACTTGTTACGCATTTGTTCGTAGTAGAATATATCCTCTCCCAAAATAAAGAAAAGAAAAGAAAAGCTAAGTAGATGGTCTGTAAATATAAAAAACACACACTATAACTATATGGGATAAGCTACATATGACACCTCCACAAAGGGAAAAAGAGTTAGTGGACTCTTTTAATATAAAATATTAAAATGTATTATTTAACTTTAATACTTAAAACTGTATATTGCTGTAAAATCAATGAACACACCAAGATACCAAATTTGTAACTCATAAAAGATTTAAAAAAGAATTTGGAATATGATTGAACTGATATCATTATTCAATAGTTTCTAGCAAGAATTCTTAATAAATGATGCTTAAACACTAGTTAAATGTTTGTAGATAACAAAAACTTCTCTTTATCTAACATTAAAATTATTTCCATATTGCCAAAAATGTTCATTTAAAACATTAAATGGAAGCAGTTTAGATGAATATGAAATCAGTGATGTGGAGAATCTTTTTAAATTTCTGGGATGGAGGAACTCACAAAAAAGAAATTAAGAAACTTTATAATATTAAATGAAATTTCTAAATATAATAAAGTTCTCTAGAGTAATATATTAAATTTTTAAAATAAATAAATAAGCAAAATTTTACAAATTATAAAATAAACCTGTGGTATTATTCTCATTGTATAGTTTATTGAGTAAAATAAAAAAGACCATTCCCCAATAAATATTGAACATAATAAATGAGATTCACAAAATAAGAAAGAGTTAACTAATATATCAGTTCAAAAAATATTCTCATCTGCAATCCAAAACTTTTAAATCAAATACATTTTTAAAACAATAATATATTTGTCTAGGAAAGTCCTCTCCTAAACTACTAGTAGACATGTATAGTTTCATAGACTTTATGAGAAGGTAAAAACAGTTGGAAATATTTATTAAAAATGTGAACATTGTTATGCCTAAATTTTTGTATCTTTTGTCACATTAATTCTACTCCCAGAAGTTTATCAAAGAAAAATTGTCAGAAACACAAAGATTCAAGCATGAACATGTTTATTACAGTATTATTTACAGTAACAAACTATTGGAAAAACTGAATATCTTCTAAGAGAGTGTTCTAGGCTCATGCTTAGGACTCCATGGTAGAATAGTATGAACTCAACTAAAATATGCTAAAATGGAAGAAAAGTTATGTGAAAACTATTGAATTATAATATAGCCTAATAAGATTTTACATAATAATATGCTTTGGGCTTAAACAGTTGTGTAGATATATACAATCAAAAAAAAAAAACTTGAAAGAAATAAATCTAAGTATCACCCAGTGGTAATATTTTTAAGAGAAGAATTCAGGGCCATTCTTTTCTTTTTCTTTTTATATTTTTTAAATGTCCATAATCAGAATTCAGAACTTGTATAATCATAGAGAAATACATTTTATTTTAGACATGGTTTTTAAGGAGTTCTTATACTTACAGCCTGTTTCATACTTATACTATTTCATTGACTATGCCAAAGCCTTTGACTGTGTGGATCATAATAAACTATGGAAAGGTCTTAAAGAGATGAGAATATCAGACCATCTTACCTGTCTCCTGAGAAATCTATATGCGGGTCTAGAAGCAACAAATAGAACCCTGTATGGAACAACTGATTGGTTCGAGATTGAGAAAGGAGTAGGACAGGTCTGTCTGTTGTCATCTTGTTTGTTTAACCTATACGTTGAGCACCTCATGGGAAATGCCAGGCTGGATGAGTTACTAGTGGGAATCAAGACAGGTGGGAGAGACATCAACAAACCCAGATAAGCAGATGATACCAATCTAATGGCAGAAAGTGAAGAGGAACTAACGAACCTCTCCGTGAGGGTGAAGAGGGAGAGTGAAAGAGCCAGCTTAAAACTAAATATTAAAAAAAATGTAAGATCATGGCATCTGCCTCATTACTTCATGGCAAATAGAAGGAGAAAGGGTGGAAGCAGTGACAGATTTCCTCTTCCTGGGCTCTAAAATCTCTGCAAATGGTGACTGCAGCCATGAAATTAGAAGACATTTGCTTCTTGGCAGGAAAGCTATGACAAACCTAGACAGTGTGTTGAAAAGCAGAGACATTACTCTGCTGACCAAGGTCTGTACAGTCAAGAATATAGCCTTCCCAGTAGTCACCTATGGTCGTCAGAGCTGGACTGTAAAAAAGGCAGAGCACCAAAGATTTGATGTCTTCGACCTGTAGTGCTGGAGAAGACTCTTGAAAGTCTCTTGGACAGCAAGGAGATCAAGTCAGTCAATCTTATGGAACTCAACTCTGAATACTCATTGGAAGGACTGATGCTGAAGCTGAAGCGCCAGTATTTTGATCATGTGTTGAAAAGAACAGAATCATTGGATAAGTCCCTGATGCTGGGAAAGATTGAGGGCAGAAGGAGAAGAGGGTGTCAGAGGATGAGATGGCTGGATGGCATCACTGATGCAATGGACATGAACTTGGGCAAACTTCAGGAGATGGTGAGAGGCAGAGAGGCCTGGCATGCTGCAGTCCATGGGGTTGCAAAGAATTGGATATGACTCTTACAACAAATTCTTATGGCCACATAATATTGAAGTGAGTTGAATATAAAAACAAACAAATGACACAGTTTACTAAATTAATTGACATTAACAAAATGCTTTGCCTTCACACAAGTGAAATCTGTTTTTTGGTTAACGTCACATTTTCCAATTTAAGCAAATATAACCATACTAAGAAAGAAAATGTTTAAGTGGCCATGGTGTGTAATTACTAGTTTTTATGTGCTTGCATTCATAGATAATTCTGAAAAACTAAACTGCATTGTCAAATCTCAAAATGATACCATTGATGGATATTTCCCCAGACATGGGATGATTAGTTAAGACACTTTCTAAGGCCTCAATGAAATAGTCTTTCATTAAGATCAAAACCATCTTCTTTTAAAAGAAAAAAAAAAAAAAAAATGGTGGAAAATGAAAGAGAACAGAGCTAGTTCAATTCAAAGGGACCAGGGCTAAAAACTGAGTCAACATGGGTGGCCAGAGAGGAAGAACAATTTTTTAAATCAACCTCAGTTAATTATTGGCTTCCCTGATAGCTCAGATGGTAAAGAATTTGCCTGCAATGCAGGAGACCTGGGTTCAATCCCTGTGTTGGGAAGATCCCCTGGAGAAGGGAAAGGCTGCCCACTCTAGTATCCTGGCCTGGAGAATTCCATGGAATGTATAGTCCATAGGGTCGCAAACAGTTGGACATGCCTAGGCATCTTTCACTTTCACCCCAAAACCCAACCCAGGGATTGAACCCAGGTCTTGGGCATTGCAGGTAGATTCTTTACCATCTGAACTACCAGGGAAGCCTGCACTCCAAAACAGAGTTTAAGTTAAGCCGTGTGGGAAAAGTTGCTTCTCTGCAGATAACTTAACTGGTCTTTGCAAATGTATTCAATTTGTTTCCTGACCAGAAAAAGACTCCTTTTCTCCTACTCCCACACAGCATGCTGCACAAACACCCAATTCTATGACTTTTTTGTTTCCTGCATAGTGACTTTTCATGACTGCCTACCATACTCACAATCTTGTGATTCCACCCCCAGGCTTCCTCCTCATCCTTTGCAGATGCTAATTTCTGCTCCAGGTGTTCAGGGACAGACAGACCCCACCCACTCTGCCTTGAGAGGACACTCCTGAGACTGCCTGAGGTGCAAGTTATCTCCTCAATATAAGATTGAAGAACAGAGGAAGGATACTATTTTTTATCAAGTCAGAAGTTTAAAATGAGCAGCACAATCACATAAGGAAGATTTTCAAAGAAAGCTTCCAAATAGAACTTAGGCTTACAGCCCTGGGCCCAGGCTCTCCTAAAGAGTCGAGTTTAACTTAGTGGACATTTTCTTTCATTTCCTGCCAACTCTGGCCCCATCTGTAGCATTATCTGGGACTCTATCCTCATAAGGCCTCCTTACCTTGTGGTTAGAGAATTGTGAGAAGAGTTAGCTGATGAAGTTTCATCTTCTCTCTGTATATGTATGCATGAGGAGAAGTCAGTGATAGAGGACAAGATGGTTGGATGGCATCAGTGACTTAATAGACATGAGTTTGAGCAATCTCCGGGAGATGGAGACAGGGACGCCTGGCATGCTGATGTCCACGGGGTTGCAAAGAGTCAGACACGACTGAGCAACTGAACAACCAACAACAAGTGTATATTTACATTTAGAGGAAGTCTTCTTGAACACCAACATGAATTTAAGATGAGAAATATAAAGGTAAAATATTAGATTGATAAGCAGTACTTCTGGACAAGCACACTGCTAGTAATTTTGCTGAACTAAACATCAAGTGTTTTCTTGGGACCTAATATACTCTTCTTCCTGCCCTAGTTTCCAAGGGTACATTGTCAAGTTTAACTTTCCAGGTTTTTGTAAATGGAGGTTTACTGCCCACATCAACATAGAGAATTCAGTGTAGGGCTATAGCATATCTCAATAAATTAAATGAGCAGATACTTCATGTAGATAATTTATTTTTTCCCACATTTAGTTTATCAAAGGACTTTTTACATGGCATATATAAACAATCAGATTAAATAAAAACTGGTGGCCTGAAAAACATGTTCAGGAACTGATTCATTCTGCATCTAATCTCCCACTTGATAGAAAAAAAGAGTATTATAAATCATGGGATTTCCATCTAGGTCTGCTACTATCAAGCTATTTGAAAACTCAGTTCCTTTGGTTTAAATATAAGGGGACGACAGAGGATGAGATGGTTGGATAGCATCACTGACTCAATGGACATGAGTTTGAGCAAGTTCTGAGAGTTGGTGATTGACAAGGAAGCCTGGTGTGCTGCAGTCCATGGGGTCACAAAGTCGGACACAACTGAGCAGCTGAACTGAGCTGAACTGATTTTATTTTTTTAATTTTTAAATTACTTCTTTATACTCCTGAATCTGGCAGGTTCTCAAAATGAAATTCATATGATATTCAAAATCTGATATGTACAGAAGAGTTTCTTTGTAAACAGACTATTTGCAAAGGTTCACTGCAGTGGTCCCCGACATATTTGACACCAGGGACTAGAAAAATTGTGGAAGACAATTTTTCCATGGACTCGGTTGAGGCTGGCGGGGATGGGGAGGATATGGGTGGTGGTTTCAGGATGATTCAAAGGCATTACAATCATTGTGTATGGTATTTCTATTATTATATCAGCTCCATCTGAAATCATCAGGCGATAGATCCTGGAATGTTGGGGACCCATTATAGGGGAAGCAGGAAAGAGTGTCTGGGCAGGTGTTGGCACCAGCCCTATGTTGGTGACAGCTGAAGAAACTCATTAGGAAGGACCTGTAGTATCAACAGTCAATGCTAATGACTCTAGACTAGCAATAATTTTTTCTCTTAGTAAAATAACCAATTGAAGCACTCCCAAAGTCTCAAATCCATTTTAAAAAGTAGCTCTCTACCACTGAAGGTGGATAAATGTAAAGCTGGAATCACTGGATGTCACTGAAAATATTCTGGTCCAAATTAAGGCAACAGATAGCTATTTGCATTTCTACTCTACCTGGAACATCTCACACGGGGTCCTTCCAATGCATTGCTTAAATCTCTTTTGATATCTTAGGCTAGTTTGAGGTAAGCTTTTGCTTAAGAGTAATTATGAATTATATACTCAGTTGCTCAGTCATGTCGAACTCTTTGAAACCCCATGGTTCCTCTATTCATGGGATTTTTCCAGGCAAGAATACAGAAGTGGGTTGCCACTTCCTCCTCCAGAGGATCTTCCCAACCCAGAGATTGAAATCACGTCTCCTGCATTGGCAGGTGGATTCTTTACCACTGAGCCACCTGGGGAAGCCAATTATGACTTAATGAGCTATATAAATTCCATAACTTTAAACCTGTGTCAATCTACATTTAGCATGTGGGGGAGACACTCATGTCATGTAGGATACTGAAACTGGAATACAGTTATTATTGAATGTCTTTTGCTCAAAAGGTTCTAAGTGGGAATGGATACAATAACATAATGTCTAACTTTCACTTTTTAAAAAAAAGATGGGGATTTTGAATAGTAATAATTGACTAATTTATTTTAAAACACTTGGAATATATTTCAAACATTTCCAGACTCATTTTAACAGAAAATCTTGTAGAACAACTGAACACTAACCAGAGCTCACCAGTTTCATTTGTTTCCATTCTGTTGCCCTTAAGGAACATTTCCAAAATTTTGGTGCTTAACCTTCTCTGGTTTTTTGGTTTCTTGTTTGTTTGTTTGTTCTTGGAATCAAAAGAACTGCAACACCAGTTTTTATGTGCAAAGCTTTTCAAGACACTTTAGTTACCAAGTCCTGATGGAAGCATGACATGTAAGAATGCTACCACTGGCTGCCTATGCAGGGGAGCTGAAGAACTAAATGATCTGTAAGACTCAGTCATCCCTAATATTGCAGTGCTCTTCTGACTTTTTCCCTCTGTTTGGCCATCTGCCCAGTTTTTAAAAATCCTTCATTACAGTATAAACAGAATCCATAAATGGAGTTAAGATAGGAAACTTAAGACCTTGAGTGACTGAAGTTCCTGCTCTAGATGTTCACATTCTGAGTGCTTTCTTTCTCCACCCTATGAAAAGAATAAGTAGCTTCATTAACTAGGAATCTTCTAAATCAGGCCTTCTCAAACTCTGGCATGAATACAGATCACCTTAGGATCCTGTGAAACTCAGATCCTGGTTTAGTAGATCTGGGGGAAGGCAGAGCCTGAGATTCTGTGTCTCTAACAAGCTCTCAGGTGATGCCAAAGCTGCCAGTTCTGGGCCAGACCTTGAGAGTAACATGGTTCTCAACCCCTGTATTTGTATCCAGATTTAAAGAGATCTTGGCTTTCTAAATGTGAATCACTCTCTGTACATTCTTCCAGTTTCTGATTTCTAAAAATAAAATTGGATAGAGAACTGGAAGGGGTATTTTAGATTCCCGAAAATTGGATTAAATTAAGGTCAGAAAAGCTCTTTAAAAATGCAGTTCAGAAGGTTATAAATTTCAGATCATTTTCCAAACCACCCCTTCTCAAACTGAAGTCAGTTCCTTTATGGGATGATCTCTAGTGTTTACCTCTTTTCTCCCTCTTACTAAAAAGTACCTTTTGTCCCCTACAACTGCCAAATTACTCCATCCCCTCAACCCTCCATCTCTTCCCCTGCTTATGGATATCCGACAAAGGTGCCCTTTCACATACATAGACACAATGGATGAATTGTACTTTAAATAGGAAAGAATCTTTATCATTCAGAGTAACAGGAAATCCCAGAGCCAGGCCAATATGTATGTGATATCTGAACACACAATCAGGCCCTTTGAACAGTTTTGCATTGTAGGAGCAACAAGCACAGCAGAGTCCACAAAAGCTGTCTTTTTCAGAGTAGTCACAATGCAAATGAGCCATGATGAAGGAGAAAATCTGGTTAAAATCGCTCACTAGTTGGCTACACATACCCCACTTTTTATATCCTCAATTTCAACTTTTCAATTTAATGGCCGGCATCTGTTAGAAAAGAAAAATGTAATGGTTAATGCCATGAAATTAAACCCGTAGGCCCCCAAATTTATTAGAGGCTTCTGCCTCCACCCCTAAAAATGTAACACATTGATTAAAATTAACTTTGTTTTTAAACAGAATCTGGGAGTATAACTTGGGAAAGATAATCTCTGAAGTCTCTGTATTGCTCTGGGAATATCTGAGGATCAGAAAATGATCTCTATTTGGGGGGATATTTACTAATGAAAATAGTATTGTCTTGTGGAAAATACTACCACCACCTACTGGCATATATTATACATAAATTTGAAAAAGCTTCTAAATCATTTGAACAGTGCCAAATAAGGGTATGGAAGAAGAGAATAATCATTGTCATTTCACTGCAATTTAAATTTCAAATTTAGTCAAATAATTTTATTTGCTTTTTGATAATATCATAACCTTTACTTCTATCACCTGAATATGTAAACTAGAAAGAAGAAAAGAGCAAAAACAAGGTCTAGGATCTTTAAATAGAAAGAATGTATATTTATATTGGTAAAATGGTACTGGCCTTTGCCTTCACCTGTTGCTAAGTTCATTTTTGTTTTTATTGGAGATTTATTCTATCAAACCTACAAGGAAAAGAAAGGTTTGTGTCAACGTAGTATTTCAAAAAGACATTCGCACACATGGTTTGCAAAATTCTTTACAACCAACAAAAATATTTTAAGCAGAATATAAAGATATATACAAATCACCTTACAATTTCAGCAGCTATTTTGATAAAGGAAAACAGCCAAAAGATTATACATACAATAAGCTTTTAGAAATTTTTATTCTACAGTTAACTCTCATTAGCTTTTTGATTAGCATTAAATCATTTGCTATTCTTTACAATTTCCCTTGGGAAAGAATTACATCTTCATGCCATTTCTTCAGTGGTTATTTTGAATTTATCCTCAGACGATCTAGTCTTCAGTACTATGAATTTCCTACCTCCAGAGAAACTACTTCTTGCATAGAATCTATTTTCTTGTTCAGTGGTTTAATATTTTGCATCAATGAGCTAGATTCATGAAAAGGATATAGAATTAAAGACATGGGTTTTCTTTCCAAAACTTTACTGTGATACACCTATTTGTTAAACACACAGAATGGACACTGTATTACTTTAATGATATTTATAATGACATCTGTAGGTACACATAGAGGCAGGGATATATTTAGATAAGTGCACCTAATGATAAAATATTAGGTATTTTTTGTCATTGTAAATTGTCAAAATGTATATGTTGTCATTATATTCAAGAAACATTTTTAGATGGTGAATATATATTTTAAAGAAATAGAGAAAAATTTTAATAATTAATTGAAGTTGCATATGTAAAGTGAATAGTATTTCTGTTATTTTTTTCTCATGGATGTGAAAATATTTTTCAACAATATGGTGTCTCATTCCTTATTATCTTATTTAAATTATAATCAGCTCTTTGCTAGCTTAGTGATTGTTCAATGACCATTTGAAAAAAGGATATTGTTTCCCCAAATATTATTTGATATGATATTGATAATTAGAATCTATTGTGAATTACTGAATTACTGCCACTGTTGAATTGCTCCTTTGATATTAATAGCTTGTGTGTGTGTGTGTTCATTGCTCAGTATCTGACTCTTTGCAATCCTATGGACTAAAGCCCGCCAGGCTCCTCTGTCCATAGGATTTTCTTGGAAAGAATACTGAAGTGGGTGCCATTTCCTTTGCCAGGTGATCTTCCTGACTCAGGGATTGACCCTCCTCATCAACTCTGTCTTCTGTGTTGCAGGCGGATTCTTTTCCACTGAGTCACCAGGGAAGCCTTTGACAGCTCAATTTTTGCTTATTTGCCTACTGTCTCACTTTTTGATATCTAATGCTATTTGCCCTCCATTTATTTGCTCAAGAGAAGAGTCATTAAATCCCTACCATGTGCCAAGAACTGGCTTGGAACAGCTGACTCTATGGTAGGTAGTATGAAGCACACAAGTCCTTTGACTGGCTGGCATTTAAAATAGAGGGATGAAGAAGTACAATAAGCAAGTAAAGCAAGAAATAAAAGGGAACATTATTATAAGCGAAATGAAATGTGATAGAGCAATTAGGTAAGTATCTTAGCTGTGGCCAGAAAAGGCCTCTTCAGTAGCATGGTCATTGAGCTAAAAGACAGATAGGAGCCCAATCACAAAGTGAAATCTTATGTGATGAAGATTACCTGTTTGAGGCAAATAGATTAGTTATCAAAAGGTATTAAAAACATATCTATCTTTCTTCCCTTTTATGCAATGGACTTAGGATGAATCTATTACATTTACAAAATTCAACAAGATTTGAATTAGTATTTTCAAAAAGAGTTGAGCTAGTACTTACATCAAAATTGAAGGACAGAGTTATGGCTAAATTTTTTCTCCCCCACAATTTACATGTTGAAGCTCTACTCACAGTGTCACAAAATGTGACAGTATTTGTAACAAGTAGATAAATAAATGCTAACGATTTAACACACAGCATATTGCTTATGGTCAACAACACTGCTTTATAAACTTCAAAGTTGCTAAGAGATAAGATCTTGTTCTCTTCACAAGAAAAGATATGAAAAGTATGTGAAGTGATAGAGCTGTTGGCTATGTTATAATGGAATCATACTGCTGTATATAAATGCATTAAATCAATACATTCTACACCTTTAACTTACACAATGTATGTTAGTCATTCAGTAGTGTCTAACTCTTTGCAACCCCGGTAGACTGTAGCCTGCCAGGCTCCTCTGTCCATGGAATTTTCCAGGCAAGAATATTGGAGTGGGTTGACATTTCCTACTCCAGGGGATCTTCCCAACCCAGGGATTGAACTCGCATCCCTTACATCTACCTGCATTGGCAGGCAGGTTCTTTACCAGCAGTGTGACCTGGGAAGCCCCAAGTTATACACTTAAAAATTGATTAAATTTTATATTATGTATATTGCAGGCAAATTCTTTATGGTCTGAGCTACCAGGGAACTTGCACAATGCTACATGCCAATTATTTCGCAATATTTTGTTTAATTTTGAAAAGAACATAATGACATTTGGAGACAGGATCTTTAAGGAGATAAAGTACAATAAGGTCATGTGTTGTTGTTTTTCAGTCACTGAATCGTGCTCAGCTCTTTGCAACCCCATGGACTGCAGCACACCAGGCTTCCCTCTCCTTCACTATCCCCTGAAGTTTGCTCAAACTTGGGTTCATTGAGTCAGTGATGCCATCCAACCACCTCATCCTCTGTCACTCCCTTCTCCTCCTGCCTTTAATCTTTCCCAGCATCAGGGTCTTTTCCAGAGTCAGTTCTTCACTTCAGGTGGCAAGAGTATTTGAGTTTCTGCTTTAACATCAATCCTTCCAATGAATATTTAGGCTTGAATTTCTTTAGGATTGACTGGTTTGATCTCGTTGCAATCCAAGGGACTCTAGAGTCTTCTCCAGCACAATTTGAAAGCATCAGTTCTTTGGCACTTGGCCTTCTGTATGGTCCAACTCTTACATCCATACATGACTACTGGAAAAACCATAGCTTTGGCTATAGCGGCTGTGAAGTGAAGTGAAAGTTACTCAGTCATGTCCGACTCTTTGTGACGCTGTGGGCTATATAGTCCATGGAATTCTCTAGGCCAGAATACTGGAGTGGATAGCCTTTCCCTGCTCTAGGAGATCTTCCTAATGCAGAAATTAACCAGGGTCCCCTGCATTGCAGGTGAATTCTTTACCAACTGAGCTATCAGCGAAGCACTATAGAGAATGTGGGGAGACAGCAAATTAGCCAAGATGATGGCCTGTTCAGGCTCTTTCCCCCCACATTTTGTAAATAATGACTATGTAAATAATGACAGATCATTTACAGAACTGCACATGCGCATCACAAGGAACTTGCTTGGTCACCAGCTACTCTGTGCTGTGGGGCTATGTGAACTCCACCTGAAAAGCGGCAGCATTACTGCTGCATCTCGGCTGTGTCTGTTGGATCAACCACAGGAGGAAACAATATAGCAAGTCTGCTGCTATGGCTGCTGCACCAGCCAGGAAAGACTAAACTTGTCTTCAGTTCCTATGGCTCCTCAAGTATTTTTCCAGCTTCCTTGCTTGCGCATTGTCTACCCTGGGTTCAGAGAACAGTGAGCACAAGCGGATACAACAAGACAACTGGCATCAGGAACAGGATCAGTGATACATGGACCTTTGTTAGTAAAATGATGCCTTTGCTTTTTAATATGCTGTCTAGGTTTGTCATAGCTTTTCTTCCAAGGAGCAAGTGTCTTTTACTTTCATGGCTGAAGTCACCACCTGCAATGATTTTGAAGTCCACGATAATAAAATCTGTCACTGTTTCCACATTTTTCCATCTATTTGCCATGAAGTGATGGGATAGGATGCCATGATCTTTGTTTTATGAATGTTGAGTTTTAAACCAGTTTTTTCACTGTGTTCTTCCACCATTATCAAGAGGCTCATTAGTTCCTCTTCACTTTCAGCCGTTAGGGTGGTACGTGCAGATATGCGGATATCTTGAGGTTATTGATATTTCTACAGGCAATTTTGATTCCAGCCTGTGAATTTTGATTCCAGCCCAGAATTTTGTACATAAGTTAAATATGCAGGGTGACAATACACACCCTTGACATACTCCTTTTCGAATTTTGATCTAGTCTACTGTTCCATGCCCGGATCTAACTGTTGCTTCTTTTCCTGCATACAGGTTTCTCAGGCAACAGGTAAGGTGGTCTGATATTCCTATCTCTTCCACAGTTTGTTGTGACCCACACAGTCAAAGGCTATGGCATAGTCAATAAAGCTGAGCAGATTTTTTTTTAATTCCCTTGCTTTTTTTATGATCTAAAGAATATTGGCAATTTGATCTCTAGTTCCTCTGCCTTTTCTAAATCCTTCCTGTACATTTGGGAGTTCTCGGTTTATGTACTATTCAGGCCTAGCTTGAATGATTTTGAACGTTACTTTGCTAGCATATGAAATGAGTGCAATGTGAAATGCGATGTGAGATCATGTGCACAAGCCCTAATCCAATATGACTGGTGTCCACATAAGAAGAGACTCTTAGGACACAGATACTCACAGTGGGTAGCGTAGTGGTAAAGAATTCACCTGCCGATGTAGGAGATGCGGGTTCAATCCCTGCTCAGGAAGATCACCTGAAGGAGGAAATGGCAACCTGTTCCAGTATTCTTGCCTGGAAAAATCCATGGGCAGAGGAGCCTGGCGGGCTATAGTCCATGCAGTCGCGAAGAGTTGGGCACAACTGAGCACGGACAGAGAGGGAAGACCACATCAAGATACTGGATAAAGAAAAAGAAGGCCATCTACAAGAAAAGGAGAGAGGCCTTAGAAGATATCAATCCTGTCAACACCTTGATCTCAAATCTAATCTCAGGATTATGAGACAATACATTTCTATTGTTTAAGTACTCTGATCTGTGGTACTTTGTAATGGTGGTTGTTGTTGAGTTCCTAAGTTATGTCTGATTATTTTGTGACCTCAAGGACTGTAGCCCACCAGGCTTCTCTGTCCATGGGATTTCCCAGGCAAGAATACTGGAGTGGATTGCCATTTCCTTCTTCAGGGGATCTTCCTGACTCAGGGATCAAACTCAGGTTTCCTACATTGGCAGGTGGATTCTTTACCACTGAGCCAGCAGGAAAGCTGTAATGGTAGTCTTAACAAACTAAGATATATAGGTTTGCTAAGCATTAATGGTGGAATAAAAGAGTTACATTAAAAGGGGGTATAGTTTATATAGAAGAAAGTCAAGGAAGAAAAAAATGGTGCCATATAAAAATTATGATGAGTTAGGTTAGGTGGAAGTGTAAAGTAAATGGGAGGGGATAGAGAAGACAAATTTTGAAAACTACACTGGCATTTTATGAAAGAAAATATTGATGGTCAAGCAAAGAAAATGATTTTAAATATTTTTTGAAATTAAAAAGAGCTATTATTTCCCCCCAAAGTAAATCTTACACAGGTCTCTCACAGATAGCACAGGTAAAACTAGAACTACTATGGTCGGTGGGGGAGGGAGTGGCATCAAGAACCACATGCCCCTTAATTTCTCTTGACATCACTATATGTCCAAGGAACTTCAGGGATCAATGCAATATTTCAAAAACTATTGGAACAAAGAGTTTAATTCTATTAGTGTACATTTGGAACCACTATAGTAGTTTGTGGTAAGTTGCGTTATTGTGCTCAATTTCTTGTTCCCACCCTGTCCTGTAAAGGGATGATACATGTTTATTGACCACTAGCTGATGGGCTGTACCCTGTCAATGGAGGAAGGGGGTTGCACATCTGTTCAACATCAATGCTGGATCTATGTCCAATGTAATGTGAGCAGGAATAACACGCAGCACATCTAGGCAGAAGCTTTAAGAGCTTTCACACATCTCTGCCAGCTCTCTTGCTTTTTTTCTCTGCCATAAGATTATTATGTCACAAATGGTGGTGCTTCCTCAGCATGTGTCTGATATTGGAAGACCCACTGAGAACGAGACAACCATCATGTGTGAAATGCACAAGAAATACATACCTAAGCCACTGGAATTTGGGGACAGTTTATGATTACATCAAAGCTGATGGATAGAGTATTTATAAGGGAAACCAAGTGAATTAAACAAATCAAAACAAGGGAATATTTTTGCTCAAAACTGTGTTTAGCAGGTTCTAAATTAAACTACAGAGTAATAAACATGGAGTTAATTATCATTGTGCATATAACATTGATAGATGTGATAAAGCTATTAGAATTGTCTGTCATTCCCTACTCTCTGCATTCCTTTTCACGTAACCTCGTGTTCACTCAAAGTCAGCTGGGGTCTACACACCCATGAATAAAAATGGGTGTACTCTGAATCTGTCACTTTTAGGGGGTAGGTATATGCTGAACAGGAACTTGGGATATTTGAGTTAATTCATTTAAATTTCTTGTCTCAGGAATTTTAACTAAAAGACTTTGAGAGAATTTTTATGATTTGCTGAAAAGTCAGACTGTCAAGGCTAGGGCAAAGCATTGTAAAGCCTTATGCACAGTGAAATGAAAATAATTTGTGGGCACCAATTGAGAGAGAGACAAGAAAGGGAAAACCTAAAGGAAACAGTGGTGTTCCTTGTTACCAGGTGCTGCCTACAGTGAGCCTGAGACAGGCTGGGACCTTGGACCCTTTACTGCAGTGCTTGTACCTGGAAAAATGTCTCCTCAGGCAAGAGCATACAAAGAAAATATAAGGGACTAAAAATAACCACATGCATGCCCAACTGGGGCAAATTATCAACAATAACATACAAAAGGGCCCAAACCCAACTGCCATTTCTGAGGTGCGAGAAGGAAAAGCAGGGTGCTGCCCACGATCCCAGTATACTGCACCATGGAGGGGGTGGGCAGAAGGCCTAAGCCACTTCTCCAGCCCAATCCACCAATCCACCCCATCCCATCTAAGGGACCAGCTTGCCCTCTTAGGGCAGCAAGCAAGGGAACCTGTTATTTGTTTTTGCTCCCTTATGCCTGAATTTTTGTCTGGCCTCTTATCAATTTATATTGGTTAAAGAGTTCAAGAATCTAGGTTTGTAACAAGGTCTGGGTTCCCTTTTCTTCAGTATCCATAATATCTTTCTGTAACTTTAAGTGGCTATCTACTCCCTGTCATTTGATCTCTTTTAAGAGGGATTCTCTCTTTACCTTAACCAAAATAAAAAATAATAAATTGTTAAAACAACGAAGCAAATGTAGGGATGGCCCAGAGTAGAGTAGTGATATTAAAAATAGAAAAGAGGACGCTTCTCTGGTGATCCAATGGTTGAGAATCTATCTTGCAATGCATAGGACAAGGGTTCCATCTCTGGATATGGAACTAAGATCCTACATACTGGGGAGCAACTATGTCCATAAGCTGCAACCACTGAGCCTGAGCCTCTCAACTAGAGAGAAGCCAGGCATATGTTGCAACTAAGATCTGACACAGCCAAAAGTAAATAAATAAATATTTAAAGCATGGCTTCTCAAACTATCCTGGTGATGGATCACTTGATTTAAAAAAATATATAGAAAAGACAAGAGGGGTGACTTTGGAGTCTCAGAATCACTGTATAGAACTGTTTGGCTCTGTGGGGTAATGAGAGGTAAAGGTTAAATGTTTCTTTGTGTTTCCATATTTAGATTGTAATAATATAGGAGAGCAGCTGGAAAAGAGATGCAGAAGATAATAAGATTAGTTTGGGGACATCATAAATGTGAGAGATTGGAATATTTCATAGGAGATGTCTCCTAACCAGTCGCAAAGGAAGGGT
This sequence comes from Budorcas taxicolor, assembly GCF_023091745.1. Lineage (NCBI taxonomy): Eukaryota > Metazoa > Chordata > Mammalia > Artiodactyla > Bovidae > Budorcas > Budorcas taxicolor. The sequence continues at coordinate 94,760,224 of NC_068911.1, read as the reverse complement.
GTCTATGCTGCCCAAAAGTGAATAATCTGTTAAGCAATTATTTGCCATAATATGCTTGGCACTACATGAAATATAAAAATAGAACCATAAACTTACTTTTTTTGAATGTCTCACTTTTTATGGGTTTAATTGTACAAAAACTGTTGTTTCTTTGCCTGAATTAATGGGCTATCTTTGTATTCTTATGAATCTATAAGAAAGTCTAATTACTGATTGAGAAACACATTAAACTATTTTAGAAAAAAAAAGAACCCTGGACCTTCTAAAGGGTTTTGTGTGTGTGTGTGATTCTTTGTTTAATCCATATAGTCTCCAAAAAGTGATATGGTAAAAGGAAAATCTTATGAACTAAATTTTATTATTTTGGTGTTCAAAATTGCAATCCAGCCTCCCAGGTTACAAAATAACCAGATGAATATATTAAGATGAGGTGGAGGAATTCAGACAAAGGTTAAGAGAAAGAGTTGATGCCTGCAGTAAGATTAAAGTAGAGAAGAGCTGTGATGCCTTTTCTAAAAATGGATCATAAATATGGCTCTGAGGATTTTGGTGGCAAGTGTGAAAAAGGGAAATACAGTTAGTGTTGGTTAGGTAAAAGAACACTGTATCCTCCAGGCAAAGAGAAATTTCCCCCAGGACTGTTAAATAGAGTTGATTGCATGATATATAGTAGATGGCAAATGCACTCCACATTTTGCAATAACTTTAAAAGATCCCTTCAAAATAAGTGGACAGAGGATCAACAAACACAAGGGTATTAGGAAACTGATTTAAAGTTTTTAGGTTTACAACTTTCCAAAGAACAAGCTTAATAGCAAAATAAATTTTAGAACCTTGAAAGTATATTTCTTATTTTCCATAAATACTTCTACATACTGTTTCTCTAAATTCCTTTTGCTAATCAGTGAATTCCAGATTGCTTTCCCTGACAAGTTCAAGGGTGCTGCCTTGCTATATGCTGATTAGCACATAGGCATAAGCTTTCAAAACGACCCAGGTGGGGCTACAGAATCATCTGCTCCTAGGTCATTTCACCCTTTTGGACATAAAATGGACTTTTCACTGATACTTTTCTTAATAATTTTGAAATGATGGGCAGAGGGCTCTTAAATTTCTATTCTAAGAAGCAACTGTGATCATTTTATCCTAGAAGATGGTGGAAGCATTGATGACCATCAAGACCACAGAGTCTGAGTAAAGTCTTTAGAGAATGTGTGACTTAGAACAATGCAACTTCCTGTTATATTCCCTATCAGTTGTAAAGCAGAAACCTTGACTATTCAATGAGCAAAATGCTTTTCAGGTTTATTAACTGAATGTCAACCAAAAATAATGGCTTAGGTTTTGGAATAGTTAACATGTAGCCCTTTTTGCTGGCCATAATTAGATAGCAGGGTTGGTTGATGTGGCAATTTAGGAAATACATTCATTTGTTAAAATGGTTCCGAGTTAAAATCGTTTCAGATTGTTCTCTTTAAGCCTTCTATGCAGAGGCCTATCACAGCTTTGTCTTCATAATCATCATTAAATTCATTTCAAAATACTAGTCATGGGAATTGTTATTTGACATTTATTTATTTTGCCATTTATCTCAAACTGATTTTACAAGGGGAAAAATGCACTGAGGAAGTTGATCTGCTGTCTCAGCACTTATTTGTTTACAGAAAATTTAAGTGTAGGTGACCCTGTTCTGGTCGGAAATTTTATGATTAGGGCTCTTTCTGCCTCAGTGAAGAGTACATGTACTTTTCGTTTTTCTTTTCAGCCCTCACCAGATTTTTAAGGGAAACAAATTAAGGCAGCAAGCATGTATTAAAGGGCCAAATAGGGGACATACTTAGGTCTTTAAAATATCCAGTAATCTTAAATTAGGAACTGATTCCTATGAGATAACTTATCATTTGATATGCTAGCATGGTGTATTTGTTCCAAATAAAATGAGCACAATTAGGAAAATTGTAGGTAGAATTTAAATACATATAGGCTAATAGCAATCCTCACATTAACTGTAAATACAAAATGCTTTGATTTAGGTTTAATATTCAAAATAATAAGAATGCTCTTGGATATACTTTCATCTTTTTTTTTTAACATATATACAATGGGATTCTACACATCCATATTGTCTTTGTTCTGTCGTTAAGTCTTGTCTGACTCTCTTGCAACCCTATGGACTATAGCCTGCCAGGCTCCTCTGTCCATGGGATTTCCCAGGCAAGAATACTGGAGTGGGTTGCCATTCCTTTCTTCAGGGGATCTTCCCAACGCAGGGATGGAGCTTGCATCTCCTGCACTGGCAAGCAGATTCTTTACCACTGAGCCACCTGGGGAACCCTCATGTCTTTATACATGCATATGAATTCTCTTAGGGGGAAAAAAAAAAAGATTTTTCTCATCATTTTGATTCTCCTCCAAAATTGTGTTGTTCTCTCTTTGTGACTGTTTTCTACACAATCTCATTTTATTGTATTTGGATCCTTAAGCAACCAAAGTTAGGATATTGGAATGTACTTAAAAAGGACTCAGTTATCAGAGATTACCTAATTTTTGAGGAAAAAGCTTCCAATAACTACACTTTCTTGTCTTCAGTTTCCAAAGGATTCTTTATAAAATAACTTTTCCACAAATAAGTATACATTCATTCATTATTTTGCTACTTAGCTTTATTTAATTTTAATAACGTTAATTCTCCCATAACCATTTCTTTTTTATGAAAAATTATAACCAGCTCTTTACTTCATTTACTTTTAGCTATTTCATAAATACCAGAAGGGAAACTAGATGATTTGTGAGAAAACTTAGGAAAAAGTAAACTTGGAAACCCTTCCAATCTTCCCTCACCATGTTGAAGAGAGCTCGAGGTCTTCCAATTTGGGGTTAGGTGGGTGAGCTCCAGGCAGACTGGACCCTCCAGGTAGGTGGTTCACCCACAGCACTTTGCGGTCCCTGGATATATGACTTGTCCAACACTGAACGTGATCTCGGCCAGTTCATGATTAACAGGGCTTTATTTGCTGGACAGGCAGAGCTTTGAGAGGCTCAATATACCCAATGCTGGAGTGCTGGAGAGCATTGCAGCAAAGTACACTTTTTGTGTATTAAAATATTTTAATAAATAGGAATCCAGAACAATGTGGCCACTCTCACTTCAGCAGTCTTTTGCATGGCTGTCACAGTCATCTTCCCCATGAGCTGTCTGGCAGGGACGGATGAATGAGCTATCAGCATTACGTGGCTTTGGTCACCTGCAGGGCTCCCACGCCATGGGGCTCCCTCCCCCTACCCAGTCCAGTCCATCTCCTTCTGTGGTAGCAGAAGCTGTCAGTCACATCCAGAGTCCTTTCATGATCATGTCTGATGAGTGGATATTGGGCTACCTCAAGAAAACAATGCAAAAGTCAGAAAGAGAAAAACAAATATTGTATATTAACACATATATGTGGAATCTAGAAAAAAATGATACAGACAAAACTATTTGCAATGCAAAAATAGAGACACGGACATAAAGAACAAAGGTATGGATACCAAGAGAGGAAGGGAGTGATGAATTGGGGGGCTGTGATTAACATATATAGTACCCAAGCTACAGAAATATGCTTTGAAAAGGAATTTAAAAGTTTACAGAAAGCTATTAAAATAATTTAAATATAGTCAATCCATTTGAAACACAGAAACAGATGAACCAAAAACTATCAGATTTGACTCTTTTTTTAACTTTTTGCCTTTTCTACAGCTTTTGCTCATTTTTAAGAAGGCATTGACACTTGACTGATGTGAAGATACAAGATTAGAGAGAGTATAGGTCTGCTACTGAGGTGTCTTGACCAAATCTGGTTTGGAGAAGTGTTTTGTTGACTTGCCCAAAATAAAAAACAAATTTATCTTAAAATTAATTATGCTGCCAACATTTCAAAATTAAGGCATTTGATATGTTTAATATTGTAAGAAAACTCCATAATTCTGACATTTTTTGAAAAAAAAAAAAAAAAGGCTGGCTTGTAACAGGGGGCACGGCAGCCATCTGTCAGTGCTGTGTTCAGGCAGCTTATTTTAGCTGGGCACTGCTCCCCTGTTTGCCCCAGTCTCATTTCCTGTCTTCTGCAAGATCTTAGTTTCTGTCTCCTGAGATAACCTAGGATTCAAAGGATGCTTATATCTTCTAGCAAAAGACAGAATCATACTATTTTCTTATTTCCTTCCTTACAACATTCCCACGTACTTCCAAATGATAATAATATAACATGGAAAGGAAAATAAGCAGAAGTGTAAAATAATCCACTGGAGATAAACTGACACAATCACTCCTCTCTAAGCACATCGTCTTTTTTGCTTGATAGTTCAGCTTAAAATGAAAATCAGTGAAAAGATCAGCTATCTTCATGTCTTTCTTAACCTAGGCTTCCATGAGATCTTTAAAAGACAGACTTTCTGAAATGGTGACAGTATCTCGGGTTGTGCAAAGCTGCAGGCTAAACTACAGATGGTGCCATTTAGCAAGGGCCAAATTGCTGGTTACAATCCACTGAAAAACACAGGGTTTATCATGGAAACATGGACAGTCGCTGGAATATCATGTCTCTTTGGGGCATTGTTTTAACAAATGCATTTGCAAGAAAAATGTTCTCTGTTAACTACAGTTCCCAGAATACCCTGTAGAACATTCTGTCTGTATTGATCATAAAATGGCATAGCCATTCTGCCTCCTCTGGCAGAACTCAGGGGAAAGTGAGCAAGTGCATTACACCATGTGACAAACTCTAAATTATGAAAAACACTAGCGTAGTTTCATCAGAATTTGCATTCTGTTAGCAGGAGATAGATCTGAAATCTATTTTTATCCAAAGGATCTTATTAAACTAAGATTGCCTGTTACTGTATGTAGTTGTTTCATGCAGTAGTGCCTGATGGTACTTCTTATAAACAACAGAGAGTAAACCCAAACAAGCTGAAAAATTATTTATTGCAATTTATTGCAAAATACTGCAATTCAAGAAAAATTACATCTGCATGGACTGCATATTTTGGATACAATTTATGGTGTAGTTTCTCTTCATTAACCACATCTCAGAGAATTTTCAAAGCATCAGCTTGCATATTATTAACATGTACTTAAAATAACAATATAGAAAGCTTCAGGATTAAAGTAAAAGGTTGAGCATAAAATGCAAGGTGCTTTAAGTGCATCTATATACTTGCAATTCCTTAGAAATTCAGCTTTTTAATTAAAGTGAACTAGACCTTACCTAGACCAGTTAGATTAATAAGTATTTCATTCTACTCTAACTATTCTCCTTAATAAAAGCAGATTGAATCCATTTTGTAAAAAGAAGTATAGTATTAACTATCATGGCTTCTTTTATATAGTTAAACACATCCAGCATTTTTCATGGAAAGGAACAATGACAAAAAAGCAACTATAGCATTTGAACTCAATGGAAATCTTTTTTTAGTTACTCTACATTATATGTATTTGGGTGAGTGATTGTTTTTGTTTATTTTTTGCAATTTATATGCACCTCTGCTATTTTACAGCTTGATGTTCTTAAAGCAAAATTCATACAAATTTTATTTACAAATGCATGTGGCATTTTAAATCATTAAAAAGCTAAATGTGAAGAGTATAATAAATGACTCTCTAAAAATTTAATATTATACTGTCCACATGTCCTCTCTTGTGATTCACTCTCTTGTGATTCACTCTCAGATTCTTTAGGGCTTTCCCTGAAAGTTGGTGGAAGAGAATGGATTCTATCTGTTATTTATAGGTACAGTTTCTGGATATAATTTTATTAAAAAGGCCACAATGATTTTAATTCAGAAAAGAGTTTGAGGGAATTCCCTGGAAGTCCAGTGGTTAGGACTTGACACTTCCCCTGACTGGGGAAGTAAGATCCCACAAGAAGCCTCACAGCCAAAAAAAGAACTGAGTTTGAATGTGAACCCAGCTGGTCTTTCCTAACTTCTTGTGATGCTGGGCAAATCAGTTAATCTGTCTGAGCTTCAGTTTTCTCATATGAAAACCAGGCATAAAAAATACTTGCTTCATACAATTGTTGAGAGGGTTAAAAAGAAAACCTTTGCAATGCATCCATGACAACATTCAACATATAGGAAGCACTTTGAAAAGGTCCAATGGTTATGCTTATTTATTCTCATTCTAAAGCACTACCAAAAGGCAGTTCAAGTCAGCCTGGATTTGTATAAGATGCTGTTTTAAAGCGAGAATTAAGTTTGAAATGTTTCACTTGTTTAGCTATTACCATTATTATTTTCAAACTTCCTGGGTCAGCATATCCCATGTCTCATTAATTAAGCCTCCAACCCCATCAGTGGAGAACTAGCCCTTGGCCTTTCAGGTTCCTTTGTTTGAGCTTCTCAGTTTTGTCACTCTAGTGAATTTTTACTTACTCTTCAATGATACTTTCTTTGATGCACTGAGGCAGAAATAATCACTCAGAGCTTCTCTATTTTTCCAACATTAAGCTCTTCTCAGTGTGTCTGCTGATACTTGCTTCCTTCACTATAAGCTAGTTGAGGGGTAACTTGTGTTTCCCTAACACTAATATGTTACTTGCAAGTTGCTAGAAGAGAAGGAGCCAAATTGTTTGAAAAATATGCTATGGAAAAGAAAATTGTTTAATCTCTCAGTCATGTTCAACTCTGCTATCCCATGGACTGTAGCCTACCAGGTTTCTCTGTCCAAGTGATTTCCCAGGCAAGAATACTGGAGTGAGTTGCCATTTCGTTTTCCAGGTATGGGACCCACATCGCGTGTGTCTCCTGCATTGGCAGGTGGATTCTTTATCACTGTGCCACCTGGGAAGCCCTAGTATTAACTAAATGGAAGTTAATCAAACAATGCTAAAAGCAAGTTAAGCGATATAAAATCACATATACTTTATGGAAGGAAGAGGGGCAGTTTGGTTTACTTTTCCTTAATATGTGATTTGGAGAAGGCAATGGCACCCCACTCCAGTACTCTTGCCTGGAAAATCCCATGTACAGAGGAGCCTGGTAGGCTGCAGTCCACGTGGTCGCTACTAGTCGGACACGACTGAGCGACTTCACTTTCACTTTTCACTCATGCGTTGGAGAAGGAAATGGCAACCCACTCCAGCGTTTTCTTGCCTGGAGAATCCCAGGGACGGGGGAGGCTGGTGGGCTGCCATCTATGGGGTCGCACAGAATCGGACACGACTGAAGCGACTTAGCAGCAGCAGCAGCAATCTGTGATTTTCATGAGGGAACTCCATAAAAATTGCTGGTTCAACTGCCATAACCCATGTCCTGTAGGGCCATTATAGCTACAGCATGCATCAGCCTGGAGTCTCTCTGCCTCTACTTCCTCTCCACAGCCTGGAACAATGCCCCAGGCCATCTTCCCCAGTCCTGCCAGCACCAGGTAATTCAAGCACTGCAAAGATGCAATGTCACCAATCTACACAGTGAGTAAAAATAACACTCCTAATAGCAAAATGTCACTGGAGATGTAAAATCATCATTCAACAATCGCCATTTTTTCCTTAATTACTGATGACCTAAAAATAAGCATTTTGGTTCAAGAGTTTCAAAATGTTCACCAATATTGTCTGCTATTCTTACTAATACTTATTCATCTGATGCCTTTTGGCCTTGCCACTCACTGATACACAAGCTAAATATACAGCAGAAAGTCAGTCATCACATGCACACCAGATTTTGGGACTGAACTTTAATCTGGGTGGTGGGAGATGAAGTTATAAAGCAGAATGTTTTTAAAGCAGCTAAACACTATGAAATGCTTCTAGAATTTCTGTCAAAAATAGACTCCAAGGGAATGTAAGTTGGAGAGTCTGTAAGTCTTTGTGAATATTATGAATGTTGTGGCATATTCATGTATTTTGATGCAAAAAAAGGAATTATTTAAAAATAAAACAGCCTTGTCATAACAGATTTGAACTCATAGATGAGTTAGAAGTCTCAATCCTTTAGTTTTGTGTGTTCTCATCTGTGATTTTCTCACCAACCAGAATAGAGAAATCTCACTGATCTTCACATTAAAATAAGATAATCTGATCTATTTCTCAATGCATTTTTATTTGATCAGTACTCATGTAAGAGAAATCCACGTGCTCTTAACCCTTTTAATGTTCCTACCTCACGGAGCCCTCTGGCTTCAATGTTCCCCCTCAGTGGGATCATAAATAACCACACAATCGCTTTTTAGCCTTGTTATGTGTGCCACAGTAAGGCCTCAGAAACCAAAAGTCCCCACTTGTTTCACTTGTTAGCCAGCACTCCAATCTTCAAGACCCATCACTGACCCCCAAATTCTAGCACTGAAGTTAAAGCAGGTCACCTCCAGGGAAAACCATCAGCAACTTCATTTTTAAAATATATTTGATTTTCTTTTTCTAATCTTCCAGCCTTTCTTTTCCTTCCCCTCCTCCCCAACACTGCTGCATGCCTTAATTTTGCTTTCAGTCGGTAGTTGAAAAACTTTAGTTTCTAATAACTGGAAAAAATGGTTATTTAAAGATAACTGCAACTTGCTTAACATGCTAGGCTATCATATGCTCAGTGCTTTGAAGCTGCAAATTAATGACGAGCAGGAACAGTGACTATCTTTCAGAGGAAACTGACCTCTTTCTAATGGCACATCGCTAATGTCATCTGTCTACTGCATCTCATTATGTGAATTTCACGGAGTTAAAAAAAAAAAAAGTATCTTAAGGCTGTGCACAAATAAAAAGGACCTTCTAGTATTAAGCACTTTGAAAATTTTTGATCTCTCAAAATACCTTCCTTAGATACTGCTTCCCCCTTTTGTGCATGGCATGCTGCTTATGTCATCTATTCTCTGTGACTAATTATGTTAATTTTGTGCCATAAAAGTAACTGAAGGCTGTTAAGAAATAAAAGCTTTTGAGTGGCCTTATTTTATAAACACCCCTTTTGAACAAGGCACATTTAGTCATATTTGCAGTAACAGAAAGAGTCTTGTGCTAAAAATACAACAAAGGCTCTTGAATATGGCCATTTATTCCCACTTTATTAGGTAATTTATGAAAAAGTATGAAGGGAAGCCTTTTTGTTACCATAATTTGCATAAAGCTGGTGCCCCATTAATGAGATAACTTCCTGCCTTTTGTGTATCACCAGCTGGAAATAGAAATGGAGGAACTTTTCTGTAGCCCAATTACCTAACCTGCTGAGTTCAGAGTTGGAAAGTAAACAGGATTCCTATCTGTCAAAGAACTTTACTTTGGTTCCTCTAACCTGATTTTTTTTTTAATGAAAATAATTATAAGAAGGATGAACACCAAATGCTAAAGCTAACTAAATGTCACCAAGCCTACATGTTAGAACATATGATCTACTTCTAGAGAATATTACTTATTTAATAATCATATTTTTTCCCTTTGAAGAACAGTTGTGGCTTTATTTTTGCTGTCATCGGATCAAATGAGTAACATTTGATCATATGTATGAACATTTGAACTATACATATGACAAAAAGAAAAAACTGTGAACAAATATTATTAATAGATTTTTGGGTGGGGGAGCATTGAAGGAGCAATGAATTGCATTGCAATTTATTGCAATTATGAATGGCAGTCTTTCAATGAAAGATATTAACAATATTTTATACATTAATAATTCTATGCTACTAAAAATATGTTGGAGCTACAACAAATATCTGTTAAGTTCCAAAATATGCTAAGACGAGTATATAATTTTGCCATGAGGGGTAGAAATTCTACACTTACCATAAAGGCATGGACAAATGAAATAAATAGAAAAGAAAAGGAACAATTTTGAACTCATAGCTTGGGTGTACACATATGCACACCCACACATATACACACATACACAATATTAGAAAAAGCTTTATTAAGCCCCCACAAACAAAAGAGTCTATAGAAAGAAAACTTTTACTGATCGGTAAGTGACAATAAGATATAGTCTTTGAAAGTGGCAGTGAAACTAAGCGACTAAATTTTTATCCTCCAGTTCCTAATGCCAGCTGTATAAATGTAGCTCAGATGACATATCATGAAGGTTGTTCGGTGGTTATGTCAAAATGGAAAATAAAACAAGAATAAGACCAGAAGGGCAAAAACCACTGTCTTTGCTTGGATTTAACAATAAACCAGAGAACTGGATGGTTTGCCTTATGGTCTCATCTTCTTTTAAAATAAGGTCCTGAAGTCTTAAATTATAAGTCATCTTATAATTAGGGCTTCCCTCTTAGCTCAGTTGGTAAAGAATCTGCCTGTAAAGCAGGAGACCTGTGTTCAATTCATGGGTCAGGAATACCCTCTGGAGAAGGAAATGGCATCCCACTCCAGTATTCTTGCCTGGAGAATCTCATGGACAGAGGAGCCGGGCAGGCCTACAGTCCATGGGATCACAAGAGTCAAGACATGACTTAGTGACTAAACCACCACCATCTCATAATTAGGTCAGAATTTCACTTTTTTCCATATACCTCATAACATCTTTGGTATATTGCATTTATTGAAATAGTAGAAGTAGTGCAAAAGCCTTGACAACTATCAAAAGGTATCAAAAACTTTGACAGCTATTACCATTGAAATGTGTTTTAACTTGTGAAGTTAAGCTTAATCATGAGTCATTCTACTTTTACCCTTATTCTCTGGACAATCTTCTCTGTAGCTAAATGCAAAACCTAGCTTCCAGGGTGTGAGACAATTCCTTTTCTAGGAGAATAATATTCTTGTAAGAAGTGGACTACTAGGGAATTATTTCTTTTCAGTTGCTTTTATAGTCTAAATTGTTTGTTTTAAGAGAATTATAAGCAGACAAGGAAATAAGTATTACTCCTCCAATCAATGCAAATTATCTTTGCTTTTAAACATAGACTTCTGGGAAAAAGCATAGATAAAAGGTTATCAGGAACACCCTGAAATTCCAAACAGTATCTCTAAGAAGTTAACAAGGAATTGTTTGGCCTGAATAGACACAACTTACTCAACTTTCTTCTATCACCTGTGAAAAAAATGTACCCCATGTAGCAGTCACAGTCTTCCATTTGTCTATAACAGGACTTGTGCCAAAATTTTTAATTTAAATTTTCATGAGAGTTAGTCAGTTGAACCACTGGAATACAGAGGAAGAAAAGAATGCAACGAGTAATTCTTTAAAATACAAAAGACTAGAGCAAATTTGATTAAACTCAACGGAGAAAGCAGCCAGAATGACAAAACAAAATACATGGCCGTGATATGATTTATGTTAATGTTTCTATATCACTAGTATTTTATATTCCAGCTGCCGTTATAAAAATTCTATGTTCCTACTCAAACTATTCTCACACAGACCTTTAAATTAGTTGATCTTCCAAAGTTTGAGAGTTGAGTGAAAAATTTAAGCAAGCTCTGAATAGTTATTAGGTAATACACAATATGAGTTTTAGAATATTAATTAAGCAATAATTTGAGGCCCTAAGATACCAGTCCATATATTCTTACCTTGTAGGGTGAAGACTATAAATATAAAGACAGGTCTTTCTTCCCTTGCTACTTCCCTAAAATTAATACAGACTCACCCAAAATAGCTCAAAACAAGATATCAACAACCAGCATTAAGTTAATATACTGCTAAAGCTATGTGAAAGTATTGAGAAATTTATGGGGGAAACTTTGAATCAACAAATATTTTCCATATTCCTACTGGTAACTCCAAGGCCTTTTTTTCCCCTCTCTGTTCTTTTTTTCCCTTCTTGTCTGTTACAAGTTATGATGTGTGGATGAAGGCTTTTTCCCATGCAGTAATGACTGTATACTGAGATTTCAAGGGCCTGTTCATGACAATCCCATTTTCTGTGTAATTTCATGGTTGTCTTCTTGAATGAAGATATTGGCTGCTCTGAAGCAGGGGGTCAGCCGCTCCTGCTCCCTTTCAGTATTGTTCCGGAGTATGTTTCCTTTCAGCTGATGAAAAGTAATTCATCATTTACACCCCTGAATTCTGCCAGCATTTTTTGAACAACTTTTCTTTCCCTGTGGTACCTTCGGCCCATGAAAGAGATAAATAGGTTCAATACAACACTAGGCCCCAGATCCTGGGAGCAGGTTAGGCCTCTGAGGCCCCGAGCTGCCCCTTTCTCATGATAGAGTTTGTCACCTTTCTACCTCTAGAAGTCAAATCCTGTCGACTCAGCCATCTTTCAGGCTCTCTGAAGTGGCTTTGGCACCCACTGGGGCATGTGAGCTTAAAATTGATTTTTTTTAAGATCTGTCAAGTTCCCTTAAGGGACGGAGTTGACAGCCAGCAGGCCTCAACTATCACAAAGCATTCAATGTGTAAAAGACACCTAAGGAACTTCCTTTGAGGGGCCAAAGGGCTTCAGACTTTGTGACACATTGAGAGGGTGCTGTTGCTAAGAAACTGGCTTTTTGGGCAATAGGATTTTTCCTGAAACTCTGCCACTTTGGGAAGTACTTTAAGCTACCTCTCTTCTTATGGCAAAAGACAATATCAACTGTTATAAAAAACAACATGCAAAAAAAGATGTTAAATGGAATCATTACGTGGTGCTTCAGATTCTAACTGCCTATCACTTATGCAGTTTGGAAATTAACTTAGTATGTGTACCAGCTTTTAGAAGAATAAAGCATTAGGTAATCTGAACAATCAAATAATATCAGTTATTTGTTTTAAAAGTAAAGGATACCAATTCTCTACAAATTTGGAAATTATGGACGGTAAGGCAGAAATAAACACTCTTTCTCAACTTAAACAGTGACTTAATACTTCAGTGATAGTGTGATGCTATAGTTCACCTCTCATTTGTAAAAAAATATAATGCTGGAGTAGTTACAGCCAGTTGTTTGCTCGTGACCTAAGACTACCAGATCAAAGACTGCTAATTCGGCCTTTCATTTAACCATTTCTCCTTATTACATATGTTCCCTCAGAAGTCAAAATAATCGAGACAGGATTTTGCTATATTATTTGAACACTAAGGAAGTGTTCTTTCTGATACTGATTTTGAACAGCTTCATATGGAAAGTCATATTTTGGATTTAAATAAAGATGAAGATGACTCAGCCTCTTTTAGTGACCAGAGCATAACCACTTTCTCTAGCTAAACCATTCGTGCAGAGCAAGCACAGTGTCCTTTGGAAGATTAGTGATTCCTCAAAAGAAGTGCGGAGACAGATTTTCAAATTCAATTCCAACCTGTGTGGCTTGAAGGCCGTGAAACTTTCAACAACAATATAAATACTGCATGCATCTCTCTCTCTCTGTCTCTCTCTCTCTCTCTCCTGAGGCTGATTTTACCAACTGGTATGTGAAAGGCCAATTGTATAAGCAGGTGTGGGTCTGAGTTGAAAGGATGTGATGGCATTAATCTCCCTTTAAGAGGTCTTGTTTTCATGGGCTGTTGTCAAATAGAGCTGGGTTGTTCTGTAACTATAGCTGCAGTTATGTGTTCCTTGTCATAGCGAAGTGCTCTAGCTTTTGAAGGAATTTCTGCACTTTTCCAAAGACAGTGTCAGTGTTCGGTATAGAGGGAGGGAGTCTGGTAAGCTGAAGAGAGTACAGGCTTTTGTGTCAAGACATTCCCTGGGTTTGAATATCAGATTGCAGGAGCTGTGTTGACTCAGCAAATTTATGAAACTTCTCTGAGATACAGCTTTCTTGTGCATAAAAGGAGGACAACTATACTTGAAGACTGGGCTTCTCTAGTGGCTCAGCGGTAAAGAATCCGCCTGCCAATGCAGGACACCTGTGTTCAATCCCTGGGTAGGGAAGATCCTCTGAAGATGAAAAGGGCAATCCACTCCAGTATTCTTGCCTGGAGAATTCCATGGACAGAGAAACCTGGTAGTCTACAGTTAATGGGGTCGCATAAGAGTTGGACACAACTTAGCGACTAAACAATAAGAATGCATCTGAGGATTAGATAAGGTTATGCATGGAGATACCCAACATAGTCATTGGAATGGAAACTCAATAAATGGTAATCATTATTACTCTGAAGGGCCAATGTATTCCAGGGTTTCATGATCTTCGGCATCAAAGCTCAAGACACCATGGATATGAGGAATTGTGGACTTAAATAAGCAATTTTTCTCCTAAATCCAAACACTGAACAAACATGTTACCCTCCAGACTAAAGTGATTATTATGATACCTCGGGCTAAGTCAAGACTGCTATGATAGTTGTGAAGGGGTAACCTGGTCAAAATATAAAGACATGCTGAGACATTTTCTGAAACAAGAATTAGACTCAAGTTTATTAACTAAGGGCTTCCCTGGTGGCTTAGATGGTAAAGAATCTGCCTGCATCTGCCTGCAATGCAGGAAACCCAATGCAGGAAATGATTCTGGGTTGGAAAGATTCCCTGGAGAAGGGAATGGCTAACCATTCCAGCACTTACCTGGAAATTTCCATAGAGAGAGGAGCCTGGCGGACTACAGTCCATGGCTTTCCAAAGAGTTGGACACAATTGAGAAATTAACACTTACACTTACTTTATTAATTTAAGTTCTATACAGAAAGGAACAGGTTAGAAAAGCCATTGCCACTGCCATATTTCTGTTGTTGCATAAATTTAATTAATTTGCTCTGTCATAAAGGACTGGTTAAGTCCTGAAACCTCTAATGCAAATATATTGCTGTCATTTGACAAGTGCTTGTGATCCTTCTGCCTGTCGGTCCATTCAAGTCATTTGGTTGGCATTCCTAGTTTTCTGATTTAATTAGGGTAGTGAATGTGTGAGGCTAATTTGCTTCAGTCATGTGCAAATTAGGGTAGATGGAACATCAATTTTTTTTTTTTTAAGTTTTCCCTGTGATTCTAAAGTTCAATCTGGGCTGAACATTGTTGCCATTAGTAAAAACTTATCACTTTTCTCACAAAATGTCCTACATGTCTGCAGCCATAACTAATTTTGAAGGAGAAATACTATAGCAAAAAGGTAGTTACTGAGTGGCTGGAGACAAAATAAAGTATATGCAGGTCAGGAAGCAACAGTTAGAACTGGACGTGGAACAACAGACTGGTTCCAAATAGGAAAAGGAGTACATCAAGGCTGTACATTGTCACCCTGCTTATTTACCTTATATTCAGAGTACATCATGAGAAACGCTGGGCTGGAAGAAGCACAAGCTGGAATCAAGATTGCCACAGAAATATCAATAACCTCAGATATGCAGATGACACCACTCTTACGGCAAAAGTGAAGAGGAACTAAAAAGCCTTTTGATGAAAGTGAAAGTGGAGAGTGAAAAATTTGGCTTAAAGCTCAACGTTCAGAAAACGAAGATCATGGCATCTGGTCCCATCACTTCATGGGAAATATATGGGGAAACAGTGGAAACAGTGTCAGACTTTATTTTTGGCCTTCAAAATCACTGCAGATGGTGACTGGAACCATGAACTTAAAAGACAGTTACTCCTTGGAAGAAAAGTTATGACCAGCCTAGATAGCATATTGAAAAGTAGAGATATTACTTTTCCAACAAAGGTCCATCTAGTCAAGGCTATGGTTTGTCCAGTGGTCATGTATGGATGTGAGAGTTGGACTGTGAAGAAAGCTGAGCACCGAAGAATTGATGCTTTTGAACTGTGGTGTTGGAGAAGACTCTTGAGAGTCCCTTGGACTGCAAGGCGATCCAACCAGTCCAATCTGAAGATCAGCCCTGGGATTTCTTTGGAAGGAATGATGCTGAAGCTGAAACTCCAATACTTTGGCCACCTCATGGAAAGTGTTGACTCATTGTAAAAGACCCTGATGCTGGGAGGGATTGAGGGCAGGAGAAGGGGACGACAGAGGATGAGATGGCTGGATGGCATCACCGAGTCGATGGACGTGAGTCTGAGTGAACTCCGGGAGTTGGCGATGGACAGGGAGGCCTGGCGTGCTGTGATTCATGTAGTCGCAAGGAGTCGGACACCTGAGCACTGAACTGAACTTAACATTTAAGAGAAGAGTAAAGGGACTGTGTGTAAAAACAGAAATTACATTGTTACCTCACTGCATCCTTTTGAGAAACAGTAACTTACACAACAAAGTGTATCATCTTACAACTAGCCACTAAAAGTTTTATTGAATTTCTCTTCCATGCAGACACACTGAAGGAAGAGAAATTGGACTTTGGATCTTCTTTTTCCAGAGTCCACCTAGGCTTTATGTTTTCCAGTTATCATATCTAGGAATTTTCCCTGATCCCAGCAGTGAATTAGATGAGCCCCTTCTGTGTTTGCCTAGTGTCCGCCAATTCCCCTATTATATCGAGGCACAGATTGAATGAAGGCACTGAACATAGTGAGGTGTGCTTTCCATTGGATTCTCAGGTACTCATGTGTGGTGGGATCATTCTTGCTTCCCCAGGGCTCATTTCAGTGTTTTTTGATTGCAGGAACTTAATATATATTTGCTGAGTATGTAAATGAATAAATTTGCTAGTCTTACTAAGACTTTTCTAAAATCAACAGCACTCCACCACCACCACCACCAAAAGGCCAAAAGGTTTAATAAGCCTTGACTCTTTGCCCAAGGATCTGACAATTGTTCTACTACAAAATTTTTCCATATTCTCCTCTGAGAAGATGACAAAAATATTGTGGCCAACATAGCTATAATTCACCAGAAAAAATAAAATAAAAAAGATGAATTCTCTCTCCTGAAGTGAGAATACTTTGGAATTCATTTGGGAGGGTAGAAACTCGGTGGAATAGTCGTGTCCTTCTTCCATGTTGGGAATAAATTCATCAGCATGGTGGGAAAAAAAAATAAGCATTTTTATTCCAGATAAAAATTGCAAAAGTGTCAGTGGTTTATTTTGATGCAGCTATGTGTTCACAGGGTCATTGTATTACAGTTATTATGGTAGGAGGCACACTTCCCTCCCTGGTTTATTACAACTGGCCGTAATGTACCATAGAGGCTCAATATGTTCTTTTCTTGACTGAGCCTGGAGAGTATCTATTTCACAGTGTATTCCCCTTAAAGGGAGAGTCTACAAATGGCAATAGGCGAGGCACTTGTCTGTAGATAAGCATCAATGACAGAATGGGAGTAAATGATGCACTTCATGGAGTTGCACTACTTCTTTAGTAAAATTTATGGCACTAAAAAAGGAAGCAAGCAGAAAGAAAAATAATTTGGTAAATGGACTCAAGTGGCCTGAAAGAGTTAATGTGCTTCTCCCACTAGAAACAGTGAGCCATTTATATATAGGCAATCCTTTCTCCTGAGTTCCATCAATGCTGTGAGACATTTTGAAATGGATCTTCACAGGCTCCAGGGATAGAGAAAGAGGATTTTTTTCTTCATTGTTAGTAGTAACTACAAAATTAGTTTGTAATTTTTTTTTTCTTGTTTATCTTTTGTTCCCCCTTGTAGCATTGCCCTGAGGAAATTGAAAGACTTGCTTTCTTACATTTGGAATCACTGTTATTAGGAAGTTACCTTGGTTGTCTTAGTTCATCTACACAACATCTTGAAAAATTAGCAAATATTTTCTCTTAATAAATAAAGAACAGCAAAAAAAAGAGCTAATCTGTCCTTCAAACATTTTAATAGTTTTCAGCGAGTTAGCCTCTCTCTTTTTATGACCTACTGTCAATTCAGTTCTCATTACTTAATATCTGCTTCTGGACTGTGGGCTTCCCCGGTGGCTCAGAGGTTAAAGCGTCTGCCTGCAATGCGGGAGACCCGGGTTTGATCCCTAGGTCGGGAAGATCCCCTGGAAAAGGAAATGGCAACCCACTCCAGTATCATTTTCTTAGGTTGTTCTCTTTACAATTATTTCAGTTATCTCTTTTGGTTCAATTTAAATGAATATTAAATGCATCAGAATTTTTTTTAATTATAATTTTCTCCCACAAATTCATCATGCATTAAAAGATTCTGATAAATATGCTTTTGCATTTTTTGCATTCTTGCCAGAATATCTTTTCCCAGGAAAACCTCTCTTGCATTCCTCTATTTTTACAATATGTACATAGCTAAATGTTTCAATAGTAAATATTTCTCAAATGCTAAGCAATCATTCACTTGCTTTCCAAATTCTAGAGTATGATTTCACAAATCATTTTCTTTAGCTGAGTGCAAACATGAGATGTACCTATTTTTCCTGAACAACTTTCAACCCTGCAAACAAAATATTATATAGGAAAAAAAAAAATAGAAACAGTTCCTACTCTATTTTCTCTTCATGCCCTGGAGGTGTATTTCAGCATTTAAAAATACCTGACTATCCTTATCTTCCTGAATGTCTATCCAAAGAGTATCTGCTGTGTCAGCAAAACACTCAGAGCTTTTCGTTTCACTGGCTATAGTATCTGTGCAATACTGAAGCCTCTCCCACCTTATTTGGTTTCTAGTTTCAGTAAACCTTATCCTAGCATTTTAAATCTTCAGTCATTTCCCTGACTCAACCATATCATTACTATTTCAATAATATCACGCTTGTCCCTGATACTCATATGCATACTTATCATCGATAAGGCTTTGATGTAATAAATCCTTGATATAGTATCCTGCTTATCCATGCTATGAGATATAATCAAAAATGAAAGCAGAAACTTAAGATACAGAGTAAAATATATTACTTGCCAATTTTCCACAGTAACTTTTCATCATTACTTCAAAATTACTTTTTAATGCAAAGAGTAGTTTCAATCACATTGAGGCCCACATGATTCAGATACTATCATAATCACAATTAGATTACATTACTGCAATCAGGAATAGAGATCATTAAGAGAAAGAATATAAATTGCTTTAGTTTTACAAGTACTGAGCTAGCAAAATTATAATTAATCTCCATTTATAATCTTTTCTTTCATAGAACTGCAAAGCATGCTACTTTTTTTAGGCCATCAATACAAATTAGAACTAAGTAATAAAGCCCTAACTACTACTACTGTGCTGCTCACGATTGAAGAAACTTTCACATTATGTATAGAAGCCTTTTGATACAAACAGTGCCCTTAGAATAGATTGTCTCAATGCAATAAGCCCAACTATTAC
Source organism: Budorcas taxicolor (assembly GCF_023091745.1). NCBI lineage: Eukaryota > Metazoa > Chordata > Mammalia > Artiodactyla > Bovidae > Budorcas > Budorcas taxicolor. The sequence goes on along the minus strand of NC_068911.1, from coordinate 94,741,228 downwards.
AAGGTGCTATTTAAAAACCAGAATGCTGCAGAAGCTCTCTCTCTTTTCAGAGTAATCAGTTTTTTGCATTTCATTTCTTAAATGAGATGGCACTACTCATGTGAGATGAAGAAATAATGACTTAGTAGTCACAGCGAATGCATCATTCTGTACATCCTGTTTTTAAAATATAGTTATTTAAGAAGTATGAGAAATAATAAATGAGAAAACAAAAAAATTCAAGATAGAAATACCTTCAAAATATCAACACAACCAATTCTAATTATATATTAAGCATTTCACATTTTTTCAATGAATTATGCTGTGTGTGTGTGTGTGCACGTGCACACACACACGCTTCATCATTCAGTTGTGTCCAACTATTTGCGACCACACGGACTGTGGCCTGTACTCTGTCCATTAGATTTTTCAGGCAAAAGTATTGGAGTGGGTTGCCATTTCCTCTTCCAGGGGATCTTCCTGATCCAGGGATTGAACTTGTGTCTCCTGTATCTCCTACATTTGACAGGCGGATAACTTACCACTGAGTCACATGGGAAGCCCAGTATGTTGCATGATACCTTAGTATTCCAAGTCCCTCTATGGTCCAATATATACCTTTTGGTTTCTAGTTCTTAGAACTCACCTCCAATTATAACAATTTGTTAGTAAGTTGGAAGCATGCATGCTCAGTCTCTCAGTTGTGTCCGACTCTCTGCAACCCCACGGACTGTAGCTTTCCAGGCTCCTCGGTCCATGGGATTATCCAGGCAAGAGTACTGGAGTGGGTTGCCATGACCTTCTTCAATAAATGTAGATGATCTAATTTTATAGAGGTTTACAGACTTGTCCAATTCTGAAATCAAAACAGTTAGTTATAAAACAGCAGACAATTTGGAGGAACTTACATGGTGGCAAGTGGAGCCCACCTGAAGCCGACTGAGCATGAACTTATTTGGTTTCAAAATCTGACCTGAACCGAAAGGAAACTACTCATTGTCTTTATGTTAGTTTGTTATTCTTACAAGATACTGCTCCAGATCCCACTGGAGTATTAAATAACATATGGTCTATATAGGTATCAGATTACCTTTTTTAAATGGGAAGAACTGTTTTCAAAAGACATCTTGTACCGAGGGTTTTAGACAAGGAATGATGGGCTCAGCAGCTGCGTAGAGGGGGCTGATCACAACAGTCAGAACTGTCAGTCGTCTCCTGGCCTCAGCGTCCCTATGCCCAGTACCCTTCTTTTGGTACATTCTAGCTTTCAGCTTCCCTAAGTCAGATAGAGCTTTCACTATCATGCTGTAAGTGTGTAGCAGCTTTGCCATGGTTCTGATCCATTCAGCCCCTGAGGCAGCTGGATAGGGATGTGGGGACCTGTTGCCCTGGCTGGGCACTACTAGCTTCAAATCTACACAACCGGTTGGTCAAGTAGTCCGTGTTTCAGTAAACTGCATGTTATTATTGATTTCCGTGTGTGCCATGCGCATAGAGCATTACTTCCAGGATATCAAAGTTTCAGAGATTAGATGGTTTATTGGAAATGCTGAGTCATTCTAATGTAGACTGAAATGTACTTCTAGGACTGATCCTCTAAAGACATGGCATATTTAAGCACAGAGAAGGAAAATGGGTCAAATATTCTGTTTATTTGTAGCAAACCCTCTATTAATGGTGCAAAAAATATGGCAGCATAGGTTTTAAGAGTCATAAATTACAAAGCACCTTGATAGTTGATAAAACTCTGAAATTCTAGAAATTTGTAAGATCCTTTGCAAAAACAAAAATGAGGAAAAATAATTATATGAGAAATATTTAACTGCTGCATTTTAACTATAAAAACAGAATAAAAAGTTTTATTCATAGATAATTTTTATTTAAATTGTTAAAAGGATATATTAGATGGTTCTACATGAATCAAATTTAATTAAACAATGTGCACACTGCTGCCCAAATTGTATTTTACAGTATATGTGGAATAGCAATAATTTAAAAGAACAAAATGATAACTATAGGCAATATAATTAGTTTTTAGGGCTAATAAACTCATGCTTTTCAATTATAATAGTCTACAGCTCTTTGGTAGGAACTTTTAGGAAAATTGAAAAGCTTTGAAGAAATGTTCTTTGTCATGAGAGACAGTATTCAGGGTTTGATTCAGAAAAAAATGTCAAGAGTGAAAAAGAAGGGTAAGGAACAAAGTCGAGTTCACCTTATCAATAATGACTAGAGAAAGTATAAGTATTTTTAAGATACCCTGTGAATGAGATAAGTATCAAATGAATCATTTTATTTATAAGGAATAAATTATCTGTTTTATCTACTACAATTTTAAACAATTATATCCACATTTACCCTTCCATCATAATTAATTATTATATCTAAATAAGATTCCAATAGGATACTGATGTGAAAAAAACATTGTGTTTGACATTGAGGAGACACAAAATAAATATTAAAATCCTTCCAAAAATACTATAAATGAAGGGGAAAATGCTATCATAGTTAAGAGGATGGGATTTGTTCCTAATTAAATTCATTAAAGAATATTCTATGCATGTGTATGTATAATGGACTGCAAAATCTAAAATTTTAGACAAATATTTAAGTTTCTCTAATGCTTAGTTTCGATCTGTGTTTATATTCATATAGGATACAGTCTAACTAAGCCAGTTTTCTTGCCAAGTGTGCTTGAAGAAAAAGCATTAAGGCTAGCTTAGTTAGACAATGAGAAGTATTTGTCTTAGGGAACATTGTTTGGAGAAGACTCATTTTTTAATATTACTTGAATGAATTAAATGGTAAGTGATTGAAGAAAGAGTAGCAAAGTTCCAGAGTAGAGGCAAGAAAAATAAAGACCTGAAGTGAGAAAAGGAAGGAACAGGACATCAATATTTTGAAGAAAGTACCCACACAGTCGGGGGGATAGGAAGAGTGGCAAGTTGAAAAAGAGTAGCAAAATCTTCTATTGTCTTGCATCTCTGAAAAGTTAGAAATATAGTCCCATTAAAGGATCAGTGAAATGGTCATTTTCCTTGAAACATAGGGGAGTAAAAGTGTTTTACTCTCTCTCCCCTTTTTTAAGCTTTTCCTTTTCTTGCTATAACACAAAATAAAACAAGGGAAAGAATGAAAAAAGATGCCAAGCACTGAGAGCCGTGGGACACGGTGCCAAGGAGTGTGCGGGTGTGATTATTGATCCAAACTGCAAACTATCGGTGACTTAAATCACATTTCTGTGCATGTTACCCAAACTTGGAGACAAAAATGGAGAGAAAACACTCCAAATATAAAGGAAGGAATAGACTCCATGAGTAAGCTATTAGAAAAACAAACGTCATTGAAATTGGAGACAAGATAACCAAGCTGACGCCACCCAGACCTCACCTGTACTCAGTTCAGTTCAGTTCAGTCGCCCAGTCATGTCCGACTCTTTGTGACCCCCATGGCCCTCAGCACACCAGGCCTCCCTATCCATTACCAACTCCCTGAGTTTACTCAAATTCATGTCCATTGAGTCAGTGATGCCATCCAACCAGCTCATCCTCTGTTGTCCCCCTCTCCTCCCACCTTCAATCTTTCCCAGCATCAGGGTATTTTCAAATGAGTCAGTTCTTTGCATCAGGTGGCCAAAGTATTGGAGTTTCAGTTTCAACAACAGTCCTTCCGATGAATATTCAGTACTGATTTCCTTTAGGATGGACTGGTTGGATCTCCTTGCAGTCCAAGAGACTCTCAAGAGTCTTCTCCAACACAATAGTTCAAAAGTATCAATTCTTCAGCACTCAGCTTTCTTTATAGTCCAACTCTCACATCCATACATGACTACTGGAAAACCATAGCTTTAACTAAACAGACTAATGTTGGCAAACTAATGTCTCTGTTTTTAAATATGCTGTCTAGTTATATAAAACTAGGAGTAAAATATGCTCCTTTTCTTCCAAGGAGCAAGGGTCTTTTAATTTCATGGCTGCAGTCACCATCTGCAGTGAATTTGGAGCCTAAAAAAATAAAGTCAGCCACTGTTTCCACTGTTTCTCCATCTATTTGCCATGAAGTGATGGGACCAGATGCCATGATCTTAGTTTTCTGAACACTGAGCTTTAAGCCAACTTTTTCACTTTCCTCTTTCACTTTCATCAAGAGGGTCTTTAGTTCTTCTTCACTTTCTGCCGTAAGGGTGGTGTCATCTGCATATCTGAGGTTATTAATAGTTCTCCCGGCAACCTTGATTCTAGCTTGTGCTTCATCGCCCAGAGTTTCTCATGAGGTACTGTGCATATAAGTTAAATAAGCAGTGTGACAATATACAGCCTTAATGTACTCCTTTCCCGATTTGGAACTAGTCTGTTGTTCCATGTCCAGTTCTAACTGTTGTTTCCTGACCTGCATATGGATTTCTAAAGAGGGAGGTCAGGTGGTCTGGTATTCCCATCTCTTTCAGAAGTTTCCAGAGTTTGTTGTGATCCACACAGTAAAAGTCTTTGGCATCATCAATAAAGCAGAAGTAGATATTTCTCTGGAACTCTCTTGATTTTTCGATGATCCAGCAGATGTTGGCAATTTGATCTCTGGTTCCTCTGCCTTTTCTAAAACCAACTTGAACATCTGGAATTTCATGGTTCACAAACTGTTGAAGCCTGGCTTAGAAAATTTTGAACATTACTTTACTAGCATGTGAGATGGGTGCAATTGTGCAGTAGTTTGAGCATTCTTTGGCATTGCCTTTCTTTGGGACTGGAATGAAAACTGACCTTTTCCAGTCCTGTGGCCACTGCTGAGTTTTCCAAATTTGCTGGCATATTAAGTGCAACACTTTCAAAACATCATCTTTTAGGATTTGATATAGCTCAACTGGAATTCCATCACCACCACTAGCTTTCTTCATAGTGAGCTTCCAAAGGCCCACTTGACTTCACATTCCAGGATGTCTGGCTCTAGGTGAGTGATCATACCACTGTGATTATCTGGGTCATGAAGATCTTTTTATATAGTTCTGTGTATTCTTGCCACCTCTTAATATCTTCTGCTTCTGTTAGGTGCATACCATTTCTGTCCTTTATTGAGCCCATCTTTGCATGAAATATTCCCTTGGTATTTCTAATTTTCTTGAAGAGATCTCTAGTTTTTCTCATTCTATTGTTTTCCTCTATTCCTTTGCACTGATCAGTGAGGAAGGGTTTCTTATCTCTCCTTCCTATTCCTTGGAACTCTTCATTCAAGTGGTATATCTTTCCTTTTCTCCTTTGGTTTTCAGTTCTTTTCTTTTCACAGCTATTTGTAAGGCCTCCTCAGCCAGCCATTTTGCTTTTTTGCATTTCTTTTTCTTGGGGATTGTCTTGATCCCTGTCTCCTTCACAGTGTCATGAACCTCTGTCCATAGTGTATCAGGCACCCTGTCTACCAGATCTAGACCCTTAAATCTATTTCTCACATCCACTGTTTAATCATTAGGGATTTGATTTAGGTCATATCTGAATGGTCTAGTGGCTTCCCCTGCTTTCTTCAGTTTAAGTCTGAATTTGGCAGTAAGGAGTTCATGATCTGAACCACAGTCAGCTCCTAGTCTTGTTTTTGCTGACTGTGTAGAGTTTCTCCATCTTTGGCTGCAAAGAAAATAATCAATCTGATTTTGGTATAGACCATCTGGTGATGTCCACAACAAAATGTGGTCCACTAGAGAAGGGAATGGCAAACCACTTCAGTATTCTTTCCGTGAGAATCCCATAAACAGTGTGAAAAGGCAAAAAGATAGGACACTGAAAGATGACCTCTCCAGGTCAGTAGGTGTGTAATAAGCTACTGGTGATCAGCGGAGAACTAAATCCAGAAAGAATGAAGAGACAGAGTCAAAGCAAAAACAACACCCAGTTGTGGATGGGACTGGTGATAGAAGCAAAGTCTGATGCTGTAAAGAGCAATATTGCATAGGAACCTGGAATGTTAGATCCATGAATCAAGGCAAATTGGAAGTGGTCAAACAGGAGATGGCAAGAGTGAACATTTTAGAAATCAGTGAACTAAAATGGACTGGAATGGGTGAATTAAACTCAGATGACCATTATATCTACTACTGTGGGCAAGAATCACTTAGAAGAAATGAAGTATCCATCGAGTCAACAAAAGAGTCTGAAATGCAGTACTTGGATGCAATCTCAAAAATGACAGGATGATATCTGTTCATTTTCAAGGCAAGTCATTCAGTATCACAGTAATTCAAGTCTATGCCCCAACCAGTAATGCTGAAGAAGCTAAAGCTGAATGGTTCTATGACCTACAAGACCTTTTAGAACTAACACCCCAAAAATATGTCTTTTCATAATAGGAGACTGGAATGCAAATATAGGAAGTCAAGAAACACTTGGAGTAACAGGCATTTTGGCCTTGGAGTACAGAAAGAAGCAGGGCAGAGGCTAATAAAATTTTGCCAAGAGAATGCACTGGTCATAGCAAACACCCTCTTCCAACAACACAAGAGAAGACTCACGTGTACTAGTTATTAGTATTGCCTTCCCAATATTACTGGCACAGGATAGAATCATATTTCTCATCTCCTTACAGTAATTTGGATCCATGTAACCTGTTCAGACTGATGAGTAACAAACACCAGGCATGAAAAATTATTTGATATCTTCAGGGATTACATGTAGATATCAAATTTTCTCTGCCATTTTGCCAGGTAATATTGTGCATGCATGCATGCTAAGTCGCTTCAATCATGTTGGACTCTGTGCTACCCTATGGACTGTAGCCTGCCAGGCCCCTCTGTCCATGGGATTCCTCAGGCAAGAATACTGGAGTAGTTTGCCATACCCTCCTCCAGGGGATCTTCCAGATCCAGGGGTCGAAACATGTCTCTTATATCTCCTGCATTGGCAGGCAGGTTCTTTACCACCAGTGCTGCCTGGGAAGCCCAGGTAATACTGTAGATCATAGCAAATACTGATCTTTTTCATTCATCCAAAGTGAGGCTTTATACAGAACATCATTTATTTGGAACTATACAATATGTAACCTTTGCTGATTGGCTTCTTTTACTTACTACACTCATTTAAGTTTGCCTCTTATCTTTTCATGGTTTGATACCTCATTTCTTTTTAGTGTTAAATTAAATTCCATTGGCTGGATGTATCATAGTTTGTTTATCCATTCAGTTACTGAAGGATATCTTAGTTGCTTCCAATCTTAGTTGCTTTTGGCAATTAGGAATAAATCTAATGTAAATGTTCATGCGCAGATTATTGTGTGAACATACATTTTCAACTCATAAAGGTAAATACCAAGGAGTACAATTGCTGAGTCTTATGGTCATTTTGATTTTTACACAATTTTATGGTGGTAGGATTTAAATACCATGTAAACTGACCACTCTAGATATATATTTCAGTGAATTTTAGTAGATTCCTGAGGTTATGAAATTGTGATCAGAATTAGCTCTGTAGGCATTTCCACCAGAGCAAAATTTTCTCCCTCCAAGCCACAACTCCAAGTTTTGTCAGTCATAAGTACTTTTTTTCTAGAAATGTTATACAAGTTATGTCATTTAATATGTGGTCTTTTATGTCTGACTTCTTTAACAGTATTTCTGAAGTTCATCCATGCCATAAGATGTTTCAGTAACTCTTGTTTTTCATTGATAGTACTCCATTGTATGGATATATCACATTTTGTTTATCCATTTTCTACTTTATAGGCATTTGTATAATTTTATGTTGAGGCTATTATAAGTAATGATGCTATAAATATTCAAACTCTAGTCTTATAAACAAATGTTATAAGTTCTCCTGCTCCTATAATCCATTTTTATTTATTTTCATGTATGGTGTGAGGTAAATGTAGTTTATTTCTCTCCCTATGAATATCAGTAGCTCCAGCACTATTTCTGTAAAGATTACCTTTTCAAACAGAATTAACTTGGCCTCCTTGTCACAATATGATCACAATTGATGATATATATTTAGGTCTGTTTATCTATTTCTAGACTCTCTATTCTGTCTCACTGATATACAGGCCCAAATTATGTCAATGGCACAGTTTATAAATTACTGTAGTTTGACTGTACATCTTGATAATAGGTGAATAAGTGTTCTCATTGTACTCTTCTTTTGTAAAATAGATTTGACTATTTTAGATTAATTTCATTAATTTAGGCTTGTAAATGTATCTTGAAAAAAAAGTTTGCTGAGATTTTCAATGGAATTAAGTGGAATCTACAAATCAATTTGGGGAAATTATTGTTAACTTTTTAAAAATCAGGTTGAACATGTTCTCTCTTCCTAGTTTTTTGAGTTTTCACAATGAATAGGTATTCAATTTCATGAAATACTTGTTCTGAATCAATTTATATGGTAATAAACTTTTTATCTTTAACCAATTGGTATATTGATTATAATGATTAATTTCCAATTATGGAAGTCTCATTGACTATGTTGAAAAAATTTCACTTGGTTGCTGTGTAAATGCTTTTGTACATGGCTGTACTTAATTTGTTAATACTTGATTGAGGATTATTGCATCCGCGCAGGTGAGACATATTGGTCTGTAGTTTTCTATAATGTCTTTTTCTGATTTTTACATTAGGCTTATACTATCCTCATAAAGGGGCTTCCACTGTGGCTCAGCTGGTAAAGAATCTTCCTGTAATGTGAGAGACCTGGGTTCAATCCCTGAGTTGGGAAGATCCCCTGGAGAAGGGAAAGGCTACCCACTCCAGTATTCTGGAGAATTCCATGGACTTTATAGTCCATGGGTTTGCAAAGAGTTGGACAGAATTGAGTGACTTTCACTTTCATCCTCATAAAGTGAGTCAGGAAGAGTTCCCTCTGTTTCTGTTTTCTGGAAGAGATTAGAGAGATGGTTTAATAGAAATATATATGTGGCTTCTCAGGTGGCTCAGTATTAAAGAATCCACCTGCCAATGCAGGAAGATGCAGAAGATATGGATTTGAACCCTGGGTCAGTAAGATCCCCTGGAGGAGGAAATGTCAACCCACTCCAGTATTCTTGTCTGGGAAATCCCATGGACAGACAAGCCTGGTGGGCTATAGTCCACGGGGTTGCCAAAGAGTTGGACATGACTGAGCTTCCCAGGTGGTGTTAGTGATAAAGAACCTGCTTGCCAATGCAGGAGACACAAAAAGACATGGGTTTGATCTGTGGGTTGAAAAGATCCACTGGAGGAGGCAATGGCAAGCCACTCTAGTATCCTTGCCTGAAGAATCCCATGGACAGAGGAGTCTGGCTACAGTCTGTGTGGTCACAAAGATTAGTTTGGGAAGATCCCCAGGAGGAGGACATGACAAGCAACTTAGCATACATATACACACACACACACACACGTGTGTGTGTGTGTGTGTATGTGTGTATTTATATATATAAAACATATTATATGGACTTTCCTGGTAACTCAGCTGGTAAAGAATCCACCTGCAATGCAGGAGACCCCAGTTGGATCCCTGTGTCAGGAATATCCCCTGGAGAAGGGACAGGCTACACATTCTAACATTCTTGGGCTTCCCTGCCACTCTAGTATTCTTGCCTGGAAAATCCCCATGAACAGAAGAGCCTGGCAGGCTGCAGTTCATGGGGTCACAAAGAGTCAGACATGACTGAGAGACTGAGCACACACAAATGAATTAAAGGATTGATTGATACATATATTTTTACTGAGTGCTTTCAATATGCCAGACATATAATCGAATTTAATTCCACAAATATCTGTTGAGCATGTTTCATACTACAGACACTGCAAGGTATCATGCTAGGCAACATTCCTGTAACCAGGAAAAGTTAAATAATTTCAAGATCTATATTCAAATAAAGAAAGATCATTTCATCCAAAAAACCAAAATGTGTTTCTGCTAGATTAAAGAAACAGAAAATAATTCAAATAGAAAAAAAAAATAAATTCTTATGAAATTTTTCAAGTCAAAAATATCTTGAGCCAAACAAAATAGAATTATTTAGGGAAAAATCAAATTGATTTGAAAATTAAACATGATTGAAAAAGTTGTACATTAAAAATGCAATAAACAAAAGACTAGGGCACATTCACAGCCCATATAATGAAGATCTAGTGTCACTGGTCACCATTTAGGTCATACTGATATGAAATAAATACACTAAAACATGAACAGACATTTTTTATTAGCATGAATTTAAAGTTTGAGCAAAAATAAAACCTGTAAATAAACATGTAGGAAATTTTTAAGCTAGAATCAAATATATAAATTATAACAATAACATTGTTTTTAACACAAAATTCTGGAGGGAAAATTTTTTTAGATTCTTAATGATGCCAAAGGTGTGAAAAAATCTGCAACATTTAAAATGCAGTTGGTATTGTAAATTAGAATGCTCTATAAAGAAATTTTTCATTTAAAAATTGTGTAATACCATATGATTCTTGAACACCACTTGTGGGTTTTTATTAGCAGATGAATTCTACTTTATACCTTATAATTATTTATAATTATAATAAATTAGAAAAGCCAACTTGGTTGGGGAGAATAGAATGATCAAAGAAATTGTGTTAGGTCCACATGAGGAGTTATTGGGTGGCTCATATATCACAGTGTTAAGAACATAAGCTTCAGCACCAGATTCTCTTCATTTGAAAAACAAATGAAACAATACCACCAGTCTGACTTTATATATATTTTTGAAAATTTCTCTCCCTCAGTTTATTCATTTGTGAAATTTGTATACATACAATCATATATATATATATATATATATATATATATATATATATATATATGTATATGTACTATGTAGGGAAATACGTACAACATGTAATTGTATGTGTTTGCCTACAAAGTTTTTTTAATCCATGTATTACAAGGTGGAATATCTTTGAAATAACTTCCATAATATTTTGATCAATAAATGCTTGGGGCTGGTGCACGGGGATGATCCAGAGAGATGATATGGGATGGGAGGTGGGAGGGGGGTTCAGGATTGGGAACTCATGTACACCCTTGTATGATTCATGTCAATGTATGGCAAAACCAATACAGTATTGTAAAGCAAAATAAAATAAAAAATAAAATAAAATAAAAATTTTAAAAAAGAAAAAAAAAACACCTTTTATGCTTTTATTCTCTGTCTGATGCTCAGAATTTACAGATGAATAAGAGATTGTCCTTTTCCTCAAGGGAAAGACTATTAGCACACATTCAATGAAGAGGCATAATTCTATCAACAGGATTTGGTGGAGGAGGAAGGAGGAAGGGAATCAATTTTATCTGAGGTGTTATTACTTTTTTATCATTGTACAAGCTTTTTTTCCTCCTTTAACCTATATAAAACTTAATTTTCAAATCCTGTTAAAAAGAATATCTATTCTTAATTAGTTTAGGAGTTATGGTAGATTATCCACCGAAAGATTAATTACATGCTTTCCAGTGAAGTATTATAAACCATAAGTTTAAAGTTGGACCAGATGCATTTCAGCCCTGAAAACTCATTAACCATCTGACCAAGTTGCACATATGGTAACAAAGTGAAGAATGTATCCAGTCAAACACACATAAACACTTCTTCATCATCATGGGACAACTGCCTCTTAAAGTATGCCAGGAATCGTTCATACCTACAAATATCTAGTGTAGGAACAGACAAGCAGGCAACGGAGAGATTTAGAATGGTGGGTTTGAAAACCCACACTGAGTAGATAGACATTAACACTGTTCATCTAGTTTGCTTTTGTCACAAAAATCAGCATCCCTCTCTCTTAATCTCAAGTTGAAAATGAGTTTTGAATGGGAACTGTTAAACTCTATGTTGAGAGTGGACATCTTCACTAATATTGGGTAAAACACCAGCACTGATTTTATTGACCAAAACGTTTAATACCTAAATGATCTAGCTATCAGGTTATTGCAGCGGGTTATCCTCCGCTTCCTTGGCAGGTATCAAGCTTCAGGCATATTCTAAATCTCTTTTGCAATTCCCCTTTTCAGTATGACACTGACAATTCCTCTGTGAGAGTGACCACTGACAATGTACACTTGGTGCAACTCTTCCCATCACAAGATGGCAGCCAGTTTCAGCAGCCAAGACCATGTGATAAATGAGGTGGGAAAGGAAGTATTTGACGGTTCCATGTAAAATGCCAGAATATGTCTATTCATAAATAGGCCTGTCAAAATAGTTTACATTTGGTTTTTTCAATAATTTTTTTGCCAAATGTTTTAAATTTGATAGGTATTTACACACGGATAACAAACGCTAGCTTTACGCTTGTTCTGTATTTTGATGAAATATATTAATCAAAAAAAGTTTATGAAAGAAAACCATCTGTTCACCCCTTTCTTTGAACATGGATAATCCTTTTGAAAAGTGTAATAGCTTACACTTTTATGATGTTGCAATATAACCATATAGCAAAATAGGTTTCTACCTTTTTATATGATTCTTGAAAAGTATCCATTTCTTAACTGAATTTTCTGTCTTAATGAAAAGAAGTGTGAGATAACTGGTTTTTTTAGTCTCAGTAGACAGTTCTACATGTGTTCATAGGTACAGATGGGTCTACAACAATGGTCAACATCTATCAAGTGAATAACATTATTTTCCTCTCTATGAATATGAAAAACTAAATGGCAACATGACTTATTATTTCTCCTTCTTTTGAAATGTAATGAATAGAATTGATGTTAATTGCTAAATTTCTAAATATACACACTAAGTTGCTTGCATGGTTTTAAAAAGCAACCTGTTATTATCTTTTTGTGAGCATTTTTAGAGTAACTTGTATTTATTTGCTGATTGTGGGTGTTTATTTTCATGCAAGAACTTTAAACTGTGTGTGAGCAGTTATTAAAATAAAATGTTTGAGAGAAAGGGAACACTATAATCTGCTATAAAATGCAGAGAAAATTCATTAACATTAATTCTTTAAATGTGTTACTACTAGTTTTTCTTTGTATTCATTCCCATCATCATCTGTCTTTATTAAGTTAATAATAAGAGGATGAAATTTACCAAAGAGGCATAGCCTGAAGGAAAACAGTGACAAGGACTAAGTGAGACGTAGCATCATTTAACTGAATTGTTTGATTATTTTAAGGGCATTTTGAGTAGATGTTATCTTCCTGTCACAGACAATAAATTAAAGGTTCATGCTACACAGATTTGATCACACATATGAATGTAGCCCTTGTCTGAATAAGTAGTATATCTTTAAACAGAAAAAACAAAATTCAGTGTTTATAGTAGTAAATGAATAACTCATAAAGAAAGAAGTCATTCTGGCTCAAAGTGTACTAAGGTTTTAAAGAAGAAATATTCAACCACAATTTGATGTTTTTATCTTAAATTTTAGTATAAAATGTCAAACATTTCTACTGATTCAATCGTGTTTATTTGTACTGCTACCCCATTCTTTAATAATGTTGTATACTAATCATCAATTGTAAAATAAATACAAATGGAAAAAAAAGGTAAGAAGACCACAGCCTGAAGGCTATGGTTCTGACTATAAGCATCCTTGTGTCCAACAAGAAGAGAAACAGAATAAGATATTTTACCAATATTTTTCTCAAGAAAACAGTTGCTCAACACAACTTTAAAGAAATATAAGCTGTGGAAAATTGGGATGAAAAGTACTGAATCCATTAGGAAAATCTCAGAAAGCACTACAAATTCTGTTTGCAAGAATTTATATTCTTAAAACTTTACTACAATAAATTTATTCCAGGGGAAAGAAAACTGTTCAAAATTTAGTAAAGGATAATAAAAATACCTTCCCAAAAATATGACCTTGAAACTTGACTACTATTGTTATCTGATTTTTAACCTTTTAAGGTTTTATAGATTTGGTACTTTAGATATATGTTTTATAGAAAAATATTTTCAGAGTTTTTTTTAATGCAGCTAAGTTATTTACAAAAATATTCATCTTGTATTCTGAGATAGTGCTCAGTCACTCAGTCGTAGACAACTCTTTGAGATGCCACAGACTGCAACCCACTAGGCTCCTCTGTCCATGGAATTTTCCAGGCAAGAACACTGGAGTGGGTTGCCATTTCCTACTCCAGGGTATCTCCCCAACTCAGGGATTAAAGCTGTGGCGCCTACATCTCTGCATTGGCAGGTAGATTCTTAACCACTGAGCCACCTGGGAAGCCTGTATTCTGAGATGTTAGCACATTATCTGGAGTCTTATCTGTCAATATAAATTTCTATGCTACAATGCTATATGTTAAAAAGTCATAGAAAAATCACAACTTGTTTCTAGTGAATTATGTTCTATTGAAAGAATATTTTTAATTGAGGTCTTAATGCCAGAAACTGCAGATTAGGGTGTGTGTTTGTTTGTTTGTTTGCTTTTTGATGTTGATATGGAGAAGTAGGCAAAAACAAGAGCATAAATAGGGAAAACAAGTAAAAGCCATGGAGCACCTACTAAGTGTCTGAGATAGTGCTGTATGCATGCCAAGCCACTTTGGTCATGTCTGACTCTTTGCAGCCCAATGGACTGCCATGGTCCTCTGTCCATGGGATTCTCTAGGCAAGGATACTGGAATGGGTTGCCATGCCTTCCTCCAAGGCATCTTCCTGACCCAGACATTGAACCCAAGTCTCCTGCATCTCCTAGTTTGGAGGAAGATTCTTTATCCATTGAACCACCTGGGAAGCCACTGACATAGTGTTCAGTTCAGTTAAGTCACTCAGTCATGTCCGACTCTTTGTGACCCCATGAATCACAGCATGCCAGGCCTCCCTGTCCATCATCAACTCCTGGAGTTCACTCAGACTCACGTCCATCGAGTCCATGATGCCATCCAGCCATCTCATCCTCTCTCGTCCCCTTCTCCTCCTGCCCCCAATCCCTCCTAGCATCAGAGTCTTTTCCAATGAGTCAACTCTTTGCATGAGGTGGCCAAAGTACTGGAGTTTCAGCTTTAGCCTCAGTCCTTCCAAAGAAATCCCAGGGTTGATCTCCTTCAGAATGGACTGGTTGGATCTCCTTGCAGTCCAAGGGACTCTCAAGAGTCTTCTCCAACACTACAGTTCAAAAGCACCAATTCTTCGGCACTCAGCCTTCTTCATAGTCCAACTCTCACATCCATACATGACCACAGGAAAAACCATAGCCTTGACTAGATGGACCTTAGTTGGCAAAGTAATGTCTCTGCTTTTGAATATGCTATCTAGGTTGGCCATAACTTTTTTCCAAGGAGTAAGCGTCTTTTAATTTCATGGCTGCGATCACCATCTGTAGTGATTTTGGAGCCCCCCAAAATAAATACTGACACTGTTTCCACTGTTTCTCCATTTATTTCCCATGAAGTGATGGGACTGGGTGTCATCATCTTTGTTTTCTGAATGTTGAGCTTTAAGCCAACTTTTTCACTCTCCTCTTTTACTTTCATCAAGAGGCTTTTTAGTTCCTCTTCACTTTCTGCCATAAGGGTGGTGTCATCTGCACAAATTCAAATTCATTTTCTTATTTAATTTTTAAGACAAATCTGCAAACTTTTAATTTTTATTCCTACTTCTATATGAGAACATGGCGATTCGGGTAGATTGATTTTCTTGCCTAATATTATGCAACACAGATCAGGTGGCAAAGCCCAGGTCTTTTGGCTCTAAAGCCTTTGTATCACACATCACAGTTCCAAGTAAGCATATTTCTTAGTCTTTTCCAACTCCCATTTCAAGCCTAGACACTTAAATATGTTGACTATAATGTTCCTAGCACTTTCATGCTGAATCCTGTTCCCAGCCTTTCTGGTATCCCTCTTCTGACCATGGTTCTCACTCCTGGACATCTCTCCATTCACATCCACAACTTTCAACACATCCTCATCTATATTTCAGTAGGATCACATTCTCACCTGCAATTCCACAAACGTTTGCATAAGAAACAGAGCAGTCTGAAAAGTGAACTCAACACATCTTAATACCTGCTTAACCTTAGTGTAGGGAAATAGTATGGATGCTGAGCTCTCTCACTATGACTTGAGTATTTATTATGTAATATTTATTATCAAAACATATGTGTCTTATGAAGATGTGGAAAAATTGGAATGTGAGCACATCTTTGAAGAAACTGTGTAATGGTACAATTGCTATGGAAAGCTGTATGGCAGTTCCCCCAAAAATTAGAACTCCTGTTTGGCCCAGCAGTACTACTCCTCACTATATATCAGGATGTAAATAGGGAGGACAAGGTCTCAAAGAATTGAAAGCAGGGTCTTAGAGAAATATTTGCACACTCATGTTCATAGCACCATCATTCACAATAGCCAAGAGATTAAAGCAACCCAATGTCCATTGACAGACAAATGGATAAGGAAATGTGGTATATTCATCCAATGGAATATTATTCAAATGAAGGGCATTTTGTTACATACTATAATGTGTAAGACCCTTGAGACATTATGTTGACTGAAATGAACCAGTCACAAAAGGACAAATCCTTTATGATTTTACTTACATGAGGTATTTAGAGTGGTCAAATTCATAGAAAATGCAAGAAGATGGGGATAGAGAAGGGGGGGAAATGGGAAGTTGTTTAACGGATATAGAATTTCAGTTTCACAGAAAGAGAAAAGTTCTGGAGATCTGTTAAACAACAGTGTGCATCTATTTAATGGCACTGAACTGTATATTTAAAAATTATTAAGATGGTAAATTTTGGTCTCTGTGGTTTTTACAACTGAAAAAAAAAAGATGTGCCTTATAAAAAGTGAAAGAGAAACTTGCATTATTAAAATTAGAGCTAAAATCCCGTGGATGGAGGAGCCTGGTGGGCTGCAGTCCATGGGGTCGCGAAGAGTCAGATACGACTGAGCGACTTCACTTTTACTTTTCACTTTTCACTTTCATGCATTGGAGAAGGAAATGGCAACCCACTCCAGTGTTCTTGCCTGGAGAATCCCAGGGACGGGGGAGCCTGGTGGGCTTCCGTCTATGGGGTCGCACAGAGTCGGACACGACTGAAGCGACTTAGCCGCAGCAGCAGCATAGAACACTAAGTGGACTTTTTTTTAATCACTGGCTTCACAGAAATGGTGAGAAAAATATCAATAATCTCAGATATGCAGATGACACCACCCTTATGGCAGAAAGCAAAGAAGAATTAAAGAGCCTCTTGATGAAAGTGAAGGAGGAGAGTGAAAAAGTTGACTTAAAGCTCAACATTCAGAAAACTAGGTCGTGGCATCCGGTTCTATCACTTCATGGCGAACAGATGGGGAAATAGAAATGGTGGATACATTTCCTTGATAGCTTTTATGAAACACTTCTTTTGCTAACATTTTCTTAACTTCTGTTATGTTGACTCCCAGTGCTTGTGGATATGATTTTCTATAGACTGGTCAGTGAAATAGTTCAGCATTGTTACCACCTCTTCATTTAAATTTCTGGCTGTACTTAGCAATGTCATTCCCATCCTTCTATTTTGATCCCATTTATGATGGTAAACATGTGTACTTTGTAAGAGTCATTAATCAATAAAGAAGTACAGAGTAGCTTACTGTTAGAGTCTACAAGAAATTGCAAAACACTTAATGTAAAGAACTATAATTTAGCTTTCTTTTCCTCCATTTCACACTGAACTATGTTACTAAAAGTCTTTATTAGTTATTACAAAAACAAATTTATTAAAAATGATGGTTAATGGAGATAGTAATATATTTAAAATAATATTATTTATTCAAAATTTATTCCTTCATTTCTCTATTAGGAAACTTAAAATGATACAATTTTATTGATGTATACTAATGGCTTAATATAACTAGGTCTTCTCTCCATGTTTCTGAATTCCTTCATTCCTTTAAAAGTCAACTTTATTTACACAACACATGCTTTCCCTTTTCTGTTTAACCACTATTTACTTTTCATCAGTTTTGGAGAATTCCTTAGTGAATATATTTTGGTTTTTATGTAGTTTATTGTTATGAATGCTTCATAATGCCCTTTCTAAAATATCTCACATTAATCATAGGTAATGTTTCTCTAGTTTTAACCTTCTTCTCTAATCAGTTTAACTTCTTTTCAAGAATGAAACTTAGTTTTGTATCTTCCTCTGCTGCTGCTGCTAAGTCACTTCAGGCGTGTCCGACTCTGTGAGACCCTGTAGACGGCAGCCCACCAGGCTCCCTGTCCCTGGGATTCTCCAGGCAAGAACACTGGAGTGGGTGGCCATTTCCTTCTCTGCATGAAAGTGAAAAGGGAAAGTGAAGTTGCTCAGTCGTGTCTTTCTCTTCATGACCCCATGCACTGCAGCCTACCAGGCTCCTCCATCCATGGGATTTTCCAGGCAAGAGTACTGGAGTGGGGTGCCATCGCCTGCTCTGTAGATCTTCCTCTATGGACTGTCAATTGCTCTAAAAAATTTATCGTCATATAAACTCACTAAGCTTATTCATTTCCCCTTGGTTTCCAAAATGGTATCATCTGGGTCATTACCCTTAGCTAAGAAGGTATTCTTCTGTACATTGTTAATATTATAAAATTGGCAAAGGATATTGAATTGATTCTTTGGTTATTAATAACAAGTTAATTTTAGATATCTTTGACAATTACAACATATTATTTTTAAACATATCACTCAAATTCCTTGGTGAATTATGGCATTTTTCCCTATTATGGGTATAACTATTTACTTGTGTAAAGGGTGAAAATGTATTCCTTTTAAGTGTATGTCTTCTGTTTCAAGACAGATGCATGATTTAAACATTTCCCAATATTGTCATTATGTAGCTGTTTCACAAAGTGCATTAAATACTCTAGGCATAAATTTCCATCAGTATCACTTTATAGATTTACCATATTACTAATTATTCTATGTAAAAATTCAACTCATTATTATTTGATTTGAGTTTAAAGCTCAACATTCAGAAAACAAAGATCATGGCATCCCATCACTTCATGGGAAATAGATGGGGAAACAGTGGAAACAGTGTCAGACTTTATTTTGGGGGGCTCCAAAATCACTGCAGATGGTGATTGCAGCCATGAAATTAAAAGACGCTTACTCCTTGGAAGAAAAGTTATGACCAACCTAGACAGCATATTCAAAAGCAGAGACATTACTTTGCCGACTAAGGTCCGTCTAGTCAAGGCTGTGGTTTTTCCTGTGGTCATGTATGGATGTGAGAGTTGGACTGTGAAGAAGGCTGAGCACCGAAGAATTGATGCTTTTGAACTGTGGTGTTGGAGAAGACTCTTGAGAGTCCCTTGGACTGCAAGGAGATCCAACCAGTCCAGTCTGAAGGAGATCAGCCCCGGGATTTCTTTGGAAGGAATGATGCAAAAGCCGAAACTCCAGTACTTTTGCCACCTCATGCGAAGAGCTGATTTATTGGAAAAGACTCTGATGCTGGGAGGGACTGGGGGCAGGAAGAGAAGGGGACGACAGAGGATGAGATGTCTGGATGGCATCACTGACTCGATGGACGTGAGTCTGAGTGAACTCTGGGAGTTGATGATAGACAGGGAGGCCTGGCATGCTGCGATTCATGGGGTCGCTAAGAGTTGGACATGACTGAGCGACTGAACTGAACTGAACATCTTTATTACAACTTCGATTTGAAGAGAGAAATCTAAAATGTAATTTTCTACAAGAAAAGCAAAAATTAAGCCAAGAAAAATAACAACAGATGCTTCGAGAACTTCTTCAGTTGGGGATACATATGTTTGCTTTATTAATCCTGTGGTGCTTGAAAATACAAGTTTTAAAAATCCTACAACCTAGAAATAGCACAACACAAAGAGGACACCAAGAATAATAAAAATAAAACAAAAAACACCCTAGTACAGATAGTGGTCATTGAAGTTATTTTCCCAGTGATACCCTTAGTTAATGGTGTAGCATCCACACAACTGAGTCCAGTTTCTTTCTCTGTCTCCTGTTTCTCAATATTTTGCATCATTCTTGCATAGTTTTTTTCCACGTAAATTATTTTTGTAAACATTTCCTTGCCAATCTTCCTAACTATTTCAATTAGTCTATAATTATTATTCAATTTGCAGACCACTACTTCATCATAATGAAAAACAGTACAGAAATTCAAAATAGTTTCCAAGATTCTCAGATGAAAGTTACTGTCTCTTCACTGAAATGGAAGTCCTCAATGTTTTAAGGATATTTGAGGAAAATTACTAGGTTCAATTGCTTTCATAGAAACTAGCTCCTACAAAGTTTTAGCTTAAGAATTGACTATATAGCAGTTACATATTAGTCAAACTCTCCTATTAAAAATATTATAATTTTACTTTTGATTTTTGTTTCAAATTCTTTTCTATAGGAATATTAAAAATACAGATCACACAAAGTCTGATACTGGACTCCCTGTGATGACTTAGAGGGACTGGATGAGGGGAAGGGAGGGAGGCTAGTGAGGGAAGGAATATATAACCATGGCTGATTTGCATTGTTGTATGACAGAAACACACATAGCATTGTAAACATTTTTTTTAAGGATTTACATAAAAAATAGGGGAAAAGTCTGAAAAATGCAAATGTTTTGTCTTAAAACCAATTGATTGTTTTCTTCTGAATTTGAAATAGCTTTATTGAGGAATAACTAGCATACAATTAACTGTGGTTTTGGAGAAGACTCTTGAGAATCCCTTGGACAGCAAGGAGATCAAGCCAGTCAATCCTAAAAGAAATCAGTCCTGAATGTTCATTGCAAGGGCTGATGCTGAAGCTGAAGCTCCAATCTTTTGGCCACCTTATGAAAAGAACTGACTCATTTGAAAAGACCCTGATGCTTGGAAAGGTTGAAGGCAGGAAAAGAAGGGGATGACAAAGGATGAGATGATTGGATGGCATCACTGACTTGATGGACATGAGTTTGAGCAGGCTCTAGGAGTTGATGATGGACAGGGAAGCCTGGCATGCTGCAGTCTGGGCGGTCACAAAGAGTCACGCATGACTGACCAACTGAACTGAACGAAACTGCACATAAAGTCGGGTGAATTTTAACATATGTATACATTTGAGAAAATATCACCTCAATCATGATAATGAACCTATCACTACCCCCAAATGTTTCCTCATGCCCCATGTTAATCCCTCCCTCCCTCCCTCCACTTTCTCTTCCCTCAGCAAATACCAATCAACTCTTCATCACTATAAGTTAGTTTCCACTTTTTATATTTCTGTATGAATGTAATCTTATGGAATACACTTCTTTTTTCTTTTTGGTTCTGGCGTCTTTCATTTGCCATGATTATTTTTAGGTTCAGCCATGCTTTTGCATGTATCAATAGTTCACTGGGTCAGGCAGATTCCCTGGAGCAAGGAATGGCAACCCACTGCAGTATTCTTGCCTGGAGAATTCCATGGACAAGGGAGCCTGGTGGACTAAAGTCCCTGGGGTCACAAAGTGTCAGACACAACTGTGTGACTAACACAACAACATAACAGAGCAGTTCACTATTTTTATTGCTAAGTATATTCCATTATATGTATATACCACAATTTGTTCATATACTTAAATAATTATGGGTATTTGAGTTATTTCCACTCGGGAGCTATTAAAAATAAAGCAGCTACAAACAATTGTGTACAAGATTTTTTTATGGGCATGTGAATGTCTACAAACATATGGTCTTTTGGATAAATACCTGGAGTGAAATTCTGGGCAATATGGTTAAGTGTCTGTTTACTTTTTAAGAGATTTCTAACCTGTTTTCAAGGTAGCTGCACTGTTTAACATTTCTACTGGCAATGTATTCAATATGAGAGGTCTAGTTCCTCCACATTCATACCAGCATTTTCATAATCAATGTCTTATTTTAGCCATTTTCTTGACTTTTTAGTACAATTGGTAGTTTCCATTTTCATTTCTTAATAATTTATAATATTGAACATTTTTTAATGTTCTTATTTACCAGCCATATGTCTTCTTTGGTGAAATGTAGCTAAATTGTTTTCCCACTTTTTATTTTTTATTTGTTATTATTATTATGTTTTGATAGTTCTTTATGTATTCTGGGTACAAGTCCTTCATCAAAGATATCATTTGCAAATGCCTCCTCTCAGTCTGTATTTTTTTTTTTCATTCTCTACCTATCTTTTAAAACACACAAATTTTTAATCAAAATCAAAACCAGTTGCTTTTGTGGCAATTGATAAACTGATTCTAATATTCTTAAGAGAATGCAATAGTTTAGGTAGAACAAAAACTGTATTAAAAGAGCAACAAATTTGTAGGACTATTACCTAGTTTCAATGTTTGTTTTCAAGACACTGTATTCAAGAAAGTGTCCATTTGCCATAAGAAATATAGATTAATGTAATGGAATAGAGTGTCCACAAATGTTACAGAAAAATCTAAATGAACATTTTGGCCAACCCAAGAGTTTGATGAGGTCCTGTTTATTTTTGCTTTCATTGTTTGTGCTTTTGAGGCCATATCAAAAAATTCAAGTGAGTGCTCTCTCAGTGCAAGCCCATGGACTGTAGCCTGCCAGGCTCCTCTGTCCACGGAATTCTCCAGGCAAGGATACTGGAGTGGATTGCCATTTCCTTCTCCTGAGAGTCTTCCTGACTCAGGGATTGAACACAGGTCTCCTGCTGCAGGCAGAAAAAAAATTTTCTTGCTAGGATTCAGCATTATGCAAACCAAGAACTTCCAGCTGTCCAAGCTGGATTTAGAAAAGGAAGAGGAACCAGAGATCAAATTGCCAACATTCGCTGGATTATAGAGAAAGCAAGGGAATTCCAGAAAAAAACATCTAGCTCTGTTTCATCAACTATGCTAAAGGCTAAAGCCTTTGACTGGGTGGATTATAACAAACTGTGGAAAGCTCTTAATGAGATAAGGATGCCAGACCACCTTACCTGCCTCCTGAGAAACCTGTATGCAGGTCAAGAAGCAACAATTAGAACCATGAATGGAACAATTGTGTGGTTCAAGATTGAGAAAGGAGTACAACAGGGCTCTCTGCTGTTGCACTGTTTCCTTCACCTATACACTGAGCACATTATGAGAAATGCTGGGCTGGATGAGTTACAAGCTGGAATCAAGACAGGTGAGAGAAACATCAACAACCTCAGGTATGTGGATGATATCACTCTAATGGCAGAAAGCAAAGAGGATCTAAAGAGTCTCTTGATGAAGGCAAAGGAGGAGAGTGAAAGCCGGCTTAAAGCCAAATATTAGAAGAACTAAGACCATGGCATCTGACCCCATTACTTTATAGCAAATAGAAGGGGAAAATGTGGAAGTAGTGACAGATTTCCTCTTCTTGAGCTCTAAAATCACTGAGGATGGTAACTGCAGTCATGAAATCAGAAGACGTTTGCTTCTTGGCAGGAAGGCTATGACAAACCTAGACAGTGTGTTGACAGGCAGAGATGTTACTTTGCCAACAAAGGTCCAAATAGTCAAGGCTCTGGTCTTCCCAATGGTCAAGTGCAGTTGTGAGAGCTGGACTGTAAAGAAGGCAGAGTGCCAAAGAGTTGATGTCTTCTAACTGTGGGCCTGGAGAAGACTCCTGAGAGTCCCTTTGATAGCAAGGAGATCAAACCAGTCAATCTTAAGGGAAATCAACCCTGAATATTCACTGGAAGGACTGATGCTAAAGCTGAAGCTCCAGGATTTTTGTCATCTGATGTGAACAACCGGCTTATTGGAAAAGTCCCTGATGCTGGGAAAGACTGAAGGCAGACGGAGAAGACGGTGTCAGAGGATGAAATGATTAGATGGTGTCCCCAATGCAATGGACATGAACTTGGGCAAACTTTGAGAGATGGTGTTGGACAGAGAGGCTTGGTGTGCTGCAGTCCATGGGGCTGCAAAGAATCAGACATGACTGGGCAACTAAAATACAACATGTCCTTGCTAGCCGTTCTTTCAATTTAATGTTTGGATAAAAAAAGTGACTAGTTCAGCTCCAAATTCAAATAGGTACATATGTGCTTGATAGTTTCCTGAAAATAATCATCATACTGTGGTGTGCAAGGGGATAGTTTTACGTGCGCTTTCCATTTCATCAATCATGGTATTACAATGTCTTCTCAAGGGCATTCTTGGACAAAAATGTTTTATATTTGTTTTCCTTTGAGTGTATGAAGGGAATACAATGATTTCTGATATCATTAGATGCCACTGACATGATTCAGACCAAAATATCAGCATTACTTTTGCACAGAGTGAATATCAATACAATGAAAAGGTTAAAGAAGGTCTTATAATTAGAAAAATAGCTTTGATTTTTTTGGACCCCTCTGTTCAGTTCAGTTCACTTCAGTCACTCAGTCGTGTCTGACTCTTTGCGACCCAATGAATCGCAGCACGCCAGGCCTCCCTGTCCATCACCAACTCCCGGAGTTCACTCAGACTCACGTCCATCGAGTCAGTGATCCCATCCAGCCATCTCATCCTCTGTCGTCCCCTTCTCCTCCTGCCCTCAACCTCTCCCAGCATCAGAGTCTTTTCCAATGAGTCAACTCTTCGCATGAGGTGGCCAAAATACTGGAGTTTCAGCTTTAGCATCATTCCTTCCAAAGAAATCCCAAGGCTGATCTGCTTCAGAATGTACTGGGTGGATCTCCTTGCAGTCCAAGGGACTCTCAAGAGTCTTCTCCAACACCACAGTTCAAAAGCATCAATTCTTTGGCGCTCAGCCTTCTTCACAGTCCAACTCTCACATCCATACATGACCATGGGAAAAATCATAGCCTTGACTAGATGGACCTTTGTTGGTAAAGTAATGCCTCTGCTTTTGAATATGGTATCTAGGTTGGTCATAACTTTTCTTCCAAGGAGTAAGCGTCTTAATTTCATGACTGCAGTCACCATCTTCAGTGATTTTGGAGCCCCCCAAAATAAAGTCTGACACTGTTTCCACATCTATTTCCCATGAAGTGATGGGACCAGATGCCTGATCTTAGTTCTCTGAATGTTGAGCTTTAAGCCAACTTTTTCACTCTCCTCTTTTACTTTCATCAGGAGGCTTTTTAGTTCCTCTTCACTTTCTGCCATAAGGGTGGTGTCATCTGCATATCTGAGGTTATTGATATTTCTCCCAGCAATCTTGATTCTAGCTTGTGCTTCTTCCAGCCCAACGTTTTTCATGATGTACTCTGCACATAAGTTAAATAAGCAGGGTGACCATATGCAGCCTTGACGTACTCCTTTTCCTATTTGGAACTAATCTGTTGTTCCATGTCCAGTTCTAACTGTTGCTTCCTGACCTGCATGTAGGTTTCTAAAGAGGCAGGTCAGGTGCTCTGGACCCCTCAGAAACCTCTAAACTCCATTTACCCCTCTAATATCTTTTATGTTATTACTGTCATATATCTAAATGTATGTATTTCATTGCAAAACCTATAGAAGGCTATTGGTGCTTTTTACTAAAATATTTATGGGGATTTATCCACATATTTCACATTTCGTTCTTTATTTTGCATAACACATGTGTACTTCTATTTGGAATCTTGGATTTTTTTCTTTTGGGGGGTCTTAAAAACTCCCTTAGAAGTTCTATCTGAGTAAGCGCCAAAGAATGAATTCTGTATTTTCACATGTTTGTACACATCTTTATTTTGCCTTCATTTTTACAGAGTATTTTCATTGGAGGTAATATTTTAGGCTGTCATCACTATTATTAATTTAATTGTTATTTTCATACTTTAAAAATATTATTCCATTTTCTTCTGGTTTCCACTGTTTCTCAGACCCACCTGTATACTGGTCCCTGCTCTCCAATTACTTCAGATAACTCTTTTGTCTGTTTGATTATTCTTCATCTTTTTCCTTTTTTGTTTGTTTTGTTTTTTGGGTTTTCTTGCAGGTTTTTTATTTTTCCCCTCAGACATGCTACTCCATTATAAATGGGAACATAATTCCTCTATAGTTCATGATTATTAAAAAAATTAATAATGATAATGGGAGAAATGTTATTTCTATTTGCTTTTAATTATTTTAAGTATTCAGGCTCCTCAGTGTCTGACCTGGATTACTAGAAGATTTGAAGGGGAAAATGAGCTACATTTAATCTGTTCACACATTCCATCCTGTGATTCTAAAGAAGAAAGCCAAAATTTGTCTTTCTGTCGACTTTGAAATGAATCATTTTGATAAACCCTCTATGTCATGAATATGTAAGCCAAGTACCTTACTCAGTATTGTGTTGGCAGCAGGCCCAAATATTTGCTCAGTAAGAAAAATGTCAATTCTTCATAAGAGGTTGATGACTATTTTCAGTATAGTGTGAAAGGTTATACCAGTTGAATAGTGTAAAATGGGCATCTC
The DNA here is from genome assembly GCF_023091745.1 of Budorcas taxicolor. Taxonomy (NCBI): domain Eukaryota; kingdom Metazoa; phylum Chordata; class Mammalia; order Artiodactyla; family Bovidae; genus Budorcas; species Budorcas taxicolor. The sequence goes on along the minus strand of NC_068911.1, from coordinate 94,715,018 downwards.
AGCAGAGTGATAATTGGTATATTAAGAAGGAGTCTTGAGCTTCATGTAGTGGAAACCTGAGGAAAGAGACAGAAGCAAGTGAGGGGATGAATGGAGATGAGCTCAAGGAGGAAAGAGATTAGTGAGACAGGGAGAACAAGGAGAAATAGCCATCAAGGACCTCCCAATGTAAGGGGAAAAAATCAATGAACTACAAGCATTCAAAGTCTGCTCAACAATTTTCAATACTCTGATTATTTGTTTGAATTCCCTAATGATATTTTTTTGAGGAACTACAGTATTGATCTTCCAAAGTATCATTCAATGCAGATGTTTCAAGTGGCACAGAGGAGCAGAGATGAGGCCACAGGATATGCAGTTTATAGACAGAGATGAAAAGAAACATCAGGATATGTCTGTATTCTCTAGAGTTTTTAGGAATTACTTGAGGAATTTATTGGACTCACTGTTCTATTTCAAGAGGGGACTTGAATTATTGTATCTCTGATACAAAAAGAAAAGATAACCTTAAAATAATAGGAAATGCGAAAGCACTCAAGTTCTAATGTCTATAAAATAGAACCAAATTAGAGAATTACATAGAAAAAGATTTATAGGAGGACATTTTATACTTATAGAAATTATTCTAAAAATCCATTTGTAAAGACTACTAAAGTACTCAGTAATATACTGAACAGTGAATTTGCCTAAATTAAACAGGATATTCATTTTTTCTATTTTTGATATCACCACCAATAACAGAAAAACAAAGGATCTTTAAGGACATGTTATGCCTTTGAGTAAAGTAGCTCATATCAATAACCAATTCCAGCCTTTAACCCAAAGAGCTGCCTAGAATGAAGAAGCCTCTGGTTACAACTCCTAATATATAAGTTAAGTAGATTTTTAGTTATGCTTTTTTTTCTGTGGAACCACAAAGTGGCAAATCCCTAAAATTTGAAAACTTCAAAGCCTCGTTGGAAATTGATTTATACTGAAAAACTCTATATACTATTAGAAGGTAAGTTTTCTTCTCATTTATTAGTGTCTCCTAAAAATGTCTGCAAATGTTAAAGGAATTTTTGCGGTTTAGAGACATAGAGGGAAGCAAAATAATAATAGCATTTTTTTCATTTGCTCAAAATCCTCTATCACTTTTATAATACTACATGCATATTATTCTAGACTACTGAGCGAAACATTTAAAATAAAGCTGCCAACCAAGTAGCAATTTCAATCCTATATATTGATTTTTGCCTATATTTTTTTCAAAAATGAACTAAAAACCAGTTTATAGCTCTGTGTAAAAATATCATTATTATATTCACTTACTTAAATGCTGCTAAGTTTAAAATAAAGAATTCTACCTTTCTATCACTCTCAAAATATGTGTCAGATATAAATTAATCTAAATTTACATTTTTATATGCTTATATTCCATATGAATACAAATAGATGTAGACATACTAAATACAGAAAGCTTATATAGGTACAACGTTTCTATAGCTTTATTTTTAGTTCACAGCACACATTCAGTTCAACATATTTATTAATCAATGATTAGAAATATGTTACTATGTTGAAGCAGCCATGGCCTTTGTTCCATGTCACTTGTGTTGACTTAGGCTGACACATAGCTACAAAGCATGACGGATCAAAGTAATTAAAGTTCCAATCATTTACCTTTCTATGCTCAGTTTCAACTCTGTTAGCCTTCACTCTGAGTTCCTAGTATTTTAATATTGCCAGATGTTTGTACACATCTGGCAGAAGAGTCATTAAGTTTCACTGTATTTGAAGAATTTCTAAGCATTTTAATGTTAAAGTTTGTTAATGTATTATTAAATTCCTTCATCATTATATTTTTTAAAGAAAACTTGACTATAAATAAAATAAATTTATATTTCACCCAAATTTGAGACTGTTTTTGCCTTGTATAAAAGATGAGAATCAACAGTAAATAGATGTTATGTCCATACACAGAGTTAAAGATGCTGGAAAAAGTCCACATGACCCACTTATCAGTCCTTCTGTATTAAACCAAATAAATATGAGTTCCTCAAAGAAAGTTGATTACATAAACAACTTCTTACAGATTTCTCAGATGAAGATGTAGTTTATAATTTATGTCTCTAAGAGTCAGCTTTTCTAATTTGATAAGGTAAATATAAAATAATTGTTTAGATTAAAAATTGAGTTTCCAACAGAAGTTCAATCTCATCATAAGATGTTCAGTTTTTTATATTAGCCAGCTTGATAGACTAGGCAATCTTTTTACTTTACTATATAGCAGTTTCTGTTTGGATAATAGCACCCAAGACTTTAGCCAGATTTACATTTTAATGGTACAATCAACACCACATTAACACTTTCTTTGGAAGTCTATTCAATGACATTAATTAATGATCTCTATCCCCACCTCTTGATTTTACCCCTCGGCTATATCTTGTTCTAACATTTTTACTTGAGTATATTCAAACATGGTAATAAGACTTTTAAAATATTTGTACTTTTTTTAGTTAGATGTCAACTGGCAAAGATCTATTTTTTTTCTTTTAATCATTTTATTTATCACTTTTTGATTGTTTAGTGACAACTTAATGGAAAGAAAGTATATTCCTAAAATATCTATTAAAAAATAATTTAAGCAATTTTTCAGTAGGAGAAAAGTAGTCTACCTAGTTATATAACTACTATTTGGAAAGAATATTAGATTATTGGATTGGATAACTACTTTGACAAAGTGTATTAGTTAAAGAATTATATCTTTAACAGATTTACAGTAATAATAATGTAGCCATTGTTAGGATTTGATTAGTCATGCTTAATTGCTTTTGATTGATTGATGGCTTTAGGATAATATATTTGCTCCAAGTTTCTTACATGAAACATTCCTTTGATCCTTAAAGTTATCCTGTTAGGATCTCCTGGCCACTGCCATTCAGTTGCTAAAGGCAGCATGTTCTTTTAGCTGTGGATGCTGCGGCACTTTAAAGCAGCATTCTGCCAGTTTCCTGTCTCATGCGATAACAAGGCAAAATTATTTTTGTACAGGTGCTTTGCTTTTATAAAGTCATTGAAACATTATCAAATGTGTTATTTTTCTTGCTGTATTACACAAAATTCACTACAAATTCTCTGGCTTTTTAGTTAGACTGACCTTTCTGGCATGTGAAAGTCAGCTATAATACTGTATTTGCCAGAGTTTTCATAAATCGAGTGTAAAAAGAAAAATGGATGATTGATAAATGCTATAATGTGTGTGTATCTGTCTGTCTATGCAGATATATTATGTATCTCACTCTGCAGAGTGTGAATATAAAAACAAAATTAAAACTATCATCTGCTCTCACCGTTATTCAGAAAATTAAGGACATTTTAACAAAATATGTGGAATAGATGTCATTTCAGAAAAAAGAAAGACTTTCTGAAATATTGACAATTACAAACCTACTCAATGATATATTTTAGAGTTTCTGTATTTTAAAATAAAATGTCCAATGGTTCAGTATTAGTCTGGGTATAAATTTGACAGTGTATGAACCTATATTTGCTAAGATATCACATAAAAGTCTTACTTTTTATAGATATATCTTTTACCATTTCATATTAAATGTGGTCATGATTAAGAAAGAAAAATATGGTGACATTTAAATATTTGTAAAATGTGAAAATAATTGTAAATAAGTACTGTATTAAATAGCAAAGTGATAATGATTTCATTTTGAACATCTAGAAAAAATTCCTCTGCAATTTTACTAGTGAATATAGTAAAATAAGTTTAAAATAAGTTATCTTTATCACCTAAAGATTTCCATTGTTATTTTTACATTTTTATTAGGAATAGCTGTCGGATTTTACCAAATATCAGTTATCTGTTCAGTTCAGTTCAGTTGCTCAGTTGTGTCGGACTCTGCGACCCCATGAATTGCAGCACGCCAGGCCTCCCTGTCTATCACCAACTCTCGGAGTTCGCTCAAACTCACATTCATCGATTCGGTGATGCCATCCAGCCATCTCATCCTCTGTCGTCCCCTTTTCCTCCTGCCCCCATTCCCTCCCAGCATCAGAGTCTTTTCCAATGAGTTACCTCTTTGCATGAGGTGGCCAAAGTACTGGAGTTTCAAGTTTAGGGATACAAAGATGATTTGATATAAGAAAGTTTATTAATAGATTGATAATACATTGATTAAATCATAAAAAACATTTGAATATATGTAGATATGTATATCAAATCATCTTTGTGTCCCTAAACTTGAATTGAATATAGTGAAATATTTTTCTAACATGGGATTCAATTTTTATTATTTCAGTTTTAAGCATTTCATATAGGTTAATCTATAATTGTGCTGTGCTTAGTTGCTCAGTCATGGCCGACTCTTTGCAATCCATGGACTATAGCCTGCCAGCCTCCTCTGCCCATGGAGATTCTCCAGGCAAGAATACTGGAGTGAGTTGCCATGCTCTTCTCCAGGGGATTTTCCCAACCCAGGGATCGAACTCAGGTCTCCCACAATGCAGGTGAATTCTTTACCATCTGAGCCACCAGGGAAGCAAATCTACAATTACCACTTGGATTTTTTTCTCAAATTTAAGGATTAAGATTGTATTAATTTCATATAATCCATAGGAGAACTCCCCCATTTTTTTATTTACTTGTAAAGATGAAAATGAACTCTAATTTCTCTTTTTCAATTATTTCAATTTTAATCCCTGTAAAACAGAGAATAAAAAAAGATAATTGTGTGGTAATACAAAGTAAAGTTAAATCTGACAATGATGAAAAAATTCAGGCCAACTTAATAAATTAAAACTTTCCCTTGTTGCACTTATAACAACTAATATTCAGTTTAGATAGCTTTGTTTTGATGCTTTTGAACTGTGGCTTTGGAGAAGACTCTTGAGAGTCCCTTGGACTGCAAGGAGATCCAGCCAGTCCATCCTAAAGGAGATCAGTTCTGGGTGTTCATTGGAAGGACTGATGTTGAAGCTGAAACTCCAATACTTTGGTCACCTGATGGGAAGAACTGACTTTTTGAAAAGCCCTTGATGCTGGCAGGAGGAGAAGGGGACGACAGAGGATGAGATGGTTGGATGGCATCACAGACTCAATAGACATGAATTTGAATAAACTCTGGGAGTTGGTGATGGATAGGGAGGCCTGGGGTATGGCAGTCCATGGTGTCTCAAAGAGTTGGACATGACTGAACAACTGAACTGAACTGAACTGATGATTGCTTTATGGTTGGTTTCTGTGAAATAACCATCAACACCAATACGTCACATGAGAAATTGGTCAGAAATGGTCCTAGATGCCTTTCTTATAGGCGCTCACTATATCCTGGGAATATTCCAATTCTTCCAAATATCCCAGAATATTTATTAGAAGCAAACGGACATTTCTTTTTAATTTTTATAGGCATTTACATGTCTCATTTTAAAGATTTAATATTCTAAACAGATTTAATACTCATTATCTCTTCTAATTGCACTAGTATATTATATTTGCTTTAGTATGATTCAGGGGGGCTAAACCTGCTCAATCTTAAGGCAGTAGTTCTTAACCATTTTTAAAATCACAGACATCACTGAGTATCTAATTCAAGTTCTTGACCTTTCAATAAGAAAAGTAAATACAAACTCACAATTATACACTAATGTCAAATTTTTATCTAAGAAGCATTAACTATTAATACTTAATAGCATTCATATATTTTAGTTTTCAGTAAGATTAAATGAGAGGAGAAATTAAAATTTCATCCCAAATAAACTTTTGTCACAGATAATTAATTAATGTAGCTTTTATATCAACTATATGAAAAATTTTGTCAAAGAAAGTGGTGTATTTCCACAGTTAACACCTTCCTGCACTAGAAGTATAGCAGAAATTATCTTGGAATTGTAAAGATGAAAATAACTATTTTTTTTCTAATGTGATTTTATGCTCTACCCAATTTCCAAAGTATGCATGTATTTATATACGAATGTATTCATGAATGTATGCATGTATTTATCAGACTTCATCAACTCTAACAACTAATTTGAAGTCACATGGCTATGTGAAAGAGTGTCATCTATATTCAGTTTGGCCTTTTATTTAATCTAGGAAAATGTCGAGGTCTCCAAATTTGATCAATTTTACCTCAATCAATTTCTAAATATAGAAATGACAGTGTTTGTTACATGTATAATTAAGTCCATATTTTCCATATAATAACAAATCATGTCCCACTTTTAAATGCAGTTATCTCTGTATACATATGTCATTTTCAACACTACACTTTTTAAAGTTCTGGAAAATAACGCATTTATATTTTGGTTTCTGTGTAATGAGAAAGATATTCCTGCTAAACTATCACCTCACATGTCTCTTATACCCATAATTAGGTGTGCACACACACAGTTTCTGTAAATTCTGACTCTTTTTATGGTACTTTCTGTTGACGGTTTTTGCTAGGTACATGTTAATGAAGATGTGGAATTCTGCAGAGTATTCTAAAGTTTAGAGAAGGAAAGATTTTAGATCCCTAAAACTGAAGGGTTCAGAAAAATATGCATATACTTGTCAAGTCTACAGAATTAGGACTTCAGTGCTCATCAAACCGTGGGGTTGGGAAACAGGGGGTTTGAAATAATCTTATTTTTAGATGCAGGAATTCTGTGGTCAGGCATGGATGTTTGTGGTTTCTGTGTTACCTCCTGGTATCTCTTATAGTATAAACCCTTTACACATGTAGAATTTCAGTAAGTAATGCCACTTAAAGCATAGTTTTAATGTAGAAATAAAAAACAATAAAAGGTAGTCATCAAGTAGTATCTAGAGAAGTCAGTTTTTTTCAAGATGTTTACCAAAATCATTTGTACATTTAAACACTGTTCTATGATTAATTGGTATATAAAGTCAACTTTTCATTATATTTCAGTACATTGGCAAAGCATTTAAATTAATCCATATTATTTGTTTCGTTTTTTCTCCTTTTAAAATTGAGGGTAAATTCTATCCAAATGTATATAGTATTTCAGATATACAATATTAAAATTCAACATCTGTATATGCTATAAAGTAATTCCCCACAAAGGTCTAGTTATCCTGCATCACCATGCAACTGACCCATTCATCCATCGGTTTCTTATAGTTTTATGTTTCTATTCTCTGTATATTTTTAGGGTACACGATCTTTTAATGTACATAGAAAATTGCTTCTTTAATGTGATGGACCACTGACCAAGTGCAAACTGCTTTATCTGTGTTATAATGCTGCCCAAATTATTGCATGCTTCAAAAGAAAGACCACATTTTGGAAAATGTCCTTATGTAAATTAACCTATGAAAATATAACATCTTTCTGTGTATGTACAAATAACATATTAATTGCCATATTTTTTCTAATTTCATGTAGAGAAAATTCAATATTATCCTTAAATACAACATATATTTAAAACAGATTCCAATATGTTATGTACTTTTATATACTTCTAACATATGTCATTCAATATTCACAAAGTGAAAAAAGAATCTTTCTTATACTAATTTCCCATCTCAAGGATGTCAAAATCATAAAAGGAATAATGTTAACAAAATGATACTTAACATGACTGAAGATAAAGGTGCTGGTAGCACTAGGAACCATCTGTAACTTCCAGTGGATGGCTATAGACCCTCCCACACACAAACACACAGACGGTCCTTCTCTCTATGGATAACAGAAAACACCTGTTTGGTTTTTTTGAAATGCTGCCAAGTATGTATTAGAGCAGGTAGTATCAGGTTAAACTGTGTAACCAAAAACAAGCACTAATTGCATTTAGCCTATACACATTTTTTAAATAACCCTGATGTTTCATGTCAAAAGAAATTTTAAATATTATTTTTTAAACATTAGAATTACAAACCTTTTGAACATCTTTGGAAGGAAAGCATACTGATAAGAGAAACTACACTGAAATATTCAGAAAGTTTCACCAGTGATCACAACTTTCTTTAAGTGGTTTCTCCAGCTCTTATATTGTCACTCACTTTACTTTTTCTTTGCTTTTAAAAATTTAGTTTCAAACTTTTGGAAGATCATATTAGAATAAACTTTATGCTTATTGATTGTTTCCCAACTTTTCTCCATTTACTTAAGCATTCAGTACAAGAAGATAAATTTGGAAATCTATGGCAGTACTTCTTAAAGTATAATGACTATAAGTGGTATCATGTAACTCATAAATAATTACTCTCAAGGAATACCATACAATTTTAAATGTTGCAAATAAAATTAATGAATAGCAAAATATTTATCAGACTGCCAAAATGTGTTGGCACAAACTCACTTTTTAAAGAATCTTCATTTACAAGACTATATCAATTTAAAAAATAAAACAGACTCTGATTGTTTCATGTAAAGATTAAAGTTTTCTTAGTAACTCTTGAGAGATCTGTATGAGTTTCTATTTCTGTGGTTCCACCAGAATAATAAGTTTAGAATATGTATAATTCTCTTTCTTTTTATTTCAGTAAACATCCAACTGTGCTATTGTGTTCAACTATTATCATCTTGACAATCCATAAAATTTATATCAATAGTTATTATATAATTTATCATGTATTGCATTTTTATTTTGATATATTTCAATATCTTAGAAACTCAGATTTTTTTCAGAAATAGTCTGATATATCTTCTTTTATATATCTATACTTAAATACACCTTTAATCAATGATTTTCATAATATTATTTTTATCATTTTCCAGATATAATTTTTCAATCATTTTAAATAATTTATTAATTAATGTTATAATTTTCAGATATATTTCTTAAACAAAGAAATTATCTTTCACAGTCCTCCGTATGTTTAGAGGCACTTCTGAAATTATAGCATGATCAACTGCACTGACTTCTCCCCAGTAGAATAACTATAACTTATGAAAACTATCTGAAAATACAAAATAAGGATCTGAGTCTCCAGAAATCATCCTAATGTCACCCAGGAGATGGAGAAATATTTATTCAAGATAACATTCTAAATACCTGTAGGAAAGAAAATCTGTGGGATTTGAGCCACCAAGCCTCTTTCTCCTTTTCTTTCCTCTTATTTTTTCTTATTCAGTGTAATGAAAATTCTACTCTTGTTGGATGAAGCCAAAGAATGAAGGGCTCCTTCACTTCTTGTTCCTAGTCTAGGGCTATGGTATCTCCCTGGAAGGGGTAGGCTGTGAGTATTTCTCATTCCCCAACCCTATTCCATGTTGCAGAAGCTCTGTTTTAATGCAAGCAGCTGAGAGGTCTGGAGTTTCCTCTCTCCACGCAACTTCCACTTGTATGGTTCGAATCTACGCTGGTGCAAAAAGGTAAAATCTCTAATTACCTTTATCCTAACTGACATTCCATTTACATTTATCCTATTCTGCCATTTCAGAAGAGGAAGCTAAGATGACCACAGGCTAGTGCCTCTGCTCCATGACTGGATTGTAGTTTAGGGGAGTTACTCCAAGAAAACTGAGCAACCTTTTAGTAAGATTAAAAAAGAAAAAAGAGAGAAGACTAAGTTACTAAAAGCGGGAATCTAAGAAGAGACATTACTACCAATGTTACAGAAAACAAGTGTTTTAAGATTACTTTACACAATGGAATCTCTATGAATTTCTTTACTTGTTATTCATTATTATCCAAGAGGAGGCCCAATTTCGTCATTGTTTTCAGTGGTTTCATTGCTTCATAGCAGCGATGAGTGCCCGCTATGGTCCTGGTGATGTAAACAATGCTCAGTATTTAATACCATGCATAAATATTTTAGGTCTTTCTTTAGTGATATCATAGCATTGTATTCATGTACTAAGGCTGCCATAACAAATCACCACAAACTAGGTGGTTTAAAATGTATTCTCACACAGTTTTGGAAACCAGGCCAAGGTATTGGCAAGACCATAATCTCTTTGAAGCTAGTAGAGAATTTGCCTATTCCCAGCTTCTAGTGGCCATTACCAATCCATTGCTTGTGGCAGCATAACTCCAGTCTCTGCCTTCATTTTCAAAGGCCTTCTACCCTGCTTTCCATGTCCTCTCCTCTTCTTTTAAAGACACCAGTCATTGGATTTAGGACCCATGCTAAATCCAGAATTATTTCATCCCTAGGCCCTAAACTATGTACAACTGTGAAGAATCTATGTTCACATTCTGATATTCCTGGTGAATAGGTATTCTGGGGGAAATTATTGAATGTACTTCACACATGAAAATTAAAGTAGTGGAAATTACAAAAGTCAGAAACGCTGGTTTGAATCTTTTCTATGATTAACTGGCTGTGAGATTTTGGGCAAAATACTGTGAACCCCAGGATTCTTACTGGAGGTTAAAACAATGATAATGATTTCTATCTCATAAAGTAATATGGGGATTAGAAATTATGCATATAAAGTGCCTACATACCCTGACTTGGAAATAGTGAATATTTGATAAATGGAAATTAAAAAAAAAAAAAACTTGTCCAAAGTAAAATTTGAATAATAAGAGATAGATCAAGGCTTTAAATTCAAGTGTCTCTGACTTTAGAAACACTTTTCTACAGACTTTATTCTCCTGATACATGTGGAACTGCATTAAAATATTAAATCTACTAGGGGGATGTTCAGATAAGATCCTTTTAGGTAAAGTATGTTTATATGTTTATATTAATATTAGTTATGGTTTGTGGTTATTCCATTTAAGATAAGTTGCTAATGGCCTCTGTCTCAACTTTTGCATAAACAGGGCAAAGGGCCTATCAGATGTAACCCAACTGGAGGGCTTCCAGAACCACAAACCATGAATGATTCCAAGGAATCTCCTATAAGGAAAGTATACAGTAAAGTGGTGATTAAAAATAATAATCAAAGTGAAACAGTTTCTAAAAATGAGAGTTTATATTATGCTCTAAAATCTTAAGTTAGGAAGTTTTAAAAATGTCTGTCCAATTACAACTGAGGCACTTATTAGTTATTCCTTAGTAGTATTTGAGAACTGAATTCAACTACCAATTGTTTCGGGAAATTTACAGTGATTTTACTGACATACTTCTAACTATGTATAGTTCATAATTTTGTTAATCAAACCACTTTACAATTTCTTTTGCTTATTAATTCTTACTTCATATTCTCATTTAAAAATACAATATTTTGAATTTCAGATTCAGTAAAAACAGATTTTATCCAATAATGTGGCTTTTCACATATTAAAATATTTCATGGCTGTTAAACTAAATCAACATATGTCAACAAGGATACGATTCAGAAACTTAAGTGACATAAATTGCAAAAGGAATTACATACATTTCATGAAAAAATGGCAATATTACCTATTTCTTGTGTTTATAAAACTTGTGTATTAAAAATATGAAATGTGAATGAAATAACACCTTTCAATACCATAGTAATAATGATCTCTGATGAAGTCAGGTGGAGAAAGGGACCAAAGGTGTATAGAACTTCATCTGTTAACATGTTATTTCACAGAAAGAAAGTGAGAGTGAAACAAAACGAGAGATCTGAAACAAATAAAGCAAAATATTAACTTCTTTCTGCTGTAGTGTTTTCTGTATGTTTTATACACATGATCATTGTAAAAGTGTAACACTGATTTAGCCATCAAACTGAGGCTAATCTGCTGTTGGAGCTCCCGGTCTATTGAAAACACAACAAGCAAAAAAAAAAAAAAAAAAATAGACAAAATGTGTGACAGTACCAGACTCAAAAAAGTATAATAATCAGATAATCAACATGGCAGAGTAGAAGGACATGCCTTCATCTTCTCCTGCAAGAACTCCAAAATTACAACTCATTGCTGAACAATTGTTGACAGGAGAATGTTGGATCCCACCAAAAAAAGACCCCACATCCAAGGGTAAAGGGGAAGACCCTGCAAGACAGTAGGAGGGGTGAAATCGAGTTTACAATCAAACCCCATAGCCACCAGAGACACTCAGAGGGCTCAAGCAAAACCTTGTGTGCACCAGGAGACCCCAAGAGACTGAGCCAGACCTGACTTAGAGTGTTTGAATGTCACCTGAGGAGGCATGGGTCAGCAGTGGCCTGTTGCAGGGGCAGGGGCTCTGGATACAGCAGACCTGGGTATGGCATAAACTCTCTTGAAAGAGATTGCCATTAATCCCACTGAAGAGCCGCCAGAAGTTACACAGCACTGGGGAAACTTATTCTTGGAGGTTACAAGCAAAACCTTCTGCATACCAGGACACAGGAGAAAGGAGCAGTGGCCCCAAAAGAGACTAACCCAGATTTGGCTGGAATGTCCAGGAGTCTCCAGTGGAGACATGGGTGGGAGGGGACCTGCTTCAGAATTGGGGGCACTGAGTGCAGCAGTGTGTGCATGGGACCAATTGAAGAAAGTCCATAATCTTCATTACCTCCACCATAGTTTGGCCTCAGGTCAAACAGCAGGGAGGGAACAAAGCCCCACTAATCAACAAAAAATTGGATTAAAGATTTACCATCACTTTATGTCAAATAGATGGGGAAATAATGGAAACAGTGAGAGATTGATTATATTCTTTGCAGCCAAAGATGGAGAAGCTCTAAACAGTCAACAAAAACAAGATCAGGAGCTGACTGTGGCTCAGATCATGAACTCCTTATTACCAAATACAGACTTACATTGAAGAAAGTAGGGAAAACCACTAGACCATTCAGGTATGACCTCAATCAAATCCCTTATGATTATACAGTGGAAGTGAGAAATAGATTTAAGGGCCTAGATCTGATAGATAGAGTGCCTGATGAACTGTGGACTGAGGTTCGAGATATTGTACAGGAGACAGGGATCAAGACCATCCCCATGGAAAAGAAATGCAAAAAAGCAAAATGACTGTCTGGGGAGGCCTTACAAATAGCTGTGAAAAGAAGAGAGGCAAAAAACAAAGGAGAAAAGGAAAGATATAAGCATCTGAAAGCAGAGTTCCAAAGAATAGCAAGAAGAGATAACAAAATCTTCTTCAGCCATTAATGTAAAGAAATAGAGGAAAACAACAGAATGGGAAAGACTAGAGATCTCTTCAAGAAAATTAGAGATACCAAGGGAACATTTTATGCAAAGCTGGGCTCAATAAAGGACAGAAATGGTATGGACCTAACAGAAGCAGAAGATATTAAGAAGAGGTGGCAAGAATACACAGAAGAACTGTATAAAAAAGATCTTTATGACCCAGATAACCATGATGATGTGATCACTCATCTAGAGCCAGACATCCTGGAATGTGAAGTCAAGTGGGCCTTAGAAAGCATCACTCCAAACAAAGCTAGTGGAGGTGATGGAATTTCAGTTGAGCTATTTCCTAAGAGATGATGCTGTGAAAGTGCTGCACTCAATATATCAGCAAAGTTGGAAAACTCAGCAGTGGCCACAGGACTTGAAAAGTTAAGTTTTCATTCCAATCCCAAAGAAAGCCAATGACAAAGAATGTTCAAAATACCACACAATTGTACTCATCTCACATGCTAGTAAGTTCAGTTCAGTTCGGTCGCTCAGTCGTGTCCGACTCTGCGACCCCATGAATCGCAGCACACCAGGTCTCCCTGTCCATCACCAACTTCTGGAGTTCACTCAGACTCGCGTCCACCAAGTCGGTGATACCATCCAGCCATCTCATCCTCTGTCGTCCCCTTCTTCTCCTGCCCCCAATCCCTCCCAGCATCAAAGTCTTTTCCAATGAGTCAACTCTTCGCATGAGGTGGCCAAAATACTGGAGTTTCAGCTTTAGCATCATTCCTTCCAAAGAAATCCCAGGGTTGATCTCCTTCAGAATGGAGATTACCGGGAGAAATATTAATAATCTCAGATATGCAGATGACACCACCCTTATGGCAGAAAGTGAAGAGGAACTAAAAAGCCTCCTGATGAAAGTAAAAGAGGAGAGTGAAAAAGTTGGCTTAAAGCTCAATATTCAGAAAACGAAGATCATGGCATCTGGTCCCATCACTCCATGGGAAATAGATGGAGAAACAGTGGGAACAGTGTCAGACTTTATTTTGGGGGCTCCAAAATCACTGCAGATAGTGATTGCAGCCATGAAATTAAAAGACACTTACTCCTTGGAAGAAAAGTTATGACTAACCTAGATAGCATATTCAAAAGCAGAGACATTACTTTGCCGACTAAGTTCCGTCTAGTCAAGGCTATGGTTTTTCCAGTAGCCACGCTAGTAAAGTAATGCTCAAAATTCTCCAAGCCAGGCTTCAGCAATATGTGAACCATGAACTTCCAGATGTTCAAGCTAGTTTTAGAAAAGGCAGAGGAACCAGAGATCAAATTGCCAACATCTGCTGGATCATCAAAAAAGCAAGAGAGTTTCAGAAAAGCATTTATTTTTGCTTTATTGACTATGCCAAAGCCTTTGACTGTGTGGATCACAATACACTGTGGAAAATTCTGAAGGAGATGGGAATATCAGACCGCCTGATGGGCCTCTTGAGAAATATGTATGCAGGTCAGGAAGCAACAGTTAGAACTTGACATGGAACAACAGACTGGTTCCAGATAGGAAAAGGTATATGTCAAGGCTGTATATTATCACCCTGCTTATTTGACTTATATGCAGAGAACATCATGAGAAATGCTGGGCTGGAAGAAGCACAAGCTGGAGTCAAGATTGCTGGGAGAAATATCAATAACCTCAGATATGCAGATGACACCACCCTTATGGCAGAAAGTGAAGAAGAACTAAAGAGCCTCTTGATGAAAGTAAAAGAGGAGAGTGAAAAAGTTGACTTAAAGCTCAACAGTTAGAAAACTAAGATCGTGGCATCTGGTCCCATCACTTCATGGCAAATAAATGGGGAAACAGTGGAAACAATGGCTGACTTTATTTTGGGGGGCTCCAAAATCAATGCAGATAGTGATTGCAGCCAGGAAATTAAAAGACACTTACTCCTTGGAAGGAAAGTTAAGACCAACTTAGCATATTAAAAAGCAGCGACATTACTTTGCCTTCAAAGGTCTGTCTAGTCAAGGCTATGGTTTTTCCAGTGGTCATGTATGGATGTGAGAGTTGGACTGAAAGCTGAGCGCTGAAGAATTGATGCTTTTAGTCCATTGGACTGCAAGGAAATTGAATCAGTCCATCCTAAAGGAGATCAGTCCTGGGTGTTCATTGGAAGGACTGATGTTGAAGCTGAAACTCCAATCTTTGGTCACCTGATGTGAAGAGCTGACTCATTTGAAAAGATCCTGATGCTGGGAAAGATTGTGGGCAGGACAAGAAGGGGACAACAGATTATGAGATGGTTGCATAGCATCACTGACTCAGTGGACATTGGTTTGGGTAGACTCAGGCAGTTGGTGATGGACAGGAAAGTCTGGTGTGCTGCGGTTCATGGGGTTGCACAGACTCGGACACGACTGAGCGACTGAACTGAACTGAAATATTATTTCTTTTGCCTTATTTGTCATATATTTTTTCCCAGCTTGTACCTATATTCTCTTACATAAATGTAAATTTAAGCAGATATTTAGAGTCAACAAATGATGTTATAGAGATTCTACTCTATTTACATTATAGTCATGGAAATAAAAGACCAGATAGTATATTGTCCTTAAAGTTATACCAGCTAAAATCCAACGTGAGACTAGAACTTTGCTATCAGTCTTTTGTTGTTTTCATAAAACATGATGAAATCTAGTTAAAATGCTAAATAATCCCTCAATCTTTTTTGAAAAAACCAAAGTCAAATGGTAAAAATGGCATTGGAGTCCAAAGAGCTGAGTTTCCTCCTCTGCTGCGTCTCCTGTTAGATGTGTAATCCCGACCTATTTAACTCTTCTGGGATTCAGATGACATAAATTGAAATCAAAGCATTGCTTTGAGGTTTAAGTAAGAACACATATTCAAAAACCTAGTAGAGTCCCTGATAGTTAATAATCTCCCAGTGTATGGTATTTTCCTTTCATCATGTTAAACAGTGGAATAATCAGTATGGTTCTCATGATTCTAGCTGATTGGCATCAAGAACTGCAACATTCTCCCTCCCAATCTCTCCTCTATTACAAAACTGAGAACATTCCCCATCACTGCCTCCGGTTGTGTCATTTACACACTCACAGTTACCTCCGTTGCTTCATTATAGCCCCATGAAGTCCTTAAGTTAAATAGAAGTAGAGGTATAAAGATGATTGCTTCTTAATTACTTCAATTCTTGTTTATTAGCACTTTGTTTTTGCCTCATTAAATTTCAATCAAAACTACGACTAAAGAGAAGAAAAGGTAGTGGTTCCCAGTCTAGGGAAACTGAGGGAGGCTACCTGAGGAAAGCCTGTCTGATGGCCTGAAAAAAGCTTCCCTGAGGCAGGAGGGACAATGCTCCTCCTTCATCTGAGGGAACTTGGCAGTACTTAGGCTGCCGGCTCTTCTTCAATCTTCTCGACCTTTAAACCTCCATTAAATGCTGTTGAGTATCGAGTAAAGCCTAAATCTTTTACAGAGAGAGTTATGAGAACATCATCACTTGATAAATTACTTCCTAATTATGCAATGCTACTATTGTCTCTTGTTGAACCAGGGAAATATATGGCTGAAATAGAGATGAATTAAAGCGCAGAAGGAGTGACTCTAAAAGGTATGATATTTTAAATGCGTCAGAATTTATACATGAGGTAAGAGTTCTTAAACTGTATATAAATACTTAGGAGGTTTTTATTTTTTCTGCTTAAGTCCCATATGCTCATAACCTTCTTCCTTTTAAATGCCCATACCACATTTTGCTTATGAGATGCTATATGATGTTCACAAGTGGCAAGAAAGTGGTGAGGAGACTGCCATTAGCAGTACAGTTTCTCTGAAATCAAGTCTCATGAAGTAGGAATGGTTTTAAGTAGGGAAAGAAAATGATCAACCAAGCATTGTAGGCTATGATTTAGTGCAAATTATTTGGGGTGTATTTAATAAATAACACTGGTGGTATAGTTTCACTTTCTGTTATTAATATGTGGACTTTGAAGTCCTTCAACTGCATTCCCAAGTCCAGCATCCAGCTGCTGGGTTTCAGTCAGGCAGCATTCAAAGACCACTGCTTCAATTAGCCACCCCCTACTTTGAACAGGTACTTATTGCCAGTAGTGATAAGCTAGTCAACTAATGAGTCAATTAAAGAAGTAATCAAAGTGTAAAACAGCAGGAAGGGGACTTGCTTCTAAAAGATATTGTAATACTTAAGTTTCAGTCAAGTCAGCTTACTCACAATGCATCAGGTCTGCCTAAAAGAAAATCTTCCTGTGTTTCTTCTAGCTAGTGAAGTGAAAGTTGCTCAGTTGTGTGCGACTCTTTGTGACCCCATAGACTATACAGGGGTCTCCAGGCCAAAATTCTCCGGGCCAGAATACTAGAGTGGGTAGCCTTTCCCTTCTCCAGGGGATCTTCCCAACCCAGGAATCAAATCTAGGTCTCCTCGCATTGCAGGCAGATTCTTTACCAGCTGAGCTACCAGGGAATCCCTCTAGCTGGTTAATTCTGCTTAATTATTTGACATAATCAGTATACTTGCTTATTATTGGCATAGAATCAGTGGAAAACAACATAATCATTTGTTTTGTTTTATTTTAATTCACTATAAGGGCCATTATATGTTAGGAACTAGAGGGTATACAAACAAAAAAAGAGATTTAGTGTTCATCATTTTAATTATTGTGCCAACATTATGTGGATCAGTTGTGCATTTAACCAACTTTCCTCATAGCACTATATAGAAGAATGCTGCTGC
This sequence comes from Budorcas taxicolor, assembly GCF_023091745.1. Taxonomy (NCBI): domain Eukaryota; kingdom Metazoa; phylum Chordata; class Mammalia; order Artiodactyla; family Bovidae; genus Budorcas; species Budorcas taxicolor. The sequence continues at coordinate 94,697,319 of NC_068911.1, read as the reverse complement.
TGCTGCTGCTGCTAAGTTGCTTCAGTTGTGTCCGACTCTGTGCGACCCCATAGACGGTAGCCCACCAGACTCCCCGTCCCTGGGATTCTCCAGGCAAGAACATTGGAGTGGGTTGCCATTTCTTTCTCCAATGCATGGAAGTGAAAAGTCAAAGTGCAGTCGCTCAGTCGTATCCGACTCTTCGTGACCCCATGGACTGCAGCCTACTAGGCTCCTCTGCCCATGGGATTTACCAGGCAAGAATACTGGAGTGGGATGCCATAATCTGTATTCTGACAATATCTGCATGCTTTTTGAATAGTTAGGATTAATGATTATAATATCTGTGAGGAATTTTTTAATTTGAGCAAAATTTTGAAATTATAAAGGAGGTCAATGGAACTTTATTATTAAAGGCACAAGTGCTCCATCAGATGTACATTTTTCTAAAATGTATGTTTGTGATCACATTTCTTAACAAAGTATACAGCAACTTAGAGACTGGAGATGTTCTTATTCTAGTTTCAAAGATAATTTTGATCAAGTGAAATTAGTCCACATATTAGGAAAATTACTTTTATTCTATGTATTCACTGATTCATATTAAAAGGATGGTTATAGATTGTTATCCCATTTTATGGATTGAGAAATCAAGGTATAGGGCAATCATGAACCTTACTCAAGGTCACAGAATTTTTAACTACAGTAGCAAGAGTTCATATCCTGATCTCAAACTATGACTGTTAATCACTGGATTTGGGTAATAGCTAAACCCTGAAATTCTTATTGTAAAAAAAAAAAAAAAAAACCTTTAAAATATTCTTAATACCTTTAGTGAAGGGTAATTTTAATGAGGCAGATAATTTACTCACCTCTTTCTGTCTAAGTAGAATAAAGAAACAGATGTTGTCAAAATTCCTTTACAATCTGATGTTATTTAGTAGACCTGGTGGAATATGTCAAGATTTCAGTCTCTTTTCTGGAGGTCAATACTGAATCTATATTACATTTGGCTACCACAGTGACCTTCCTCTCAGCATTGTCTCTCCCCTTAACTCTGATAGTTATTTCTATCTGTAAATCATTTTAATACTCAACTGATATTTTAGACATAATCACAAGGCATGTGGGAGTAACTAGACAAGTCCCAGGATAGTCCAGAGCAGTGATTCTCAAGTTTAGTGTGTCACGGGATCACATGAAGTTTGGTTAAAACAAATTGCTCAGCTCGCCTCCAGGGTTTCTGAGCTAGAAGGTCTGGAATGGGGTTTAAATTTTTGCCTTTTTAACAGGTCCTTAGGGGATGCTGATGTTGCTGATCTGGATACCACACTTTGAGAAACACTGGTGTGGAAAGAAGAGCAAATTCTTTGGGAATTGAATGTCCCAGGGGTGAGTTACATATTTGCTACTTCAATATATGCTACTATGGGGCAAGATACTTTAGTTCTATAAGTCCTTGTTAATTTATTGTGGAAATCTAAATCTCAAAATCTCAGGAAACTTAAATCTGTCAATACACAGTGTTTCATAGGTATTCATGTATTTTCTTTGAAGTTCTTCCTTCAGTGATTTATAAAAATATTTTTAATAAATATTCTATTAAGTATATTCACTCATTGTCCACTAAGCTGCATTTTCCTTTTTGAAGATTGCCATGGTTATTTTTGTTTTATTTTATTAAACTTTTATAATTGATGATCAAAATTAATGTATTCCCTTGTGTTTTCTTCTTTTTATGTGTTCAATAAAGAAGGTCTTTGCCTTGATATCAGATGCATGCATACTCATATTGTCTTCTAGTTAATTTCTGTTTGGATATTTAATATTTAATCAATCTGAAAGTGTATAGGTAATGTGGTTTGGGTGTGTGTGTGTGTGTGTGTGTGTGTGTGAGTGAGTGCATGGAGAGAAAGAGAAAGGAAGACAGTTTAACCCAAATAAATGCTTAACTTGACTGATTTAATGTCCCATATTAAAGCTGTGACAAAAAAAGCTGTATGCCTATTTCTGGTAAAAATAGTGCTTATTGCAGTCCTTATCATTTTTCTGCAAGTGACATTCAGCATTCAATCAAATGTAAGGCACACCTTTGAAAGAATGAAGGGAAGAAGGGAAAAAAGAAAATATAATTCACCATCAAGAGATAAAGCATAACTTAGGTCAAACTGGACATGGAAAAACACACTGGTTCTAAATTGGGAAAGGAGTATGTCAAGGCTGTATTTTTCACCCTGCTTATTTAACTTACATGCAGAGCACATCATGAGAAATGCTGGGCTGGATGAAGCACAACCTGTGCTTTCAAGATTGTTGGGAGAAATATCAATAAACTCAGATATGTAGATGACACCACCCTTATGGCAGAAAGTGAAGAAGAACTAAAGAGCCTCTTGATGAAAGTGAAAGAGGAGAGTGAAAAAGTTGGCTTAAAACTCAACATTCAAAAAACTAAGATCATGGCATATTGCCCCAACACTTCATGGCAAATAGTTGGCAAAGCAGTGGAAACAGGGACAGACTTTATTTTCTTGGGCTCCAAAATCACTGCAGTTGGTGACTGCAGCCGTGAAATTAAAAGATGCTTGCTCCTTGGGAGAAAAGCTGTGACCAAGCTAGACAGCATATTAAAAAACAGAGACATTACTTTGCCAACAAAGGTCTGTCTAGTCTAAGCTATGGTTTTTCCAGTAGCCATATATGGATGCAAGAGTTGGACTATAAAGAAAGCTGAGTGCCAAAGAATTGATGCTTTTCAACTGTGGTGTTGGAGAAGACTCTTGAGAGTCCCTTGGACTGCCTAAACCAGTCAATCCTAAAAGAAATCAGTCCTGAATATTCATCAGATTGACTGATGTGGAAGCTGAACCTCTAGTACCTTGACCACCTGATATGAAGAACTAACTCATTGGAAAAGCCCCTGATGCTGGGAAAGATTGAAGGCAGGAGTAGAAGGGGGCGACAGAAGATGAGATGGTTGGATGGCATCATCGATTTGATGAATATGAATTTGAGTGAGCTCCAGGAGTTGGTGATGGACAGGAAGCCTGGCGTGCTGCAGTCCATGGGGTCGCAAAAGTCAGACATGACTAAGTGACTGAACTGAGGTCAAAGAGTTATCTAAAGTAAAACATGAAGATCACCAACAGTATTAAAAAAAAAATTGTGCATCCAAGAGCTGTGAAGCACTATAAAACAGCCTAAAATGCATGTAATTGGAGTTAAAGAAGAGAGGGGAAAAGTGGAAGAAATACTTGAAAAAGCCATAGATGACAATTCTCCAAAATTAATGAAAGAAAACAAACCATGTTTCCATGAATCTGAGACAACTTCATCAAAATTAAACAAACATACAAAAAATAGTAACATCAAAGTCAAACTGCTGAAAAGCTGCCAGAGAAGGTTAAGGGGATGGGGACATTATATACATAGAAGCAAAGGCAAGAATAAGAGAAAAATTCTTATCAAAATGATGCAAGCCAGGAAACAATGGAATGAGAATGAGATCTTTAAAGTGCTGAAAGAAGGAAAACCATCAACTTAGGATTCTATATCCAGCAAAATGAAGCCAAATGAAAGAGGTTTTTTTTTTTTTTTTTTTTAATAAACAAAAGCTGTGCAAAAAATATTTCAAGCAAAATGCACTACAAGTTTGCTAAGGAATGTCTTAGGGCAGAAGCAGTATGATTTCAGATTAAAATTGTGATCTGCACTAAGAAAATAAGAAAATGCATGTAAATAGAAAAGACATTATTTCCTTAGTTTGAAATGCTTCAGAAGATAATTTACTGTCTAATGCAAAAAGTTGTACTGTCGAATTTATACAATGTTTAGAATTAAATACATGATAACAGTAGCATAAATATAGAACAAAAACAGATACATTTTAAAATTTACCATATGTGAAGAGGTATAACAGATTAATATGTATGGCTCTATTTGTTAAGCATATATATATATATGTGTGTGTGTGTGTGTGTTTATATATATATATAGGGGCTTCCCTTATAGCTCAGTTGGTAAAGAATTTGCCTGCAATGTAGGAGACCCCAGTTTGATTCCTTGGTTGGAAAGATCCCCTGGAGAAGGGATAGGCTACCCACTCCAGTATTCTTGGGCATCCCTCATGCTCAGCTGGTAAAGAATCTGCCTACAATGTGGGAGACCTGGGTTCAGTCCCTGGGTTGGGAAGATCCCCTGGAGAAGGGAAAGGCTACTCACACCAGTATTCTGGTCTGGAGAATTCCATGGACTGTATAGTCCATGGGGTCTCAAAGAGCAAGACATGACTGAGTGACTTTCCCTTCACTTCATGTTTGTGTGTGTATATATATATATATATATATATATATATATATATATATATATATGTCATGTATATGTATAACATTACATATCTACTAATGATATTAAAATCTACTAGAATCTTCACTAAAATTATTTCAGTATCTCTATAAAACTGGAAGAAAAAATAAAATCTACTGGATATTTGCTTCCTTATTTTCTGTTGAGACATTAATTTTCTGGAAAATGAATGTTAAACTCTTATATATGATACCTAATTGCTTTTATTCAATTTTCAATTTAAATTTTATTTAGTTTGCTTTCTTTTTTGTTACTGAATAGATGACTATTTAAACATTATATATGCTATATTTTATTCTTTAGCTGATTATATCCCACTTTAAACATTCAAGCTCATTTTCCATATTATTTTCTTAAGTATTTTAATGTTTATGTCTTTTCTCAAATAAGTGAGAACTGTGACTCATAATGTCCTCTTTTTTTCTCCTTTTTTGTTACTCTTCCCTCCATGGTTCCTTCTAAAGTATAAATTCTGAACTATGCTGATTGTGTTCTTTTTATATTTTTAAAATTAATACTTATGTCAACCATAAGAAACTTCTAAATTTGTAATCCACCATTTATTATTTTTATAATCCCTCTCCAGTTCAGTTCAATTCAGTCGCTCAGTCGTGTCTGACTCTTTGCGACCCCATGAATCGCAGCATGCCAGCCTCCCCGTCCATCACCAACTCCGGGAGTTCACTCAGACTCATGTCCATCGAGTCCGTGATGCCATCCAGCCATCTCATCCTCTCTCGTCCCCTTCTCCTCCTGCCCCCAATCCCTCCTAGCATCAGGGTCTTTTCCAGTGAGTCAACTCTTTGCATGAGGTGGCCAAAGTACTGGAGTTTCAGCTTTAGCATCAGTCCTTAGGAGTACATTTAAAAAAAAATTTTACTATTGGGGTATAATTGCTTTACAATGTTGTGTTAGTTTCTGCTGTATAAAAAAGTGAACCAGCTATGTGTATGTGTGCATGTGAGCTCAGTTGTGTCTGACTCTGTGACGCCATGAACTGTAGCCCACCAGGTTCCTCTGCCCATGGAATTTTCCAGGCAAGAATACTGAAATGGATTGCATTTTCTCTTCCAGGGGATCTTCCCAGTCGAGGGACCAATCATGCATCTCCTGCATTGGCAGCTTGATTTTTTTACCACTGCGCCACCTGGGAATATATACATAATCTCCCCCTTGAGCTTCTCTCTTACCTCCCCCATCTCACCTCTCTAGATCATCACAGAGCACTGTGCTGAGCTCTCTGTCTTATACAGCAGCTACACTAACAAAACAGAAGTACATTTTAAAAAATGCTTTCAAAGAGGACATTTGTGTGGTAACTTTTATGTATATATAACCCTCAGAATGTTTTTAACACTTGCCTTTTAATGGCAATTTTTCTGGTTATAAAATTCTAGTTTCCAAGTTATTTTGCTTTGTTATTTTAAAAATATTCCAATACCTTGGCTTTTATCACTTTTCAGGAATCTGACTTCTTTCTAGGGAATTCCTTCTTTGGAAATAATTTTCAAATTTAACTGTAAGGGCCTGATTGTGTTTTATTTCTTTCCTTTTTTAAGATATTCTGTATAGCTAATACCTTAACACTTTTTTTCATTTTTATGACATTTTATTATGATTTCTTCCATTATTTCCTATTCTATCCTTTACTATTTTTTGTTTCATTCAGCATTTCCAATTATAGTTTTTCTTTTAACTCTTTTAATTGTTTTCTGATGCATTTTTAGCAAATTCTTTGAGTTTATTTTTCAGCTCATACAGTTTGCCATTTGACTATTCAAACTATCCATTGGGTTCATTATTTCAACAATCATTTTAATTTTAGTAACCAGATCTCTGCTTGTGTCATCTTTAATGTTACCTAATGCTGTTTTATGTTTTTCTTCAAGGATATTATCTATTTTATATGTTTTTTTTTCCAACCCATTAACTCTGCTTTCTCTGTGGTATACTGTTTAGTGTGCCTGCCTACTTTTATAATCTTTTCAATCCTGAGATGTTTTATTAATGCACTTTATGATTTCATTCATCCCTGGAAGTATTAAGGTAAATATATGCTGTGTACTTTGGCCACCTCATGCGAAGAGTTGACTCGTTGGAAAAGACCCTGATGCTGGGAGGGATTGGGGGCAGGAGGAGAAGGAGACGACAGAGGATGAGATGGCTGCATGGCATCACTGACTCGATGGACATAAGTCTGAGTGAACTCCGGGAATTGGTGATGGACAGGGAGGCCTGGCGTGCTGCGATTCATGGGGTCGCAAAGAGTCGGACACACTGAGCGACTGAACTGAACTGAACTGAACTGATGCTGTGTCATACCATAGGCTTGGATATGGGTAAGAACTCAAGCTTTGGACTTGTTCTTAATAAGATAATTAAGGAAATAAATGGGTATGGAGAACTTCAAGGCAAAGACCATTGTTATAATGTGTATTTTACCTGTTCTTTCTTACACCCCACCAGTTGGCTGGGTTTCAGGGGGACTCCCCAGTGCCTCTTCCACAGCTGCAGATATTTCCTGGGTCTTTTCGGTGCGTTGTAATCATCTAGCAAATGGTACAGAATGAGCATTTGAAGGAGGAAACACTCAGAGGCTGGCCCCTGTGTGTGCTCCTAATAACTTTCCCCTAGATAGGTTTCAGGAACGGCCTGATGCACCTTTAGCAGCAACTCTGGGCTAGCGTGACTGCTCTATAGCAGAATGGAACTAGTAGCGTCCTCTGGAGAAGAAAATGGCAATCCACTCCAGTATTCTTGCCTGGAAAATCCCATAAACAGAGGTGTCTGGTGAGCTACAGCCCATGGGGTTGCAGTGTTGGACAGATTTAACGGCTGAGCATGCAAGCACACAGTAGCATCCAGACATTTAGGGTTGGAGCCAAGGTCATGACTAGCAAACTTTCCCCCATTTATCTTCTTTAGACACTTGTGCTCAGTCGCCCAGTTGTGTCCAACTCTCTGGGACCCCATGGACTATAGCCTGCCAGGCTCTACTGCCAGGGACTATCCCCTGCCAGGGACTGAACCCAAGTCTCCTGCATCTCCTGCCTTACGGGCAGATTCTTTACCTGCTGAGCCACTGGGGAAGCTTTAGATAAGTAAGTAAGTAAGTATTAGTAGCTCAGTCATGTCTGACCCTTTGCAACCCCATGCACTGTAGCCCACCAGGCTCCTCTGTCCATGGAATTCTCCAGGCAAGAGTACTCTGGAGTGGGTTGCCATTTCCTTCTCCAGAGGAATCTTTTTGACTCAGGGATCAAACGAGGGTCACCTGCATTGCAGGCACTTTCTGTACCTACTGAGACATGAGGGAAGTTCCTAACTTGTTCTCTATGTGATGCCATCATTGCCACTAGTACAGAGGAACCTTCCTTATTTCTCTCTTTCTTGAGGATTTTCACACTAGCATGTGATTTAAATTTTAAGGACTACTTCATGTAAATGTCTTTGAAAAGGCTGTTTTTGAGAGTTTAGTACGACTGTGCACTCCCTTAGTTTCATAATCTACAAAGAAACTTTCTTAATTTTCAAGAGAGAGAGACAAGAGAAGAAAGACGACATCAGTGTAGCATTTTTTTCCCAAACAGGTACATATGCACACACATAATTCTATTTTCCTCACTGTTACAGTGGGCAATTGTACCATTAAGCTTAAATTGTGTCTTCCCAGGTGACACTAGTGGTAAAGAACCCACCTGCCAATGCAGGAGGCATAAGAGATATGGGTTTGACCCGTGGGTTGGGAAGATCCCCTGAAGAAGGAAATGGCAACCCACTCCAGTATTCTTGCCTGGAGAATCCCATGGACAGAGGAGCCTGGCGGGTTACAGTCCATGGGGCTGCAAAAGAGTCAGACATGACTGAAGTGACTTAGCAAGCTTAAATTGTAAATCTCAAGAGTTTTGTAAAGAAAATCACTAATAAATTCTATCGACACAAGGAATCCCTAGACCATTTGCTTTTAAAAATTACAAATAATATTATTCAGTTTAAATTATGGATTACATATTTAATATCTTTAATCACTTTTGAAGTACCTAACTTCAATTATTAATTTAACCCTCAATGAGCATTTTAGGTTTTTAATTAAGATTTCCATAATTTTTAACATACAATATAGTCTTTATCCTGAAATTATCCTTGAATAACCGAAAAAATTTTATCAAATCAAAATATATCAGGTTTAATATAAAAACCACATTTAATTGGAGAATGAGACACCTAAGAGTGCCCTTAGCTTGACTGGGATACCATTGAAGTTTTGAACCCAAGCTAGCTGAGGCTTTGAATTTATTCAACTTTCAAAAAACGTTACATATATGTTGAGTTTATATATATATATATATATATAATAAATACATATATTATATGCTTGCATGTGTTTAAAGAGTGCCCCATACAAAATATATTTTTTACTGGCTTATGAAAATACTTTTATGTTCACATGTTCATTTGCACACTTTTTTTTTTTTTTTACAAAATATCCCCTGAATCCTTCTCTTGGTTTACAAATAACCATTGTTTGTGACTTTCCCAATTAGTTTAAATAGTAATAAGCAGGTAGAGTTGAAAAGAGAATTGAGCTCCCCAATACTGATAGTTTTATTACATCTTGTAGATGTAGCCTAACTGTGACTATTCTTTCAATGGGAGGGAAAATTAAAAAAGAAATTGTCTTCTCTCATGGAGATGTGCAAAAGGTGCTAAGAGATGTGGTAAAGAATGTGAAAGATGAAAAATAATGCTAGGATGTTAGTGTTTTCTCCCTATTTTGTTTACTTTACTTGAATTATGGTTGATATTATTTGGATATCAAGTTTTCTTATAGTGTGCACTGAAATCAACATGCATTTAACACAAATAAAAGACACTATGAGAAAAAAAAAACCCAGTGAAAACAGGGTTTGGGGAGAATATCCTAGGCTTGTTTGTGAGATTTGAGGGCTTTGTCATTTAGAAATCTCCTTGTGATGTATTAATTAACTGAAAACAGGAACTTATCGTGTCCAAACAGTGTATACATTGCAAGAGTGCAATGTGCTAGGAGCACCTAAGTGAGCAATTGCGTTGTGAAACCACAATGAAAAGACTCAAGCAGAAAACAGCTTTCTAAAAATTGCACCTTTTGATGTGCTGGTGACATGAAATTGACAGAGTTAGGTGGAATAATGACTTTAAACATGAATTCCTCCTCTCTTCAGACAGGCAGTATCTTGAGGTACTCATTAGGTCTCACAGGGAAAGAGGATTTAGCAAATTCCTTTTTTTTTAACTTTCACAAAACTGTTAAGTATTTTGATATATATGATTACTCTGCTTGGAAGGTATCCAGAGCAGGTAAATTTGGGAATAAGCTGGTCAAAGTCACACTGCTTGTACCCCAGGAGAGTCTATGCTGTGAGGTGCTGCATGGTGCCTGGTACACACTAGATCAGTTCTGCCTGAACCTAACTGCATGAATTTAATTTCAAAAGCAAACCTTTGAGGTTTGATCCACCAGCCTGCTCTTCACTACCTTGCAGTCAAAAGCTTGCATTTTTAACGCCTGTGATTATAGGCTCCTGGGGTGCTTCTGATATCATGGTTTTTAGAGGAACACCGTCATAAATGTTGTAACTCAGAGAAGTACAAAGACAATGCTTTCAACATTTGTCATATATTAGTAGTCACCAAGAGTTTCCAGATCAGCCTTAAGGAAAATGGGTATTTATTTATTTTTACCATTTTCCCAGGGAATTAGATTTTCTTTTCCATGTGCAGCATTTATGAGAAAGGTATATATGTGCCCATGACCTTTCCTAATATAATAAGGATTGCATAGCCAACAATACCATTAAAAAATCAACATATCATCAAAGCCTCAATAATTAATTACTCAATGGTTGATCCTCATGGCTTTCCTTATGCTTTAGTTTTAACTAACATTCCAATAGATGTTTGAAGAAGAAAACCACTTGTGTGTGTGTGTGTATGTGTGTGCATCTGCTTCAGTATGTGTCTGTACACACACACATACCACTCTTCACTCATGCACAGTTCTCTGTTATAAGGGGTCATAATGCTGTGCCATCTAGTAGCTTACAATGAAAAACACCCAGCCAAAAAGACAGGACTTGATTTAGTGTTAAAAGTTATGAAACTAGGTGAAAAGAAAAGCTTCAGAAAGCTAGCTATCAAAATTTTAAAATAACAAAGTTTCTCTTATGGGCTAGTTTTAATATTGTTGTCTGTGCTTCCAAACTAGTAGTAGAATTTTCCTTATTCCAGACCTTTATAATGATCCTCCTCAGATAGAGTTTGGAAATGGAAATTTCAGAAATAATCTTTTGGCAAAGAAATGGCCTATCTGACCTAATTGCAAGGTCTTTCTCTCCCTCTCTTCTATCATTTGGAGAAAAGCTGCGTGGGATAAAAACATTTCTCTTCTCACTATGTTTTGCACATTGTCAGAATTTATTAACACAGTATTTTTAGAAGAATGACAGGGTTATTAGACATTTCATGGCAGAAACTCAAAAACAATTCTGCATCCTGTTTGGTCAAAACTTGTAAAATTTTCAAGAACCACAGCAGCAAAAGTTATCTTCCAGGGTATGTATTAAATGCAGACTTGCCAAGATGGTAGAACGTGAAATTAGGAGAGAAAAACAGAGTCAAGTATAAAGTCATATTATGCATTAGCATGTGTGGGATAGATGCTATTATAATTTATGATGAACAAAGGCTCACAAAAATATATAAATACCTTCATTTAAATGGCCTAATCTTTGGACACTCCACATAGCACATATGTGTCTATACCATGGGAGAAAAACCAGTTAAATACTAAATTAAAAAAATAAAATTTGAAAACGCAGCCAGTAAACTATTTGACTTTCTCCTTTGATATTCAAAATATTAATCGCTATTTTTTCTAATTTCGACTAATAAATTCACTGAATTGATCTTATATACATTGTTCAGCAAGAAGAATACAAAATATAATCATATATTGGCCCACTGGTAATATAAGTTAAAAAGTTTTGTTCATCTAAAGAAAAGCTATTTGAGTTTCTTTAACTGAAAGAATATAGCTTAAGTTTTACCATTTGGTGTTTATTTTTGTTTTTGTTTTTGTTTTTTTTCTCACTAGGTTACTATGTGCTCCTGGTGAAACTTCTTTTATCTTCCAATCTCTGGTTTCAAATATGTTGTTTTAAAAAGAAGTCTATGAAATTAATGTGAAGGATAATAAAACAATTCAAAAGAATTAATAGCAAAAACACAGATGACTATCTAGCTTGATTGAGAGAGGATGAAATAATTGGTATATAGAAATATACTTACATTCATATTCATATGTTTTCTCAGGTCTTAATTCATTAAATATTTACTAAGTACCTAATTGTCTTGACCACAAGATCTAGACCTTGTGAGAGATGTCAGGAATGCAAAGGTAAATATGACTTTGTATCCCAGTATAACATAGATAGAAGGAAGAAGATATTAAAAAAATTATGAAAAGGAGCCATAGCTGTATAACATAAGCTTGCATACATTACACTGAGGTACCAGAAGGAGAGTGGCTAAATTTACCAGGTCTGGAAAGTGGTGGAAATGGTCTGAGAAGCCTCACTGATGGGGAATTTTGTTGATTTGTCTGTCTTTGAGTTGAAATCTATGAAAATATGTGACAGGCCAAGAGAAGAGCACACCAGAGAAGTCAGGTTAGTTTTCCCATCATAGTCTATAAAGTAAAAGCAAGTACTATCATCTATAAAATGAGAGAATAAGGGTAATAAAAGAGGTAAAATACCAATTAACATAGAATGACTATTAGCTTATGTCTTTAGTCAAAATCAATCATATGACAACATTATGAAATAATTGATTTTCTCCTGGTATCTACAGCTCTAGTAGTTATACTCACCATTTATACCAGGTATCCAGAATTTCATGACACAAAGTTAGTTACACTCTGTCAGTTGCCTTCAGGATTGTTTCTGTTCCAGTTCCCACCCCACCCCATCTCTTCTACTCTGTGCTCCATTGCTTCTCACTTAGTGGTTGATGGAAAGCAATCTGATAAGCTAATTCTTACTAAGGTTTAATTACTTAACAGCATGATTATTAAATCTCTAAGGGTATTTGGATTTTGAATAGAGGGCTCGTCGATGTTAAAAGTCTTAATTGAACAGAATTAGTTAGTGGATTTTTCAGTCAGGGAGGACATTTTGTTAGGGTACAAAAGGCAACAGAGAAGACAATTATAGAAATACTTCATGTTTTTTTTTTTTTTTAAAAACAGCATGCTCAAGTGGAAACAGTATTATATTTAAAGTTAAAATCCGATGTGTATTACCATCTAAACTGTTACTTTGGGCAAGTCAGTTGGTCCCTGAGTCTCAGTTTTCTCATCTTCATGATAGAAATATTAATAGTTATGCTACCAAGAGTTGCTAGGATTAAGTGGGAAGTAGGTTGAAGTTCTTTATAAAGTATAAAAGCACATTATTATTATCTCATTCAGAAAAATTTAGGTTTATCTGCATTTACATCAGTTAATATTCCTCTTTTACTTAATTCAATTAAGTAGCTATAAAGACAGTCAATATAAGAATGCTGCTGCTGCTGCTGCTGCTAAGTCGCTTCAGTCGTGTTCGACTCTGTGCTACACCATAGACAGCAGCCGACCAGGCTCCTCTGTCCCTGGGATTCTCCAGGCAAGAACACTGGAGTGGGTTTCCATTTCCTTCTCCAATGCATGAAAGTGAAAAGTGAAAGTGAAGTTGCTCAGTCGTGTCCGACTCTTAGCAATCCCATGGAGTGCAGCCTACCAGGTTCCTCTGTCCATGGGATTTTCCAGGCAAGAGTACTGGAGTGGGATGGCATCGCCTTCTCCAATAGAAGGATGACTGACTTGTAATTAATGAAGTTTATCTTGTGGATATATATATATATATATGCTTTCTAAACGTATTGTTTGCATCTAAAGTTTTAAAGATAATATCCACAAAGAAGATGGAAAGAGGAAGCTGTCCAAAAGAATAAATGAAGAAATGAAAATTGCAGGACCCTAAGATGGGTTCTAGGAAAATAAAGCTGCAAGTTAATTGAGAATTTTAAAAGACTCAAAGGAAACTAAGTGGGGATCTCCTTGCTGTCCAAGGGACTCTCAAGAGTCTTCTCCAACACCACAGGTCAAAAGCATCAATTCTTCAGTGCTCAGATTTCTTTATAGCCCAACTCTCACATCCATACATGACTACTGGAAAAACCATAGCTTTGACTAGATGGACTTTTGTTGGCAAAGTAATGTCTCTGCTTTCTAATATGCTCTCTAGGTTGGTCATAGGTTTTCTTCCAAGGAGCAAGTGTATTTTAATTTCATGGTTGTGGTCACCATCTACAGTGATTTTGGAGCTCCCCCCTCAAAAAAAAAGCATATATGGTATAGTTAATATATAACAATAAGAAAAACAATTAATTAAATCCTGTGTTCAACAGTGGGGCAAAAGTATATAGCATCAATGCATCATTATAGGTAGAATAGAGTAACACAATTTATTGGATGATTTGGGAGTAACTATCAACATTTAAATATATGTATGACCCAATTCTTTTTTAAAAAATTTTTCCTAGAACATACAAGAACAGCTTTATTTTTTATAGTGATTGTTTAGAGACAAATGAATAGCTATCTGCAGAGAAATGTTTCAAGCAATTTTGCAACTGAAAAGAAGAGAAAGTGTGAAATCCAATAAAGGAGAATAATGATAAAAGAGTGGTTACTTCACAAAAAGAGCTCCTGGTTTCCAGCCCTGCTGATGAGAACATTAAAAGTGTATGTAATTGGACACTTTCCATAAATAACACTTAAGAAAACATGGAAAATGGAAGATAAAACAAGTGAAAATTAGGTAAATGTTTTCACTTACATAAAAGGAGATTTGTGAATTTGAAGTTTAATAAGCAGAAGATCTATGCAACAAAATTACATTATGGATTTGCAAGTGTGTATGTTGTTAACATTTTGCTATGTTACCAAGACATTTTTGTTCAAGCTAATGTGATTTATTTTTGATAGATCTATTAGCGTAGTGGATTAAAGAAATGCCACACACACCTTATATTTTTATACAAGCAAGGCATGTGGCAAAATCTCAAGCTCTTCAGGATCACCAGAGGAAGACGGACTTAACCATCACTTAGTAAGCTTTGGAATGTCAACTTGGGACACAGAAAAAGCATTGCTGCCTAGTAGAATGGGCAGAACTTAAGAAACAGAAAGAAGACAGGCATAGATATAGCACCTAGACTTTGGAGTCAAACCGGAGTATGAATCCATGTTCAGAAATGTCCTATTTAATAATTCGTATATTTGTGTTTATTTCTCCAAGCATCAAGGTTTTTTTTTTTTTTTTAATGTCATTTGAGAATTAGAATGTTGCATATACCAAATGTTGTATGAATGTATCTTGATTCAATGATGTAAAGTTACCAAAACCTGATAAATGTTCCAAGCTTGTTGAGAAGAATTAATCATCACTTATTTTTTGTTATATTAAATTAATGACAATGGGCTTCCCTGATAGCTCAGTTGGTAAAGAATCAGCCTGCAATGCAGGAGATCCTGGTTAAATTCCTGGGTCAGGAAGATCCACTGGAGAAGGGATAGGCTATACACGCTAGTATTCTTGGGCTTCCCTGTGGCTCAGCTAGTAAAGAATCCACCTACAATGAGGGAGATCCCTGGGTTTGATCCCTGGGCTGGGAGGATCCCCTGGAGAAAGGAAAGGCTACCCACTCCAGTATTCTGGCCTGAAAAATTACATGGACTCTATAGTCCATGGGGTCGCAAAGAGTTGGACACGACTGAGTAACTTTCACTTTCACTGACAATAACTAAATAAATATTCCATATCTAAAAAATAAAGTTGCCAATCTTAAGATTGTTGGGAGAACCAAAGAAAAACTAAAGGAAAGGTGTTTGGTAAGATGACAAGCATCAAGTATTGTGATTAAAACAAATACACAGAGGATGTAATTAATTAGAAGGATCTAAGCAGAGAGTAGTCTTTTTTCTCACTATAGGCAGTAGCAGAAGAGACAGAAAGCATCTGAATAACCATGTTATCACTTCCTACTGTAAAGAGGAAAGACAATCTGTTCTCAAGAAGGATGCTTAGCACAAAGCATTCTGTTGGGTAAAGAATATTACAGTTGAGACACTAACACTATTAAATATCTGCAGAAAATTTCCTTTTATTTGAGACTTGCTGTGTAACTCAGTTTTCCACTAATGTTTTTTTTGAAGTCCACTTAAAATAAATCTTCAACATCTAAGATAAACTCAGAATGTGTTCCTTGTCTCCTAAGAGAGCCTAACATCAATGTTAAATAAAAACTCAAAAGGATGAATTGTTCTAAACTAACATAATAAACGTAAAGGGGTTGAATGCCCACAGTTTTGGGCAGAGTATTCAACTTTTTCTGGTACTTTTTTTTTGGTATCTATTCTGAAGAAAAGTTATGAGCAACCTAGATAGCATATTCAAAAGCAGAGACATTACTTTGCCGACTAAGGTCCTTCTAGTCAAGGCTATGGTTTTTCCAGTAGTCATGTATGGATGTGAGAGTTGGACTGTGAAGAAGGCTGAGCGCTGAAGAATTGTTGCTTTTGAACTGCGGTGTTGGAGAAGATTCTTAAGAGTCCCTTGGACTGCAAGGAGATCCAACCAGTCCATCCTGAAGGAGATCAACCCTGGGATTTCTTTGGAAGGAATGATGCTAAAGCTGAAACTCCAGTACTTTAGCCACCTCATGCAAAGAGTTGACTCATTGGAAAAGACTTTGATGCTGGGAGGGATTGGGGGCAGGAGAAGAAGGGGACGACAGAGAATGAGATGGCTGGATGGCATCACTGACTCGATGGACGCTAGTCTGAGTGAACTCTGGGAGTTGGTGATGGACAGGGAGGCCTGGCGTGCTGCGATTCATGGGGTCGCAAAGAGTCGGACATGACTGAGCGACTGAATTGAACTGAACTGAACTGTAGACACAACTAAGGCTATGATGATTTTAGATAATACAATCAAGATAAAATGGTTAGTATGACTTGGCTAATAATGAGCAATCATAAAAGAATGCTTATCATTATTATAAGATAAGTGAATTAGTAAACACCTAATATTTGGAACAAATAAGAATGTTTCATTTTTTTGAAATTTAAATACTGTACTCAATGGTAAGTGCAGTATGATCCAAGAGGATGAAAACACCATGAAACAGATAATGGGATTTTATGTTGCATTACACATGAGTACTGTGTGTTCATGAGGAGAAATCATTGTTTTACTTTACAGAGTTAAGATACCATCTAAAGGACTTAGTTCTGGGAGTAATATTTTAAGAACTTGAGCAAATGTGTGTGGATCACAACAAACTGGAAAATTCTTCAAGAGGTGGAAATATCAGACCACCTTACCTGCCTCCAGAGAAATCTGTATGCAGGTCAAGAAGCAACAGTTAAAATGGACATGGAACAACAGATTGGTTCCAAATCTGGAAAGGAGTACATTAAGGCTGTATGTTGTCATGCTGTTTATTTAACTTATATGCAGAGTACATCATGAGAAATGCTGGGCTGCATGAAGCATAAGCTGGAATCAAGATTGCCGGGAGAAGTATCTATAACCTCAGATATGCAGATAACACCACACTTATGGCAGAAAGTGAAGAAGAACTAAAGAGCCTCTTATTGAAATTGAAAGGGGAGAGTGAAAAAGTTGGCTTAAAAAGTCAACATTCAGAAAAGTAAGATCATGGCATCTGGTCCCATCACTTCATGGCAAAAAGATGGGGAAACAATGGAAACAGTGAGAGACATTATTTTTTTGGCCTCCAAAATCACTGCAAATAGTGACTGCAGCCATGAAATTAAAAGACGCTTGCTCCTTGGAAGAAAAGCTATGACCAACCTAGAGAGCATAATAAAAAGCAAAGGCATTCCTTTGCCAACAAAGGTCCATCTAGTCAAAGCTGTGGTTTTTCCAGTAGTCATGTATGGATGTGAGAGTTGGACTATAAAGAAAGCTGAGCACTGAAGAATTGATGCTTTTGAACTGTAGTATTGGAGAAGACTCTTGAGAGTCCCCTGGATTGCAAGGAGATCCAACCAGTCCATCATAAAGGAAACCAGTCTTGAATATTCATTGGAATGACTGATGCTGATTTGTAACTCCAATACTTTGGCCACCTGATGTGAAAAATTGACTCATTGGAAAAAACCCTGATGCTGGGGAAGTTCAAAGGCAGGAGGAGAAGGGGATGACAGAGGATGAGATGGTTGGAGGCACCACCTACTTGATGGAGGTGAGTTTGAGTATGATCCAGGAGTTGGTGATGGACAGGGATGCCTGGCATGCTGCAGTCCATGGGGCTGCAAAGAGTCAGGCATGACAGAAACTGAACTGAACTGAACTGAACTGAGCAAGTGTAGAGATGGTTAAAAATTTGGAGCAATTAATGACTTTTGATTTGGAAAACAGAAATATCCAAGGGGGGAAAGAAAATCTAAAATGTTTGCAGACTTGAAAGGAGAAATAAATTAGGACTAAGTGGAGAGAGTTACAAGAATCAGATTTTGAGCAAATAATGGACACAAAATCAGAAATAGATCTCTCTGATAATTCAATGATATGTTTTAGGAATTGGAATCTTCATTCTGGCCAGCTTTCAGTGATCTTTGATATATGCTAGACAAGGGGAGGCAAGTCCACAGTCTGCTTGCCACCACGCTGCTCTCCAGAACTCAAGACATATGTTCTCAGTCAGCCAAGGACTCTTGCTCAATGGATTGATAAGTATCCTTCAATCTCGAATCATGATTGAATCCTTTAAGTTGCATTTATGCAGCCACTGCCAATCAATTAGTGTTGCATTTCTGCCTAGATGTTCTCTAAGGTTCTATAAATTCTAATATATCATGATATTAATGTTCAAACTATATTTTCTCACCAAGAATATAGGACATTATGACCTCCATTTACTTATATAAAAGTAAAGGAAGTAAAATTTTCAGCCAAAACTGGCTGAAATTAATGTCTATTTCTAACAATAAATAATTTTGAGACAATTGTCAAAACTTAACAGAATCACCAGATGATATGTTTTCTAGACAAGTCAAATTTACAACAATGTATTTTTACTTTTTATAATGTAACATAAAGCCTAATAATAAGATCTGAATTCTGCAAATACAATACTAGACAAATCTGCAAGTATAACATTCTTCTCTCCTACTGAACATCCTGTGAATTCATATTTACATATTACAAGTTATAATTATGTAGCACTGGGGAAAAGGGAAAATGTAACTGTATATTTATATCTACAAGAATATAAAAGAACATTCATAAATTACAAATGTGCATTGTTCTAAGAAGGATACCTACTGAGCTTTTGTATCTTAAGGCCAATACATAAGACAAGTTTCTCCATTTCCCCCATCAGTGGGCTAAAAAATTATAATTGTAAGTTTGAATGACTATTGATTGCTTATTATAGTTTCTATTATTAGTCATAAATGGTTATGTGTGAGCACATCATTGTAGGTATTTGTTAATGTAGAAGGGGAAGTTTGTATTGCTATAGGGATAATCCTCCTTAAGAAACTGACAAGCATGATTATAAAGAATACTGCAAAGTACGTATTTGCTTAAAAAACAATTACCTAAAATAGTACAGTTAAATGCTATTTTGCTTTTGCTTTTCATATTAGTTTGCTTTCTATAGTAAATTCTACACCATAGATTAATATGAACACTAATCAAAAGGTCTGCTAAATAAAATAAGATTTAAGTTTAGAAATATGTTGTGTATGTTGGTTTTGAGTTACCCCAGAGCTTTAAAAAACATGAAAGCTGAGAAATGTTTTCTACACTTTTGCTTTGTTTTCCAAAGAAATTACCATCATTTACATTCATTTTTAATTTTCATACTCTTCTTTCTTTATTATTTTCACTACAAAATATTCCAACAGTTTAATTACTTCATAGCCACATTTTTATGCCTATCTCTTCAGGTACATTTATATAGAGTAAATTCAGCTCTTAAATAGTCTAATCTATGAGGTCGACAGCCTTTATGTAGCAGTGACCTCCAGTCATCTGATCAAATTTTGGGTTACTTACTAGCTATAATCAAATATATTCTCATCTCTTATTTGAACAAATCATTCAGAAATTGAATACAATTTTTTATGAACACTAGCAATATGTTCACTTCTCTGATAATTTTGACATTAAAATTCCATCTTAATAATCCCATCCTTCAGGCTTTGCAGACTCTTAAGGTATTAAAGCAAAAATTATCCTAAGCAGTTAGATTATAATGTATTTAAAGATTAGACATTTCATGTTGAATATTAACTGCTCCACTTCTCAGGAAAAGAAAACTGTGCTGATTTTTTCCTTCTATAATTCATACATTTCAAAGGCCAGCTATCCAAGTTTTAAACCATGCTATAGAAAAACATACTTTAAAATGAACTTGAATTCTACATGGAGTTTCAAAGGTTTATGTAATGACATATTTGTGTACAACAATTAATTTTATTTTAAATAAAATACTAGTGTTATTAAAACATTAACTATGGTAAATGTTTTACAGATAGTGAAGTGTCACTAAAGAAGTTAACTCATCTATTCAAAAAAGTGAATATGCACTCAACGGAGTTACTCATGCTCTACCTACTAGGTGAGATATTTGTTAAGTATACCCTTTATTATGTGGAATACAAGAAATTAAAGACATATGTGAATTAGCAGATGAGAAAATGACCTACTGTATTGTTTTCCAGTTTAAAAGGACAATAAAACTATTTTTCTACTTCTGGAAAGTCTACATGCTAGCTATTCATAAGGATGAAAGCCTGTCCTATTTTAAATTTCTTCAAAGAATAAAATTTTGAGACCATTAACATATTTCAAAAGTAATCACTTTAAATAATAAAAATCTTCTTTTCTAAACCTTGTTTTATTGTTATGCCTATGATAAACCTTTATTCATATACAATTTTAAAATAGGAAGTTGTTATAGACTGAATGTTTGTGCCTTGCCCTCAAAACTGGTATACTGAGACCTAAACTCCTGTGTGATAGCATTAGGAGTTTGTGGCCTTTGGGAGATAATTTGGGTCTTGAGGGTGCAGCACTTATGAATGGGATTAGTGCCTTTATAAAAGAGACTTCAGAGAGCTCCCTTACCCCTTCCTCCATGTGAGGACAAAGCTAGCATAGATATGTAAATTGGAAAGTGAGCCCTGAATCAGATTTAGGCACTGATGCAGCCCAGATTCAGGCACTGAATCTGGAGGACCCTTGATCTTGGACAGCCTCCAAAATGTAAGAAATATATTTGTTCATAAACAGTTTAAGGTATTTTGCTTTAGCAGCTCAAAGGAACTAAGCCAGCAGGCTAGCAAATTCATAAAAAGAATGCTTCCAATAGTTCAATTTTTCCTCTGTCATTGCTGATCAAAGAAGAGGAATAAGAATGGTATAAAAATGGACAGAAACATCTACAACACGTTTCCTTTTGCACAGTATATAACAATGCCATTATTTTATTTTGTAGTCATTAGCAAGTAAGTTCTACTCATTAAGCTCTATTTCCTATCTTAAAAAAAAAATTATGAGTCCTCATTTTTTTGTGTGAATGCCTGTATGTGACAATTAATGTGAGACTACTTTATTTTATACTGATTTGGCTTTAATTATTAGTTGTGTTGTCTTGGTTTGCTGCTAAGTCACTTCAGTCGTGTCCGACTCTGTGCGATGCCATAGATGGCAGCCCACCAGGCTCCCCCATCCCTGGGATTCTCCAGGCTAGAATACTGGAGTGGGTTGCCATTTCCTTCTCCAATGCATGAAAGTGAAAAGTGAAAGTGAAATCGCTCAGTCGTGTCTGACTCTTAGAGACACCATGGACTGCAGCTACCAGGCTCTTTCATCCATGGGATTTTCCAGGCAAGAGTACTGGAGTGAGGTGCCATTGCCTTCTCCATGTCTTGGTTTGGGCTCCTCTAAAAGTAAATTCTAAGACTAGATTTAGATAGAAGTTTATCTACTTGGGAAGTAATAATAGGAAGCACCCACAAAAGAATGGGAAAGTGAGAGCACAGAAAGAAGGGTTCTAGTCTTCTGTTCCTGGGTAACAAATCACTCTAATCAGTGACTTGCAAGGACAACCATTTATCATATTTCACAATTCTGTGTGTTGACCAAGATCAACTGTTTGGTGTTTCAGTAGGTCTCATTTGGGACTTCTTGTGGCTGTGCGTGCTAAGCCTCTTCAGTCATGTCTGACTCTTCGTGACCCTATGGACTGTAGCCCTCCAGGCTCCTCTGCCCGTGGAATTCTCCAGGCAAGAATACTGGAATGGATTGCCATGCTCTCCTCCAGGGGCTCTTTCTGACCCAGGGATTGAACCCACCTCTCTAATGTCTCCAGTCCTGGCAAATGGGTTCTTATCACCAGTGCCACCTGGGCTTCTCAAGTCTGCAGGCAATAGTGACTGGAGAGGGATCATAGTGATACAGCTCATTAAGGGCAGTCTGGCTCTCTGTCTCTTTGTGTCATCCTAGGGTCCCTTTTTTTTTTTAATGTGATCCCCCTATATAGTTTCTCAATGTGATGTTTCCAGCAGTAGTATAGTCAGACTTCTTATATGGCATCTCTGAATTTCCAAAAGTGCTACAGAAAAAGCTGGCAAGTCATTGTAAGTTGTAGGCTTCCAACAGAACCGTGACACTTCTGTTATTCAGTGTGAGAAGACATTGCTCAGGGTATGAACATCAGGAACATCGTTCCTCGGAACTAAGTTCTTTGGGGGCTGTCCTTGGACTGAAGAAGAAAGTCAATACATTCTAGGTAAATGAAGAGGTTTACTGTTGGTAACATGCTAAATCCTGGTGGAATATGTATAGAAATACCTTAGAATTTCTTCAATTTAGAGGTGTGGAAGCTGTGATATCTACCAATTGCTATTTGGCATTGCTGAGGGGATGGTTTTGCAGGAAGAAACTTCCTGGCACCTCATATGTGCGAGGTATGTAGGTGAAGCACAGAGCCCATCCTAAAGAAACTCCTCTCAAAAAAAGTTGCAGGAATCTTCAATTATAAATTGACAGAAGGCATGGGATTATAAAGTCCTTTGGGGATATGGGATAATTGTATAAAACATTTTTGTAAAGCTTACAAATATAACAAAATGAGCACTCAGACCAAGAAATAAACATTATCAGAATCTTAAAAGTCCTTTTGTCTCTTTTCTTCAATAATATTTCCTCCCGACCTCCAACAGAATAGTCACTACGCTAAATTTTGTTTTAATCATTTCCTTGTTTTAAAAGATTTGTTTCTCCATTGAAATATGTATCTGTAAAAAGTGCATTGCTTAATTTTATCTACTTTGGAAATGATTATAAATGGAAGGATATTGTATTATCTCTCTGAAACTTGCCTATTAATTGTACATTATTTTTCACATTCACAAGTTTGTACTTGAAACTGAAGTTCATTTTGCCCCTCTCCCCTCTCCTCCCTTTTTTTCTAGTCTCTTTTGAATACATTTTTTTTCCTTCCAACTTTTCCTTTAGTTAGCTAGGCTATCTTTAATTACTAATTATTTGACAAGCATACTTAGAGTTTAAAATTAATCAGTTTCTGTGCATGTATAAGTCAAGATTCTCCAGAGAAACAGAACCAACTGGAAATATATACATATATGATATGTGTATATATATGATATTTGTATGAATGTAAAGATTTATTATAAGCCATTGGCTCATGTGATTACTGAGCCTGACAAGTCCCAAGATCTGTAGTTAACAAGCTGGAGAACCAGGAGAGATGATGGTGTAGTTTTTGTGTCCAAATATCACAAGAACTAGGAGAACCTATACTGTAAGTGCCAGTCTGAGTCTGAAGACCTGAGAATCAAGGGAGCTGGTGGTGTAGCTCCAGACTGAGTCTAAACACAGGTGAAGACTGCTTTCCCATATCTAAGATAGGAAGGTAGAAAGAGCAAATTCAACCTTTTATTCTTTTCAGGGCTTTAAAGACTGGAGGTGATCCACTCATACCAATAATAGCCATCAGCTTTACTGAGTCTATCAATTCATGTTTATATCCATCAGAAACACCCTCACAGACACAACCAAAACAAGGCTTAACCTAATATTTGCCTCTTTGTGGCCCAGCTAAGTTGACACATAAACTAATTATCATAATTGTTTTGCTTTTGTTTAGTTGCCAACTCTAGTCTGACTCTTGCACTGCAGTCCACCAGGCTCCTCTGTCCATGGGATTTCCCAGGCAAGAATACTGGGCAAGGTTACCGTTTCCTCCTCCAGGGGATCTTCCTGACCCAGGGATCGAACCTGCATCTCCTGCTTGGCAGGCATATTCTTTACCACTGAGCCACCAGGGAAGCCCTTATACTTACTATCATGTTCCATGTTTCAAGATAAGGAAACTGCTAAAAGAATTATATTATTTCTTCAGTGTCACTCAAGGATGAAATCAGAGCTGACCCATCACCTAGTCACCTGCAAGCATAAACCGTTTAAGGTCAGGCTCACAGTTTCTTCTGTTTGTTTTTTTTAAACCCATGATAGTCATAAGGGCTTTCCTGCTGACTCAGCAGTAAAGAATTTGCCTGCAATACAAGAGACGTGGGAGACAGAAAATACACATATTAGAAACAAATGCTGTGTTTAGTACAGCTTATGCACAGCTCTTTAAAAGAGATTTCTTTTGTTGTTGTTAAATAAATATTGTATTTAAAATTCACCATACAGAAGACAAACAATACAGATTCTAAAAATGGGAGGCATAAATGCACAAATCAAGGATTGCTGGCAAAACTGTGGAAGATCATTTTTCTTACTTAGAGTTTAAAGTTTTCTAATATGGTATATTGTGGCATGTGATCAAGAGGTCAGACCTTCACGCAGGAGGTTTCAAAGCGCAAGTTTATACGGTCCTATGGGATTGCAAGCCTAGGTCCCACCGGCCACCGTCTCCAGGTGTCCCCTGGGCAGCAGTTCCTAACATGGAGGCTCCAGATGAGTGTGCAAGCTCCTGTCTGGGAGACAACCACAAACTATAGGCAGAGGGAGAAAGCAAAGACGACGTGCATTAGCCTATCTGCCTGAAGTATATCCATGTTTATAAGGCCCCAGACTTGTGTTTGCCCCTCAAACCAAACCTCCAGGGCCAGCAAAGAGCACCAGCAAACCTCCAGGCCCTGGAAGACAGCCAGAAGACACCTCAGACCACTGTCTGTGCCCTGCCCCAGGTGGAAACCTGTCCAGGACCATCTCGCAGATTGCGGCATTCCTGTGGTATCCAGGAGCACAAGCCCTGCTGGCCACAGAGGGAGTGGATCCAGTCATAGCCGCAAAAGTCGGAAACATACAAAGGCGCCAAATATCCCCACCCCTTGGAGGCATTGGAGGGAGAAGTTAAATGGCGGCCGCCAGGCTCCAGGAGAACGCGCCTGGAGGCCCCCAAGTGTCTGGCAGATCAGACACCTGTCACTGCCAACACTTCAAACGAGCAAATGGGCCTCTCCCGCAAGTTTGGGGCCTCCTGGATAAGGTGTAGCCCTGGGCCTTGGAGCTGGTGAGTCCGCG
Organism: Budorcas taxicolor; assembly: GCF_023091745.1. Taxonomy (NCBI): domain Eukaryota; kingdom Metazoa; phylum Chordata; class Mammalia; order Artiodactyla; family Bovidae; genus Budorcas; species Budorcas taxicolor. The sequence continues at coordinate 94,672,291 of NC_068911.1, read as the reverse complement.
CGAGCTCTTTAGGAGCTACCTCCTGCGGCTTGTGGACAGAGCCCTGCTGGTTTTCAAAGCTAGTTGTTTTAGGAGTTCATCTCTCCCAAGTGAAGGTCTTAAAAATTGGGGGGGCGGGGGGGGGGGGGTGGAGTGGGGTGGGGCGGTGGCGGGTGGGGGTGGTTGCCCAATGGGCGGTTCAAATTTCACTACTCAGTGGACATCCACTGTGGTATAGGGAACATGGGCGTGGTTGGACTTATGATGGTACTGTGTCGCAGTCTCTCTTACCTGCTTGGATGTGGACCTTCTGTCTTTTGCTGCATGCAAAAGAGGAGTGCCTCAACCAGTTTTTTTCAGGGGAAAAATCACAATACTATCATAATGCTGCTACTAAGTCGCTTCAGTAGTGTCCGACTCTGCGACCCCACAGATGGCAGCCCACCTTTACCTAAATAGTATAAGGCTCTAAGAATGCTTTAACTGGGATTAAAAACAACAACAACAACTTTTTTTAAAAAATTTCTTCTGGTTGCTCAGTCTTATCCAGCTCTTTTCGACCCTGCGGACTGTAGCCCGCTAGGCTCCTCTGTCCGTTGAATTTTCCAGACAAGAATACTGGAGTGGGTTGCCATTTTCTACTTTGGGGATCTTCCTGTCCCAGGAATGGACCCCACAACTCTTCTATCTTCAGCATTGGCAGGCAGCACTTGTGTAATAAATTTTATATTATTTTGTAAAGTATTTGTCACCTAAGTTTCCTCACGCAGTATCATTATAGTATTTTTTCACACCTTTCCCTGGGGGCACTACAGCCTCAAGCCCATTTTGAATTAAATTACTTGTTTTTTTCAAACTGTAAATCATGAATTCAGAAAACAAAATGCATAAGGAATAGTTTCAGATTGCAAATTCTAAGTAAATCGTGTTTCACTTACAACCTAGTGCCAAGTTTATAACAGGCCTCTTTACTTGCCGACATTATCTTTAAACCTGGATTATTTCTCATATACCCTTCTTCAATGGTGTGACACTTTGTGTCCCAGGATATTTGGGGGTATTCTATTTGATTCCCTTCCTCAGTTGGTCCCTAGATTTTATATCCCATTTTTATTCTCCAAACAAGAATCAAAACAGAAGCACAAGATGACTAGGATTTGACAGAAGACCCAGGATGAACTCTAACTTCAGTACTTACATATTATCTAGGCAATGGCAACCCACTCCAGTACTCTTGCCTGGAAAATCTCATAGATGGAGGAGCCTGGTAGGCTGCAGTCCATGGGGTTGCTAAGAGTTGGACACTACTGAGCGACTTCACTTTTACTTTCATATTTTCACTTTATATGGTTCTTTTTTGTCAGCTTATAAACATATTTAAAATCAACTTTGTATTCACTATACCACTAAGGTTAACTACGGAGAAGGCAATGGCACCCCACTCCAGTACTCTTGCCTGGAAAATCCCATGAACAGAGGAGCCTGGTAGGCTGCAGTCCATGGGGTCACTAGGAGTCGGACACGACTGAGCAACTTCACTTTCACTTTTCACTTTCATGCATTGGAGAAAAGGAAATGGCAATCCACTCCAGTATTCTTGCCTAGAGAATCCCACGGACGGGGGAGCCTGGTGGGCTGCTGTCTATGGGGTCGCACAGAGTCGGACATGACTGAAGTGACTTAGCTGTAGCAGCAAGGTTAACTAAGAAAAATTAGAACATCACTTATTTTACTGGAAAGAATTTAACATAAGGAATTGGTTAGATGGACTTTGGCATACAAAAGAGGCAAAATAGGAGCACTGAGGTAAAGTGAAGATGAAAACTACAGAAAAAGAACTAGGGAGCAAAGGGAAGAAGGCTGTTCAGTTCAGTCACTCAGTCGTATCCAACTCTTTGCAACCCCATGGAATGCAGCACGCCAGGCCTCCCTGTCCATCTCCAACTCCTGGAGTTTACTCAGACTCATGTCCATTGAATTGGTGATGCCATCAACCAGATCATCCTCTGTCATACTCTTCTTCTTCCACCTTCAATCTTTCCCAGCATTAGGGTCTTTTTAAATGAGTCAGTTCTTCACATCAGGTGGGCAAAGTATTGGAGTTTCAGCTTCAGTATCAGTCCTTCCAAAGAATATTCAGGACTGATTTCCTTTAGGATGGACTGGTTGGAACTCTTTGCAGTCCAAGGGACTCTCAAGAGTCTTCTCCAAGACCACCATTCAAAAGCATCAATTCTTTAGTGCTCGGCTTTCTTTATAGTCCAACTCTCACATCCATACATGACCACTGGAAAAAAAATAGCTTTGAGTAGATGGACCTTTGTTGGCAAAGTAATGTTTTTGCTTTTTAATATGTTATCTAGGTTGGTCATAACTTTTCTTCCAAGGAGTAAGCGTCTTTTAATTTCATGGCTGTAGTCACCATCTGCAGTGATTTTGGAGCCCCCAAAATAAAGTCTCTCACTGTTCCCACTGTTTCCCCATCTATTTACCATGCAGTGATGGAACCAGATGCCATAATCTTAGTTTTCTGAATGTTGAGCTTTAAGCCAACTTTTTCACTCTCCACTTTCACTTTCATCAAGAGGCTCTTTAGTTTTTCTTCACTTTTTGCCATAAGTGTAGTGTTATTTGCATATCTGAGGTTATCGATATTTCTCCCAGCAATCTTGATTCCAGGTTGTGCTTCATCCAGTCAAGCATTTCTCATGATGTACTCTGCATATAAGTTAAATAAACAGAGTGACAGTATACAGCCATGACATACTCCTTTTCTGATTTGGAACCAGTCTGTTGTTTCATGTCCAGTTCTAACTGTTGCTTTGACCTGCATGCAGATATCTCAGGAGGCAGGTCAGGTGGTCTGGTGTTCCTATCTCTTTAAGAATTTTCGAATTTGTTGTGATTCACACAGTCAGAGGCTTTGGCGTAGGCAATAAAGCATAAGTAGATATTTTCCTGGAACTCTGTTGCTTTTTTGATGATCCAACGGATATTGGCAATTTGATCTCTGGTTCCTCCACCTTTTCTAAATCCAGTTTGAACATCTGGAAGTTCATGGTTCAGATACTGTTGAAGTCTGACTTGCAGAATTTTGGGCATTACTTTGCTAGCGTGTGAGATGAATGCAATTGTACAATAGTTTGAGCATTCTTTGGCATTGCCTTTTTTGGGGGATTGGAATGAAAACTGACCTTTTCCAGTTCTATGGCCATTGCTGAGTTAGGACACCGATAGATGAACTCCCCACATCACTAGGTGCCCAATATGCTATTGGAGATCAGTGGAGAAATAACTTCAGAAAGAATGAAGAGATGGAGCCAAGGTAAAAACAAAACCATTTGTGGATGTGACTGGTGATGGAAGCAAGGTCCTATGCTGTCAAGAGCGTAGGAATCTGGAATGTTAGGTCCATGAATCAAGCCAAATTGGAAGTGGTCAAACAGGAGATGGCAAGAGTGAACATCAACATTTTAGGAATCCGCAAACTAAAAATGGAGTGGAATGGGTGAATTTAACTCAGATGACCATTATATCTACTACTGTGGGCAAGAATTCCTTAGAAGAAATGGAGTATCCAACAAAAGAGTCTGAAATGCAGTACTTGGGTGCAATCTCAAAAACAACAGAATGATTTCTGTTCGTTTCCAAGGCAAACCATTCAATATCACAGCAATCCAAGTCTATTCCCTGACCGGTGATACTGAAGAAGCTGAAGTTGAATGGTTCTACGAATGCCTACAAGACCTTCTAGTACTAATACCCAAAAAAGATGTTCTTGTCAGGATAGGGACTGGAATGCAAAAGTAGGAAGTCACAAAATACCTGGAGTAACAGGCAGATTTGGCCTTGGAGTACAGAATGAAACAGGGCAAAGACTAACTGAATTTTGCCAAGAGAACACACCGGTCATAGCAAACACCCTCTTCCAGCAACACAAGAAGACTCTACACATGGACATCACCAGAACTGCTAGGAGACACCTAAAAGAGAGGGTACTGTTTAAAGCTTGTTCTTGAGCTCCAGAAATGCTCTTCCTTCACATAGCTGGGAATCAGATTTCAGAGGAGGAACTGCCCTTCAGTTGGTGCTGGCATTTCTGGAGGAGGGCAGTAAGTTGGGTCTTAGAATGTGGGGGAAAATTCTGGAATCTAGAACTGTCATTGCCATATAAAAAAGAATGGCTGTCAAACAACATAGAGGAAAGCACCTCTCTTCTTTGCCCAGGCTCCCAGCCAATCGTCAGCATCACTATTGAGAAAATCTTAACAAGAGAGCCAGTTGGGTTTGCAGGAATGGGTTTGTAATAGTTAGTCCTAGGCGTAGTATAAGGAGTGTAATTTGAAGCTGAGAAATAACCTGATAAATGACACAAAATTATTATTTCTGTTTTGTTGGAAAAGGGCATTTGTTAGTTGAGTTTTCATGATCATTATTTTCCAAGTATATCATGAAATAAACTTATTAGATGAGTCTAAGGGAGAAAAAGTTTAAAATATTGTACATCAGTGAAATAATTTAGTTTAATAAACACATCATTCACATACTTACCAAGAATTTCAGCTTGTAGTCCTTCATGCCAGCATTTTTCACTGCTACAATGTGGCTTTGTAGCATCATCAACCAGGAGAGCAATGTTAAAAAAAAGTGGAGGCCCTTACTTTGCAGCAGAGTTAGAAGCGTACATGCTTGCTCTTCAGCCCCAAGCTATGATCCATAGAAAGTAACTTGCCTTAACAGATGAAAGTCTGGAGAACACCAAACAATGATGTCTCAGTGACATCATGCGCTCTATTATCTTGTGTGTGTTTTTTTTTTTTAAGTCCATAACGGATTGTTTTTGAGTCTCTAAGTCGTGTCCAACTCTTCGGAACACCATGGACTGTAGCCTCCCAGTCTCCTCAGTCCATGTAATTTCCCAGGCAAGAATACTAGAGTGGGTTGCCATTTCCTACTCTGGGGATCTTCCCAACTCAGGTATCAAACCGTCTTCTCTAGTGTCTCCTGTATTGACAAGCAGATTCTTTAGCACTGAACCACTACATTAGCTTGTTAGTATTCTTTGTTTATGGTTCAGCCGTACAAATTTTCTTGGAGATCTTGAATAACGTTTACCACATTTACTTTTCTTCTGTTCTCTGTAAACTTGAGTGCCATAACAGAAAAGAATTTTATTTTTTGTATCACTGCAAGTCTTCTTTTCCTTGATAAACAATAAGCCTCTGCTGATTATATAAAGAAAGAAAATAATAGTTAAAATTTTTTTTTTTTATTTTCAATTATGTCTTTACTATCAACAGAGATGATGTATTAGTACTTCCCTGAGATGGTATACTTACATCATTCCTTTTGGTTTCCAGTAAAGCTCAAAGCCAGTCTATTTCTGCAGTGGACAGAATGTCACTGGATATTCATAAGAATCCCTCTCTTCCAGGGTAGAAACCATATTCTGTGTCATTCTGTGTGTTGATTATCATATGGATACTCTAAATCCAGGTGTAGCTTTATATACCTACCAGGAATAGCCATAAAGATTTATGAACAAATTGAAATTTATGGAAACCGGTACATATTTTAGATGCTTACCAATTAAAAGTGTTTTATGGAATTGTAAATATACATACTATTATGCTTTGAATGATTAGCACTCGTGTAAAATTTTGGAGTTTTACTTATTTCAAGTATAATGCAATTCAAAACCTGTTTTTTTTTAAATATAAATGTGAAATCAGTTCATTCGACATATATTCCCATTGCAATATATTTCAAACAGGTTTCCCTAAATAGGATGTGGCATAAATTTATTTAAGTAAAAAAAAATTCAGCTTTACTGCATAATTAAACCTCCAGAAATTATGTGTCTTACTATACAGGCCTTTTTAATATCATACCATTTGTCAGGAAGTAAGCAATTATGCTTAAAATATTAGGATGAATTTTTAATTTTAGTATTTCTAGACACTGTCACCTAGGAAGAACTGTTGAAACCCTGGCATTGCATGTGAACTCTAACTGCATAAAGTGATGATCACATTTTACTATAGGATCACTATTCAGATTTTCCTAATAAATGTCAATATTTCTGACATTTCTTTTATTAAGTAAATTTATTCCAAAATAATTAAATGCGTTGTTTTCATGTCTATTTCCTTTATATATAGTGTTCAGGGCTATTCTATAATTTCTGTTTGATTTTAATCAGTAAATTTTCAACAGGATTTTAAGTTGATATCTAAGAAAATGAAATTACTGTTGTATACAATTTACATTCTGTCCCTCTGAGCTGTGAGTTAATTTGAATCACATCAAATCAAAATTTTGGGAAATGACTTTCAAATATAGTATATTAACTCAGAGATTCTGAATTATGAATAAACCTACAACAAACAGCTTTGCAACCAATTTTATCACTATTTTCTCTAATTTTCAAAAGTTAAAATTCTATTTTTAAGGCTAAGATCATGAGTTTTGTTATTTGTATTAATTTCTTTTGCCCTCAGTAAAACCCAGTCATAATCATTTAACTCAGTTTATAATGAAACTTCAGTTGCTCAAAGACTTTTCTTTATTTAGAGCCCATTTAAAAAATAGTTGCTTTATATACTATCTTAAATTCCTGAATACAAAGTAGCAATATGATCTACCAGGATTTCTTCATCCATTCAGCTTTATTCCTTCCTTCTATGGATTTATTTTTCTACTGTGAGAGATTTTTTTTTCCCTATTTCATTGTTTAAGTTTTCCTTCTTTAGATAATTGTTTGGAACTAGTGGATCATCTCAGAAGAGTCTGATATTGACTCATTACTTAGTACCAACAGCTCCATCATTTCATTCTTTATCTTGGGAAAAAAAGTCTTTTTTATTCTAGACTGGTGAAAGGCTTGGGTTGTGGGTCAGATGAATGATTATGGTACTCCTCAGTTATTCCTCTTACCAGTGCATTTTTGTATGGACAGTGGTCTGTGATGATGAGGTGTATGATGCTTGTTTAACTCCATAAGAGTTTGCAACAAAAGTAGACAATGTCTTTACTCTTGTTGAAAGAGTAGGCATTTTCTACTTGTCCTCTGCCTTCCTGTTCAGATAATGCAGGGGCTATGCCTGTAGGCATTGCAACTGAAAGAAAGAGCAGAAATGCTTTTCTCTAAAGATTTACTGAGTCGCTTTCCTAAGGCAGAAGTTAGGAGCCCTTTAGCATTATGACTTAGGCACACTAACTTTCCAAGAAGATGTCAGTGATGTGTAACACTCACCGTCCCTCTGTGCTTGACAAACACATGCAGTCTAAAACAAAAGAGCTTTTTTATGTTCTCTGTATCCCTAAAAATGTGTTCCTTGTTAAATAATGATCCTCTGTACATTATACAGATAAAAGAAAAAAAAAAAGGAAGATGACAGTGTTCCCAGGAACTTTGCTTAATGCTCTCGTGTAGCCTATTTCACTTAATTTAAACCTCATAGCCATCTTGAATCAAGTGATTTCCAAACCCATTGCCATAATTAGAATTTGTGGTGTGTGTATAATTTTTATATTTTTGTATTTACATGGTGTGGATAGGAACTGATATTTTAGGGTTGTCTGCTTTTCTAGCAGAAGAAACAACTATGGCCCTGTGCCCATATAGCACACTCTTTCTTGGTTATAACTCACCATATATTCTCCAATTCTGCACTGTTAAAGTGTATCTGATTTTAAATACACACACACACTAGTTTATTTGTGTTTGAATTTACCTTTCATCCCTCTCTACTATGCTCATGCAGTGACACTTTATAGAGATAAGAATAACTGCACATTTCAGTGTCAAGATATATGCCTTTCTAAGATCCTTAATAGATTCTAACTGCCCAATAACACTGAAATAACTATGGTCATAACACATTTTTTCTCATGGATTGCAGTCACATAGGGACATTCCTCATAAACCGGTAAAGCAGTTATTACTACCTTGTGTTACAATGGACCATATATATACATGCATTCTTTTGTGAATATATTCTGATTGCTTAGTGAATGCTTAGTTAAAAAACAATTCTTTACCAGTTCACAAAGGGACTAAAGGGAGGATTTACATATCAGAAAATACATTTGATGGCTTAAAGATTTAAATATAAAACATGACACCATAAAACTCCTAGGAGAGAACATAAGCAAAACATTCTCTAACATAAATTCTACCGCTGTTTTCTTAGGTCATTCCAAGGAAGTAGAAATAAAAGCAAAAATAAACAAATGGGACTTAATCAAACTTACAAGCTTTTGCACAACAAAGGAAACCATACACACACAGAAACACACACACACACACACACACAAATGAAAAGACAACCTATGGAATGCGAGAAAATATTTGAAATGATGTGACTGATAAGGGCAAAATTTCCACAATATACAAACAGCTCATACAACTCAATAACAAATAAACAACCCAGTCAAAACAATGGGCTGAAGACTTAGACATTTCCTTCAAGAAGACATTCTGCTGGCCAATGGGCACATGAAAAAAATGCTCAACACTGCTAATTAATAGAGCAATGCAAATCAAAACTACATTGAGATAGTGTCTCACATCTCTCAGAATGGTCAGTAGTAAAAAATATCTACAAATAACAAATGCCAGTCAGGGTGTGGTGAAAAGAGAACACTCCTATAGCATTGAGAGAATGTAAGTTGGTGGTGTGCTGCGATTCATGGGGTCACAAAGAGTCGGACACGGCTGAGCGACTGAACTGAACTGAACTGAACTGAACTGAACTGAACTGAAGTTGGTGCAGCCACTATGGAGAACAGTATGGCGATTCCTCAA